>NC_037093.1:55360883-55673383 GCF_002994745.2 Rosa chinensis | reverse complement strand
AATATCCAAATACTATTTTGGTGTCCTAAATCAACTTTCTAGGCATCACCGTACCATTTGACTAGATTCAACTTGCAAGACTTTTGGGAGAATAAGACAGCGGTGAGTGTCTGGTGCTTCAATGTCACACGTAGATAGTAGATAGGGAGATTTATGTTGTGCTGAGAAGAGCAACAGAGAAGATCTTTTCGGGCCAGAGCCTTCAGATTTTCTTTTTCTCTGATGAAGCCAAGTGGAGTCGGTCAACCAAATTTTTCTTTCAACTTTTCAGTTTTAACCAAATATGAAAGATATTTTACTTTCTGATGCATCAGTCAAAGGACCAGCTGCAAGCTAATTAAAGTCCATTGGAAGTGCAAGAAGTAATTTAATTCCTCGTCTCTAAAACAAGTCATGCGCATGGAAAGCTGTCAAAGTCATCTTTGGTCATAGTGACAGTCCTATTGAAACTTGAATTTCAATTAAGTTGTGTCTTTCATATATATCATGTAATATTGGCCTTGTGGGGAGATTAATGTGATTGAAAGTTTATCAACAGTGCATACTCTGTTCTTTGGTGAGTGATTCCCAAACCCTATCATCTGATTGAGTGATTCCCAGATTAAACGCCATTACACCAGCACCCCATATACACCTGCATCACTTTCATTAATATTTTTGGATATTGCATTAAATATCCTTGGGGATTCTGTGTTTTATAGCATTGAATTTACACCAAGTTTTAGAGATTTGTTTTGGGGGGCAGGTACTGTTGTATATATGTTCTTGAATATAGGTATACACCAACAATTCACTCCATATATTGAAACTGTATTCTGTGACAAACCTCAAGAAGAGTCTAATGAGTTCCATGGCCAAACCAGTCCTATCCCTTATTCTCTACATTTTATCTGAAAATTTGTATCGATCAAGTACTGCTGCATTGGGAAAACCCACTAATGGCTTCTCCATGAGGCTCATCCACCGTGACTCCCGTGAGTCACCAGGCAACCTCTCCAATGCTCAAAGCATTAACCTACTTGTTAATCGATCACTAGTTCAATTAATATCAGCAACACTACCAGCTCACACACCATATGTCCTCAAACTGTGCGATCAGGGGCAGAGCTTCAACGTCATGGTCTCTATAGCTCATTCTACTCTTTGACACTGGCAGCTCTTTCAATGAACACAATGCGAAGATTGCAGATAACCAGGCCACAACCGCTTCAACCAGACTCAAATCATTTTCCCTAGCCTTATAGTCGCTCTTCTACCATTACATCTGTCCTTTGTAACGATCAACACCACCTATGCAACCCAGCACAATGCAGTGGTAATAATCTTTGCACCTTCCATCGAAACTACAACGATAGGTCATCTGTCAGCGGAATTCTTGTTCATGAAACCTTCACTTTTGGTTCAAGTGTGGGTATTCAGAACGTGCTCAACTGCTTTTTGGCTGTGGCCTCAACGAGAGAGGTATTAATTTTGATCGTCCAGGCAATTCGATAGCATGAGTAATTAATGGGGGCATCTTGGAGTGAGTATTCTCTTATTACGTGCCCGCGGACTCGGTGGTTGTTTTTCATATTGCATACCAGTGTACCACAGTTTGGTGCTGCTGGTCAGGCTCCTATTACATTCTTACGATTCGACAGCGATATTCCTCAAAGACAAGTGAAATTACAGAATGGATATATGTATTTCCCAACCAAAGTAACTGATCAATATGTCAACAACTTTAGAAATCAGTCTTAGGAGTGCAACCCTGTTCGCATCCTAATATAGGATTGAAGTAGAACTTGAGTCCTAATCGAAGATACAGATCTTTGATGATGTTATGATTTATTCAATTCACCAAACCATCCAAAGGAAAATCATCACACATAACACAAGATCTGTTGACGGAGTAAACAACTGCGGGCACTATGCCGGTGAACAATCCACTATATGAATATGAAAGTACATAAAAGATCTCACACAACTCTACTAGAACCAATCTAGTGGGCAGCGGTGTCTCCTCATCTTTGCTACTTCCAAATCAGCGATCTTGTTCTCCTTTGTCAATCTTGAGATGGCACAACTCTCACCTCTGTTGTCAATCACCTCAAGGCACAAATCATGCATGAACTACCAACACACATGAAGCATAAAACCAGAAAACTTTTTTGACAGAAAAAGCTTGGGATTTGATAACCCTTCAAAAGCTAAACAAGGAACAGCTTATGAAGGATTCTCACATGAAACTTTAGCTCAATGCTTTCTGAAGATAAAGGCAGAAAACTCTCAAGAAGGCAACGACCAAATATTCTGATATATTCCACGCCTTGAACAACCCTAAGAGAAACATATATATAGGAGAGGACGAGCTAGGGTTTCTGATGTACATGGGCTTCATGACTTCCTTTAAAAAGCATGGATTAAAATATAATCATCATTTAGAAAAGCCCATAAACCAATTTAAGAAAGTTTGAATGCTTTTGATAAAACCGTCTGAAAAAAAAAAGAAAAGATCAGTACAATAGGATTGCAAAGAGGATCGCATCCTATAATAGGATTCAAAGGCAAGTTTAGTCCTAACCACTTTACAAGCATGCACACGTATACAAGACATACCTGATTGATGAGAGTTGTGCATGAAGCTTGAAGCATTCCATTCTTCTAAGGATCCAAGAGTAGAAAGTTATTACATGAAAACATGACTCTTGGTTGTTGTGCTTAGGAAATGCAATCAAATAAACATTGCACTAACAACAACGCTTAGGTACAAGAAGTTTGGTCCATTGTGGTGACCTTGGATTATCACTTGAACTTAGAAGACAGAAGCCTTGCTGGTCGACCACTTGGTATCCCAAAACATGTTTTTGTTCCAAGTAGAAGCAACCGCGGCACGGTCATAGGCACTGGAATTGATATTTCACTGATTATTGTTCCTGCTTTTGATATACTCAAAAAAGCCTTGTTGAACCAGTTTACTCTCCAGTTTCTGGATTCTCTGTGATTCCGAGATAGCATGGACTTGAGCTCTGCTTTCTGGGACCTGCCTATTTTGTAACCTCCAATCATTGCCTTTCATTTTATAGAGGGCTCCAGTCTTGACGTTCAGCCTCAGAACTTGTACATATATTTTGGGTGAGCAGACTAGTGGTTGCAAATATTTTTGCCTGGCAAAGGACCACTGGTCTCACTCTCATAGGAGCATACTAGCAGATAAACCAACCTATCATATTTGACACCCAAACTAGCAAACTGCAATTTGGACCCGAAATTTGTCAGCTACATGCATATTAGCTAGCCAGTGTTATACTAAAGTTTGTAGGAAATAAATTGCACGAGTTTCGATTCTTTTAAGGATTAATTTCAGTTTACCCCCTCTACTTTCAATTTTGAATTTTTACCCCCTAAACTTTTCAATTTCAATCAGCCATGTCCAATTTTTACTGTTCCGTCCAAATTGGACGTTAAGTTTGACTTTTGAGGGCTAAAATGGTCTTTTTTTTTTTTTTTTTTTTCGTTTTTTATTTTTATTTTTATTTTGTCTTCAACCTATACACCACAAATTATAATAGATTTATAAAAACAAAAAAATACTCTAGGTGGTTGAAAGCCGCTAACTGGTCTACGATATTTGTAATATATCTCCGATAAAGTGAAGAATTTTAGAATATATCCCCAATAAAGTGAAGAAATATTTGTAAAAAATAATTTTACACTTTATCTGTAAATAAATATCTGTATATCCCCAATAAAGTGAATAAATATCTGTGTAAAATCATTTTTAGTCTACGACATTTGTGATATATATCCAATAAATTGAAGAATTTTAGGATATATCCCCAATAAAGTGAAGAAATATCTGTAACAAATGATTTTACACTTTATCTGTAAATATCTGTATATCCCCAATAAAGTGAAGAAATATCTGTGTAAAATCATTTTTTACAAATATTTATTTATAGATAAAGTGTAAAATTATTTTTTACAGATATTTCTTCACTTTATCGGAGATATGTCACAAATATCGTAGACCAGCAAGCGGCTTTCAACTACCTAGAGTATTTTTTTTGTTTTTATAAACATATTATAACTTGTGGTGTATAGGTTGGAGACAAAAATTTAAAAAAAAATGAAGAAACAGAAAAAAAAAAAAATTTATTTTTTATTTTTTATGTTGAAATGACTATTTTAACCCTCAAAAGTCAAACTTAACGTCCAATTTGGACGGAACAGTAAAAATTGGACACGGCTGATTGAAATTGAAAAGTTTAGGGGGTAAAAATTCAAAATTGAAAGTAGAGGGGGTGAAATCATTTCACCCCCAAACCTCAGGAGGGTAAACTGAAATTAATCCTTCTTTTAATAGCAGCAGCTTCTTCAGTTCGCTTATTTTAGTTACCATGAATTCAGTTTGCTTTTTCACGTTGAACAATAATACACTTACTGTTCTCTTTCATTTCTCATCTGCCATGAAACTTGTGGATGTTTCTAGATTTCTAAAGTAGCCAGTCATCTAGTGGCCTCGCTGTAGTTTAAGCATGGGAAGCGTTCAAGTTTAGTTCAATCACTTTGATTAGATTTGCTGCAGACTTAAGACAAAGGTGAGAATTGCACTTGCACTTCTTACCTAAAAGAAGAAACTAAAAGCATATAAATTAAAGGACTAAATACTGTTGTAAATATTATTTCTTATGTAGCTGTCCACGTTATTGGTTAGGGACCTACATGTAATATATCAATAGTTTAAACACTTATCATGTAAACCCTACCTCTATATAAGGGAGGCCTCTAAGACTGAATAATACACTTCTCTTTTTTCCCCTCATCTCTCTTTATACGTTTCTTACTCTCTACAAAGTAAGTCAATATTTTTTAACACGTTATCAGCACGCTCTGCTATTTTTCTTAAAACTCTATGATGATCTATGAGTTTATGGTGCAACGTTGTTGCTCTTAACTATAACTCATGATCTATGAGTTTATTTATAATCTATATCAATTATGCATATTAGGGTTTATGGAGATATACGGCATCATATCAATGTTTTGTTAATTAATAGCACGGGAACTGTCCCTTGTATGTTGGGGTTTTGTTTATTTTTTTCCATTCTTCATCTGACATGTGCTTCTGCAATCCTATATATATATATATAGTTTAATATGGTTGTTGGCTTGTTGCGATATGGTTGTTTGTTTTAATATATCACTTTATCAAGTACACTATATATATATATATATATATAGTTTAATATATCCTGCTTCACAAACACGTTCCTTTATACTTATATGGTTTACTAGCTATGATTCTCTAATCGCACTTATCTAGCTATATATATATGGTTTCATATGATTCTCTAATCGCATGTTCCTGTATACATATACATATACATACATATATATATATATATATATATATGAGGTATATGTTGTTAACATAATGGATATATTTTTGCTGTTTCATTCCTTATAGCATATCTAATATTTATTTAATTAAATTTATCTTATATGTTTTATCAATTAAACATACTTAATATTCATAATACAAGTGAACCTGAAGTTTCACTACTGCTACTCGAGCCAGAAGTTTCGAGTACATATCCGTTTGAACCCGAAGTTCAAAAATACGGAATTTTAGAACCTGAAGTTCTAATCATAAGACCACGAACCTGAAGCTTCGTGTATATAATTGCGATCCAATGTTCATTTTTTTTTTTCGAACCTGAAGTTTCGATATTGATTACTTATTTGTTAAGAACCTGTAGTTCTAACACTATACATGGATCCTAACATACCTCATCTTCATTGTGGCAGGAAGATGACGAATTTGGCAAAATTGGATTTTGTCGCCCTTGACATCTCTGGCAAGAACTACCTGTCTTGGGCCCTTGATGCAGAGATTCATCTCGAAGCCCAAAACCTTGGGCCTACAATCAAGGAAGGAAACTCAGCGTCCCCGCAGAATAAAGCTAAGGCTATGATTTTTCTGCGCCACCATCTCCATCAGGGATTGAAGGACGAGTACTTAACTGTCAAAGACCCACTTGAGCTATGGACAGGTTTGGCAGATAGGTTCGCTCACCAAAAGACTGTTGTGCTCCCTAGAGCACGTTATGAATGGACGCATCTGCGCCTTCAAGATTACAGTTCTGTGATAGATTATAATTCTGCCATGTTCACGATCACCTCCCAAATGAATCTTTGTGGAGAAACTGTAACTCAGGCCATGATGCTTGAAAAGACCTTCTCCACTTTTCATGCCTCCAATATGGTCTTACAGCAGCAATACAGAGAAAGAGGATTCACCAAATATTCTGATCTCATCTCTTGTCTTCTGGTAGCTGAGCAAAACAATGAGCTCTTAATGAAGAACCATCAGTCTCGCCCTACAGGATCACAACCATTCCCTGAAGCGAATGCTACTTTTACTAGTGGTTATGGCAATAGATGTGGTGGAAGGCATGGCAAAGCCCGTAACCGTGGTCATAGACGTGGTCAGGGTCGACAAAATGGCCAACCTCGTGGGGGCTACAACCAGCAGTTGGGCCCAAGGAACAATGCCAAGATTACTAAAGGAAATGGTCAGATGATCAAACCTCATAAAAATGAAGACAATGTTTGTCTTAGATGTGGTGGTAAAGGCCATTGGGCTCGCACCTGTCGTGTAGAAGACCATTTGGTGGCCCTCTACAAAGCTTCCTTGAAAAAGAAACATGTGGAGACAAACTACATTGACCACTCTGACCCTTGGGATTCATCTGAGCCTATAGACATTACTCCGCTCGATGTCTCAGATTTTTTTGCGAACAATGGAAGCAATTTTGATGATATGACCAGTGGTGGAATTCTTGACGACTACTAGTTGTCAGCCTATGTTTAGGCATTTTTTTTTATTTTCTTTCTACATTAGTCACCTTTTGTTTAGGCCTCTGATTTTTTTTAGTTTGGTTTGTTCCTAGCTATTTTGCAAGGCAATAAAAAGAAGTTTTTTTTCTGGATACTTTTTGCTCTATCATGTGGTTTATGATGCATTAATTAAATTGCATAAGGGGCCTCCCTATTTTTTTTCTGGAGCTCATTAATTAAATTGCATGTGGTCTATGATGCATCTATTTTTTTGACGTCAGTTTGCAAAAAGGAATTATGATGGGTATATATATATATATATATTTTTTTTTTTCTCTCGTACCCAAATGAATGACTAAATTGTTTTTATCTATAAATGATCTATAATATCATGTTTTATTGCCTTAGTCAGACTAATTAATTAATTATTATTATTATTTCTTTTATGAAGGCATGAACATGGATTTTGGATGCTCTCAACTTATGAAGGATGGAGAAGAAATATGTCTTGCTGACAGTGCCACCACACATACGATCCTTCGTGATCGGGTTTATTTCTCCACTTTAACACCTTCTAAAGCCAATGTGACTACTATCTCAGGTCCTGCAGACCTGATTGAAGGCTCCGGAAGAGCCCACATTAGGCTACCCAATGGAACTCAATTATCCATTCAAGAGGCTTTATACTCTTCGAGATCCAGAAGAAATCTCCTCAGTTTTAGAGATATCCGTTTAAATGGATACCACATTGAGACCACAAATGATAATCATGTGGAATATCTTTGCATTACATCCAATAAAAACTGCCAAAAGCATATATTGGAAAAATTGGTTGCCCTATCATCTGGGTTGTATTACACAACCATTCAACCAATTGAGACATACCATGTTGTGAACCAGCAGTTCAAAAATCAACATACATTTATGCTTTGGCATGACCGTTTGGGTCACCCTGGATCCACCATGATGCGTAGGATCATTACAAATTCCAATGGACATCCATTGATGACTAAACATATTGTTTTGCCAAGCAACCCTTGCAAAGCCTGCTCACAAGGGAAATTGGTGGATAAACCATCTTATGCAAAGATAGATATCGAATCCCCATCTTTTCTACAAAGAATTCAAGGGGACATTTGTGGACCTATTGACCCATCTTGTGGACCATTTCGATATTTTATGGTACTAGTTGATGCCTCTACAAGATGGTCACATGTTTGCCTCTTGTCTACCCGTAATGTGGCATTTGCCAAACTACTTGCTCAGATAATCAAATTACGAGCTCAATTCCCGGACTACTCTATCAAGTCCATTCATTTAGACAATGCTGGTGAATTTACATCTCAAACGTTTGATGATTATTGCATGTCTATGGGAATTGAAATTGAACATTCAGTTCCTCATGTTCATACACAAAATGGTTTGGCAGAAGCTCTTATTAAGAGACTTCAAATAATAGCTCGCACTTTGCTAATGAAAACAAAGATGCCAGTTTTTGCATGGGGACATGCAATTTTGCATGCAGCAGCTTTAATTCGGTTGAGGCCCATAGCCAACCATCAATATTCCCCATTACAACTTGTTTCTGGGAGCCAGCCCAATATCTCCCATCTTCGAACATTTGGTTGTGCTGTTTATGTGCCTATTGCACCGCCACAAAGAACAAAAATGGGCCCTCAACGTCGATTGGGAATCTACATTGGTTTTGATTCACCATCCATTATTCGGTATTTAGAACCCATGACGGGTGATACCTTCACCGCACGGTTTGCAGATTGCCATTTTGATGAGACAATATTCCCGCCGTTAGGGGGAGATAAGACTGTTCCAAATGAACGTCGTGAATTAATGTGGACTGTACCCACTATATCTCATCTTGATCCTCGTACTAAAGAAAGTGAAATTGAAGTACGAAGGATTCTGCACCTTCAAAATATTGCTAACACAATGCCTGATGCATTCACTGACACAGCAAAAGTGACAAGATCACATATCCCAGCAATAAATGCACCGGCAAGAATTAATGTCCAAATTGGACAAAATAATGTGGCGGCCAATGAGCCATCTGCTGCACGCTTGAAGCGTGGCAGACCTGTAGGTTCAAAAGATTCAGTTCCTAGAAAGAGGAAAACAAAGGCACATCTGAATCCTAATGAAATCGCCCCTGAAGAGAATATTGGGCAAGACATTAATGTCCGATCCACAATTCATGATTCTGTGACTACAGAAGAGGAAAATGACATTGGTGAGACACCAGCCCATGAAGAGGCTCAGGTACCTGAAAATAAGGAAATTTCCGTAAACTATGTGTACACTAATGAGTTGTGGGATCGTCGAGATATGATCATAGACAATATATTCTCATTCGCAGTAGCTACTGAAATAATAAAAGGCGATGACACTGAACCTCGCTCTGTTAATGAATGTAGACAGAGACATGACTGGCTCAAATGGAAAGATGCAATCCAAACTGAATTAAATTCTCTAGAAAAACGCAGTGTTTCGGACCTGTTGTCCAAACACCACCCAATGTCAAACCGGTTGGATATAAATGGGTATTTGTGAGAAAGCATAATGAGAAAAATGAGATTGCAAGATATAAGGCGCGACTTGTTGCGCAAGGTTTTTCACAAAGGCCTGGGATAGATTATGAGGAAACATATTCTCCTGTAATGGATGCTATCACATTCCGCTATCTAATAAGTTTAGTAGTTTCAGAAAAACTTGATATGCGTCTTATGGATGTTGTTACTGCATACCTATACGGTGAGTTAGATACTGATATCTACATGAAAGTCCCAGAAGGACTTAGGTTGCCTGAAGCAACTGCAAAACCACGCAGTATGTACTCAATCAAACTGAGACGATCCTTATATGGATTGAAGCAATCTGGACGAATGTGGTACAACCGCCTCAGTGAGTATCTACTTAAGGAAGGATATGTTAATGATCCTATATGTCCTTGCGTGTTCATTAAGAAATCAAATTCTGGTTTTGCAATAGTCGTAGTTTATGTCGATGACATGAATCTGTTTGGAAGTTCTTCAGAACTTGGAAAAACTGCTGAATATTTAAAGAAAGAATTTGAAATGAAAGACCTTGGAAAAACAAGGTATTGCCTCGGGCTGCAAATTAAGCATTTGGATAGTGGGATTCTTGTCCATCAATCTGCTTATACAGAAAAAATTCTGAAGAGATTTGGTATGGAAAAGGCTCACCCACTGAGTACCCCAATGGTTGTTCGGAGTCTTGACACTATGAAAGATCCATTTCATCCAAGACAAGATGACGAAATTATCCTTGGTCCAGAAGTAC
Organism: Rosa chinensis; assembly: GCF_002994745.2. Lineage (NCBI taxonomy): Eukaryota > Viridiplantae > Streptophyta > Magnoliopsida > Rosales > Rosaceae > Rosa > Rosa chinensis. The sequence goes on along the minus strand of NC_037093.1, from coordinate 55,663,246 downwards.
CATATCTTAGTGCTATTGGTGCCCTTCTTTATTTGGCGCAATGTACAAGACCAGACATTGCATTTGCAGTTAGCGTATTGGCAAGATATAGCTCTGCTCCAACATCACGCCATTGGAAGGGCGTAAAAGACATTTTACGCTACCTTCGTGGTACAACAGATATGGGTTTATTCTATACAAATAAATCTGTTGATAATTCCACGATTGTTGGATATGCTGATGCAGGATATCTCTCTGATCCGCATAAAGGTCGCTCTCAAACAGGATATGTTTTTACTTGTGGAGACACAGCAATTTCATGGCGATCATCTAAGCAAACACTCGTGGCAACTTCCTCTAATCATTCAGAAATAATTGCTTTATATGAGGCTGGCCGAGAATGTTTTTGGTTAAGATCCATGATTCGCCACATTCGAAGCACCTGTGATTTACCTTCAGTAACTGACAAACCAACAGTCATGTATGAAGACAATACTGCTTGTATTGCTCAGATTAAAGAAGGATTCATCAAAGGTGACAAGACTAAGCATATCGCACCAAAGTTCTTTCACACTCATGAGCTTCAGAAGAATCAAGAAATTTCAGTGAAGCAAATTCGATCCGACGAAAACTTGGCTGATTTATTCACCAAATCTCTACCTAAGTGTACTTTCCAGAAGTTAGTGGAAGGGATCAGATTGAGACGACTCTCGAAGCTATCAAGCGACGCATGCAAAGATCAGGGGGAGATTGCAATCAGGGGGAGCATCAAGAAACATGCTACCTAGGACATCTGCGCGTTGTGCTCTTTTTGTCCTTCGACCAGGGTTATTTTTATCCCACTGGGTTTTTGTTACCTGGCAAGGTTTTTAATGAGGCAACAATAAGCGCGTCCAATGCCATCATCAATTGGTGGACATCCAAGGGGGAGTGTTGTAAATATTATTTCTTATGTGGCTGTCCACGTTATTGGTTAGGGACCTACATGTAATATATCAATAGTTTAAACACTTATCATGTAAACCCTACCTCTATATAAGGGAGGCCTCTAAGACTGAATAATACACTTCTCTATTTTCCCCTCATCTCTCTTTATACGTTTCTTACTCTCTACAAAGTAAGTCAATACTTTTTAACAAATACTGTTTAGTCCTTGAGTTTTTTACCATAAAACACTTCAGTCCCTGACCTTCTAATTTCACACGTTTAGTCCATGTACTTCAAAATTTCAAACCAATAGGTCATTGCCGTCTAAAAGTTGCGGCGAAATGTCTATTATGCCCTCAGTTCTTTTTTTTTTTAATAAATTTATTCCTTTCTCTTTTTTTATTTATTCTTTTTTATTTATTTTATTCTTTTTTTCAAACAGAAAGAAAGAAAGGAAAAATAAACAGAAAGAAAGAAAGGGGGAAAAAAATTCCTTTTCCAAAAAAAAAAAAATTTAATTAATTAAAAAAAACTGAGGGCATAATAGACATTTCGCCGCGACTTTTAGATGGCAAGGACCTATTAGTCTGAAATTTTGAAGTACAGGGACTAAACGTGTGAAATTAGAAGGTCAGAGACTGAAGTGTTTTATGGTCAAAAACTCAAGGACTAAACAGTATTTAGTCCTAAATTAAATATTCTGAAAATTCTGTAAAAATGCCTATGTATTTCTTTATTTACTACAAAGGTACGTAGCTGGTGTTTCTGGTACTGCAATGTTACACGTCACTGGGTAGGCAGATTCTTGTTCTACTAAGATGAAAACAAAAATAGAGAACTTTTCAAGCTGTAATCTGACAATGATTGAACAATTGAAGGGCAATATTGCCAGATTCTGAAGAACAATGAGATCTCATATCCATCAATTTCAATCAACTTAATGCTGATGAAACGGGGTAGGTCAAAAGTTTAGTTCTTTCATTTGGCACATTAGTCTATATGTTTCACTTCAAGATCTGATAACTTACTATAGGAAAACAATAACATTTACTGAATCACTAGCATAATTAAACACATTTGTTGGTTACTTTCACAGTTTTACTTAACGTACATAAAACCTGAAAAACTGAACCTTTTGATTTCTTAAACGAAAACTCCACATTTTCTTTTTGAAAGGAATTCCACATTTTCTATGCTTGATGTAACTAAGTAGAGTAACTAAAGTGTGATTTAATAATAAACAATCAACAAAAACTCTGACCTAGTGGCTCTCGACCTAGGGTTACTTTCTAGGTTCTAGAAAGCAAATTTCAATCTACCATGGGATTGGATATACTTAGATGGAATTGTTGAGGCATTTGCAATGACACAACAATGAGGGCATTGAAGGATCCCATGTCCCAAAATCGACCCCAAATCATATTTCTTTGTGAAACCAAAATCAGTCGTTTGACAGATTTTCATGCTCTTCAAACAACGCTAGGGTTTCGACATTCTAAAGAGGTGCTAAGTGACTGCCAATCTAGAGGATTGGGAATGTTTTGGAATGATGACGTGAAGGTGAAGGAGGGCACAGCTTCTGCTCATCATATAGACCTGGAGATTGGAGGAGGCCCTGGTGACCCTCAATGGCGTCTGACAGGCTTTTATGGCTATGCCAGAACAACGGAGAGAGATCGTTCGTGGTCACTACTGCGGGAGTTATGTGACATGAGTTCTCTTCCATGGGTGGTGATAGGGGATTTTAATGAAATCCTAAACAACGGTGAAAAGATTGATGGATCAATCAGATCGGAGAGCCAAATGAGGGGATTCCGTGAGACTTTAGGATACCGTGATTTGTTGGATCTAGGGTTCCAAGGATCAATGACTACTTGGTGGAACTCAGTTACGCAGCTTCGTTTGGATAGGGCGGTGTGTACGCTATCTTGGTGGGATATTTTTGGGCACTCTAAGTTGCGTCATCTTCCTCCTAGTGATTCTGACCATGTTCCCATTTTGTTGCAAGCTAGTGCAGCGCCATTGGGTTTGCGCCCAAGACATCATCGTTTCAAGTTTGAAGCCTAATGGCTACAACATACAGATTGTGATAGTGTAGTGAAGGAGGCCTGGGACACTGATGTATCAGGCACACCTATGTTTTGTGTCACCACAAAGATAGCGTATACGCGTATGCACCTTGATAAATGGCAGAAACAGGTATTTCAGGGCAGGCAGCAGCAAATGCTTGGTATCCGGGCTAGACTGGAAGAATTAATGGATGTTTCAATCTTAGAACCGGTTTAGTATGAGAAGAAATGCTTGATGGATCGTCTCCAAATATTGTTATCTCAGGAAGAAGCTTTTTGGAAACAACGATCTTGAGTAACTTGGCTCAAGGAGGGAGATAGAAATACTGGGTACTTTCATAGGAAGGCATCCAATAGGAAACACAAGAATTTGATTCACGGTCTTTTTGATGAAAATGGGGTCTGGTGTGAGGATGATGCTGGCCTGGAAAGGATCGTGACTTCATACTTCACTAAGATGTTCTCTGCCTCAGATATTGACAATGCAGCAGTGGAAACTACGCTTGAGGCTATTCATCCTTGTGTTACCCAAGATATGAATTCTCAATTATGTGCGCAGTATACTCAAGAGGAGGTGAGAAGTGCGCTATTTCAAATGTATCCTACTAAGTCGCCCGGTCCAGATGGAATGCCTCCATTATTTTTTCAACATTATTGGGAAACCATAGGAGTTGATGTGACAAAGGCAGTTCAGAGTTTTCTTCAATCAAGTTAGCTACTTCGACAGATTAATTTCACTCACATATGCCTTATTCCAAAGGTCAATAGTCCTGAACAGATGTCTGATTTGAGACCAATTGCACTTTGTAATGTTATTTACAAATTATGTTCGAAAGTAATTGCAAACCGGTTGAAACTGATTCTGCCAGATCTGATTTCACCTTTCTAAAGTGCCTTTGTGCCAGGGAGACTGATTACAGACAACATTTTAGTGGCTAATGAGATAGCTCATTTTATACATAATAAGGGAGCAGGAAGTGAGGGTTTTATGGCCTTGAAACTGGATTTGAGTAAGGCATATGATAGGGTGGAATGGTCTTTTCTCAAGAAAGTTATGAACAAGTTTGGCTTGCTCAGGATTGGATTGAGACGGTGATGCAATGTGTTTTCTCGATGAAATATTCCTTTTGCGTGGGAAACCAAGAGGTTTAGTTACTCCATGCAGAGGATTAAGACAGGAGGACCCTTTATCACCTTACTTGTTTCTTACTGGTGTTGAAGGATTTTCTGCCTTGCTTCAACAGAAACAAGAGCTTGGTCTGTTACCAGGGATTGAGGTTTGTGACAATGCCCCCGTAGTTAATCATTTATTATTTGCGGATGATAGTATGATTTATGCTCAGGCTTCATTGGAGGCATATTATGAGCTGCAGGATGTTATTGAGACTTATAGGAGGGCTTATGGTCAACTTGTTAATTTTGACAAGAGTTCAGTGGTCTTTAGTAAGAATGTAGTAGATAACATGCAGGAGGAAGTTTCAAGTCTGTTGGGAGTTGAAGTAGTGGAGTCACATGAAAAGTACATAGGCTTACCAACTTATGTCGGGAGAAGGAAAATAGCAACATTTCAATATATTAAAGAAAACTTGTCTAAAAAGTTATCAAGTTGGCAAGGGAAGATGTTAAGTGGCGCTGGGAGAGATATTTTGATTCGTGTGGTGGCTCAAGCTCTGCCTACTTATGCAATGAGTGTATTCCAACTGGCGAAGAAATTTTGTGAAGATTTGGAACATATGTGTGCTAGGTTTTGGTGGGGAAGTACTCTAGATAAGAGGAAAATTCATTGGAAGACTTGTGCAATCCAAAAGAAGATGGTGGTTTAGGGTTTCGAAGTTTGTCTAACTTCAACTTTGCAATGTTGGCCAAGCAGGCTTGGCGGGTGATCAATAATCCTATGTCACTCATTGCTCGTATGTATAAGGCGAAATATTATCCTGAGGACTCATTTTGTCACACCCCGAATTTTGAAATAAGGATTCAAATCCGGAACATGACTAATAACAATACAAATAACGTTCTGAATTTTTCTCTCAGAAACAACCACACCTTACACCTCTTAATATTACATAAACCAAATCCTCAAGCTACTTATTACAACACACTCTCACCAAATCAAATTGTAAGCTCAAATGAGTATAATTCTCCTCACAAAAACAAATGCTGTAAATCTAACACTAATACTCTAAACCGCACGATCACTGCCCTGATTCTCCTGACCTGTGAGATTACCCGCTACACAATTTGAATAGTGTACCGGGATTGCAACAACACAAAACCCGGTAAGCTTTTTGCAAAGCTCGTGAGTAAACAAGAAAGAACTGTTGATTGATTAAATTACAATTCTTATAACTCAAGTAAACAATCAACAAATATTGCAGCATTAATATGTGAAATAACATTTGAGCAACACATGCTTGATCACAACCAACAAATATTGCAACATTAATATGTGAAATAACATTAAAGCAATGCATGCTTGATTTTCTTTTTACCAACACCTTCACATATTCAAAATATATCATGGATAGATATTTGATCAATTTCACATAAGTACATTTCTCTTTTTAGTGAATTTTCAGATTAACTGGTAACAAATCACAGATCCACGTGTTAGGGTCCATAATACCAAAACACGGGAAAACCAGGTTGACTGGTATCAAATCATAAATCCACGTGCTAGGGTCCATAATACCAAAGCACGGGAAACCACATGCTAGGGTCCATAATACCAAAGCATGTGTAAGCCACAGCATACCAAGGCCACTCTCCAAAGTATGTATACTCAAAGTACCACCCTTCCTAAGAGTATAATAGTGCACTATCTGAAGGGACTAGAGCCCACAGCTTAACGTCATCATAACACCCAAAAAAGTTTTACCAGTAATTCACTTAAGCACGGGGTTGTTGTAATCACCCGGCTTCACAATTGTACTTTTCAGACATAATCAATTTCACAACATACAATCTTTATAAATTTTAGATTGTAAATATGCATATGTACACCCACATAAGAGACATATTATTTCAAGACAATCTTTACTTCTTAAAATAATTTCCACATATTCACAATTGGCCATATAAAATAGCTTTCACATCACATGATCAACATTTCATTATTCAACAATTAAATGGGAGATTAATAGCTTGAATAATATCCAATCAATTCTCAATCATTTCATCATGCTAATCACACGTCAACCAAAAATATATATTCCACGTAAATATATATATATATACGCAATCATCCGCTCAGGAATGACCACTAATACCAACTATAGTTCAAGTATAAAAACCGTGAAATTCATTTGTATAATAAAATCATTTTACTTACCTATGGACCGTAGTTGATCAAGTCCATATGATTTAAAACAAATATTTATTCCATAAATATTTTCACATAATTGAGATATTTTCACACAATTGAGACAAAAATAAAGTAATTAAATTTATTCGGTTCGTAATATGAACCATGTGAGGTTTACTCACCTCTAATCCAGCTGCGTCTTCTAAAAAGTCGAATATATCAATATTCCGAACGCTCGTCAACTCAAACCGTCAAGTACCTAATCAAGTATGGTCTTTGCTTAGTAAACGAAACACGAAATAACCTTAAACGACGATCCAACGGTCGGATTCTAAAATAAAGACGATCCAACGGTCGGATTCAAAAATAAAGGTGATCCAACAGTCGGATTCGAAAATAAAGACGATCCAACGGTCGGATCGAAATTATATGATGATCCAACGGTCGGATCCTCACGGATCGCCCTTAGGATCATCCTCCAAAATTATCACGAAGATCCAACGGTCGGATCTTCCTAAATCGTCCTTATAAACATCTCCACAAATTTTCATGAAAATCCGACGGTCGGATTCTCCCGAATCGCCTTCCGAATCACTATTTCACAATTATACGAAGATCCAACGGTCGGATCTTCGCCCGTGACCACACAAAGTCATCGGGACAGTCATACGATCAACATATTAAAATTTGAAGTAAAACCGATGGTCTGATCTTCACAGATCGTAAACCGAAGATAAAACGTAAAAACGTTAAATAGTAACGTCAAAACGTAAATCCACTATTTATCAACTTTTTCAAAAATAACCTTGTAATATATCAAAACGCTCGTATGGATGCGTAGATCATCGTCCAGATAATATAAACTCAAAAAAAGGTCCGACGCGCCGCCACAAGCGGTGGTCAGACGGCGGTCAACACGGCGGTCAACACGGCGGTCAACCACCTCCGATGCAAAAGTTGTCAACTACAAACTTCTTCAAAATGAAGGGCTGATGAACTTTCATACCTGGAGCTAAGTCTGGTTCGGCCTAGATCGTCCTAGATCAAGCTTTGAAGTTTAGATTAATCTGGTGCGTTTGATCAGATCCTAGATTGAATCAGGGACGTCGAAAAAGTCAAACCTTGATCTAGCGTTCTACACACAAAATCGTGATGAAAGACTTACATGGGGATGATCAGGGGGAGGAGGAGATCACGAAAATGGGAAGGATCGGCCGAGGGGATGCCGGAAAACTGGAGATCCGGCCGGGTCACCGATCGGAGCTGTGGCTCCTTCGATCTCCGTCTGGAGGCAGCGGCGGAGCAAAACGATGGCAGAGGGCGTCTGGGCGTGGAGCGGCGATCACAGGGAGCGCCGGGTCGTGACCGGAGGACGCCGGAGGAGAGAGAAACAGCCAGGTCGGGTCGGAAGCGACCCGCCGGGTCTGAAGGTCGAGAGAGAGAATCCGGGGGACTATTCCGTAAAATCTCAAAACTTTCGTCCTTAATGAAATATCAGAATTTTTCTGATATTTATAGAAAATTCCGAAATTTCAAATATTCATAACTTATTCATACGAACTCCGAATATTGCGTTCCACATATGCACGCGATCGTATCGACGAGCTTTACAACTTTCATGAAGGAAGTTTTCCCAAATTCCATACGTATAAAAAGTCACTTTTTGAGATTCCCCTAAATAACGTTCGATTTCGAAAATAAAATCGTTCGAACTACTTCCACAACTTCTTCAAGCTTCGTACTCGCTCCTATTACCGTAAAATCAATTCTAAAGATCCACGGAATTTAATTTGGATTTTTCGGGGTATTACACATTTTGGATTGCTATCCCTCATAACTCCCCTTCATATTCTTGGAGGAGTATTTTTTTCAACTAGAGAACTTTTGAAGGATAATGTCTGTTGGCATATTGGGGATGGTACAGCAGTAGAGATTTTTTCTGATGTGTGGGTGCCAGCTTTGCCTGAAGGGAAGCCCAGTGAGAATGTGGTGGCTTTGGAGGAGGTTCGAGTTATCAGTGACTTGATTTCTAGCACAGGCAGTTGGAATGTGTCGTTGATCAGGAGATTGTTTCCAGTGGAGGAGGCAGTTGAGATTACTAGCATTCCTTTGAGTATGAGAACAGTATCTGATAAACTGATTTGGAGGCTCGCGAGAGATGGTAAATTTTTGGTTAAAACTGCTTATCGTAACTCATTTTTTCACTCCTCTTCTCGTAGTCCTGTTGATTTATCTGTTGGTGGTGAGTTTTGGAAAAAGATATTGAAAGTGGTTGTTCCAAATGCTGCAAAAATTCATATCTGAAGGGTATGTCATGATATCCTTCCATCCTTAGAGAGGCTAGCCTCAAGAAGAGTACAGTTGGAATCTCAAAGGTGTGCTTTATGTGAAGTTAGCTGGGAAGCGACTTTGCATATTTGCAGGGATTGCCCTTTCACCAAGATGGTGTTACAAACTAATGGGGTGTTAAAACAGATTTGCTACAATCCTCAAGCAGAACAGCTTAATTTAGTTAGCTGGCGGGCGCTATGTGCAAAGGACCTTTCTGTGAAAAGTTTTGGTGATTTAATTTTTCTTCTCTGGGGGATTTGGAAGGAGAGGAACAGTAGAGTATGGGAACAAAAGAAGAGTGAGGCTTGTGATGTGGTTATCAGGACTATGTCAAGGCTGCAGGAGTTTCAACGTCATAACCTGAAAACGTCCAGTATTGCTGTTCGCAGAACAAGGGCAGTGAGATGGGTTGCTCCTCCAATTGGTATGCTTAAAATAAATGTCGATGGCTCTTTTCGACATGTTTCTAGGAAGGGGGGTGTAGGTTTTGTCATCTGGGACCTTAGTGGAGCAATGCTTGCAGGTAGAAGCTGTCCTTTGAATGGCTTAATCTCTCCTGAACATGCTAAAGTTTTGGCTTGTAAGTTGGCTATACAGTTTGCTGTCCAACATGACTATTTGCCGGCTACTTTGGAGACTGATGATATGGCGGTGCAACGTCAGTTAACCTTCCATGCTGAGTCAAATGCTTATGTCTTGGGGTACATGTATGAAGACCTAGGAGTTATTTTGGAGTCCCACACTAATCTGAGAGTTACTCATGTTAGAAGGAATGCAAATATGATTGCACACCGGTTAGTTGCGCATGCTAGCACACTTAGCAAGCTTGTTTTTATTTTTCTACTCCTGATTTTCTTCTAGCTGCAGTTGCAGCTGAGGGTTGTAGTTTGTAATCATTTTAGTTCAATAAAGGGCTGACTTATTTCCTTAAAAAAAAATGTGTGATTTAATAAAAGACTCATTAATTTTTTTTTGTCTTTTTAGAGAAAAATATTTCATAATTAATTATTACTAATGATTTGGCTAAGAAGTAAACCGGTTACATAAGCTGATGAGCTATGACATATTAGTAAGTTATAATTTCAATATTATAAAGGTCATGGGTTCGATTCTCACTGAAATATGTAAGGGTGGGGTGGGTTAAAGGTTTCCTTAAAAAAAAAAAAAAAAACGGTTATAGAGAAAAACAAGAGAGACCAACATAAGGTTTCGTGCAAGCAGCGGCTGGTTGCATGATCGTGCCTAGAGCCGTTTCCGGCCAGGTGAGTGTATTAGCGGTTACAGTTAACAAGTATGAAGGAGAGATGATCTCTTCTGTAATCGGATTAAAACTTAGTGCAGTAGTGGCTACTGGTTTGGAGGTAGGAGGAAGCACCGAAGGGTCGGGGGGCGGTTTCGATCTCCTTGTTCTAGTCAGCAGTGGATTGGTGGTTTGCGCACAGTGTTGAAGCAACAGAGTCGGCAGCGCGTTTACTATTTCTTTCTTGGTTCTGGTAGATTTTTTTTTTTTTGAGACTTGGATTGCGGATTGCTGACTGCTCTTTTGCAGAAGAGCGGCAGCAGATTATCGAGTTGATGTTGTGCTAAAAAGGTCGGCAGCCGGAAAACTTGGTGGTGGTGGTGGTGGCATGGATTGACAGAGGTGGGTTAGGGCTTTTGCTCAGTCTGCTCGGGTTTGGGTTGTTTGGCTCTATTTTATGGGCCTGTAGGGAGGGTGCCTTACCATCCTCATTTATCACTTAGTGGTGAGGATGGGTCTGGCCTAAGAGGTGGACCTTCTTGGATAGTTGGGTTGTTTTATGGTCCTGAATCAATCAGTTTTGGATCATACTGTTATGAGAGTTGCTCCTATTTGTTGTTTATCTAGAATAAGATTGTCAAGCACCTTATGGATAAGGAGTTGCTCCTATTTGTTGGCTAGGAAGTGATTTTCTATTGGTATCACGTACAATTACGTGATTGGCTAATGAGAAATTAGAGAATGATTTTGCCCTAGAAGACATGAAGTTTCTTTGTTTATAAGTTCGCTAATTATAGCAAGCTTATCATCGACTTGTAGTGAGTTTGTTTTTACTTAGAATAGGGTTTCCGGATTTTCTTGCTGGCTATTTTGTTGTTAGTGCAAATAAACTCTAGCTATTGGCAATTTCCCGGCTATTGATTCTAATGATATTAATTTCTATTCAAAAAAAAAAAAGGTTACTCACATTTTTTTTTGATCGGAAATAACTTCATTCATAATCTATAATTACAAAGCAATCATAGCACCCAACTAGGTTTACATCAAGGAACAACAACAAAAGACTACCCACACGTATCCTCACTCTAACAAAGAGAGACTGACTCGTCAATGAATCCAACGACGGAGACCAATTTGAGTCGCTGATTGTGCTAAATTGACCAAAATAACTAGCAATTACTGGAATAGGAACTGACCACAATAGAAGACTATTGGGCGGGCTATCCCAGGATCTCCCATTCTCCTTAACACAGGCTGATAAAGAAACACGTACCCGACGTTAAGCCAGAGTAAGACTGGGTCCTGTTAACTACGAACCAGCTACCTAAATCAATTCGTACCCTAGAATCCACGTCGACAACCATAACTTGACAGAGTATGGACTTATTCAAGAACTGACTAATAGAAGCAACAAAAAACAGCCTCAAAACCAACAGAGTAAACAGTAACCAAAACAGAAAGCGCAGCATCACTGGCAAAGGGAGCCCAGGCCCAGCCTTCTAGAGCACAAATCCAGACACCCATTCTACATGAACTCGGAAGAAAGATGGGCCCTGCAACGGCAGACGCACCAGGACCAACACCCTACAGTCACAAGACGAAACCAGAGTCGACCCAGTCAACACTTCGAGCAGCAGCCGCCACCTTCCAAACATCAATTCCACAGAAGGTTTGACAAACCACTCACTAATTTGTGACCACAACCCGACCCGATCACCTTCAACCTCCACCATCCAACAAAACCAATCAGGAAAGCTCCACCAACAGTAGACATCGGCATCTGACTGCCTCCTTGGATCGCTACTCCGCCGCACCGCATCCAAGCTCCACCGCACCGCCGCATCCCCTCGCAGGCCACCCCAGAACCCTATCAACTTCCAAAACAGAATCCCAAAAGGAGCCTGGCCCTCACCGGCCACAACTCTATCAGTAGAACGAGATCACAACCACAGCTCAGATCTCCAATGCAGTAGTGACTCCAGATCTCTCCGCCTACAAGCCTTGCTCCAGTTCTGCACGTCGCCTACCCTAGTCCATGATCCGGGAAGGACAGATCGGAGTCGATATGCCCATGCAGAGCATGACCTGCCTTTCTCTAGCCAAGAACCACACTGCTGCCAAGGAAACACGCTGCAAACCCAGACCGACATCCTTTCCCGGACCGGAACCCAGCATGGGAGAGGATGCACGAAACCAACCTGTTTTCCTCTTTCTCTCTTCGCGCGCGTGGGGCGCGTTCTCTAACCGTCCTGATAGATGAGGAAATTATGGGTTACTCACATTTTAAAATAGTCAAGACCATTGGATATATTATTAATCTAATGGTACAAAATATTCAAAAAATAATAATTGTATAGAAAACAGCCCAGCACCTTAGAATTTTTGTAATATCTACGTTGTTAGATAACTCTGTTTGTGTTTTTACTTTAGACTGCTATATATATTCCAACAGAGAAAGAAAAAAAAAAAACAAGCAAAGCCTTAGGGTTTTGAGTGAAGAGCGACAACGGAAATTTTTTTCCGATTGCCTTATGGTTTCTGGTACCTACGAGGCTTCATCGGGGGTCGTGGAGCCCTAGGAGCCAAGGCTCAGTACTGCGTAGTGGTCAAGAAGGTCAGGACGTCTTCTGGCTTGGTTTTGATCTCTAGTCTACAGAGCACGGATCGAGGTCGAAGCGCATTTCGGGGTTAGGTTGCAGATCGAGGTCAAGGGCAAATCAGTTGCGGAGTGCTTCGATATGTGTTTCTTGCTAGCAAGGCATGATCGATAATTCTTCTAATTTTCTACCGAATTCGACTGGGCTTGGTGGTTCTTGATCGACATCTGATGTTAGGGTGGAATGGTCGGTCTCCAGAGGGCATGGTGGCAGCAGAGGCAGCCTGGCAGCAACCAAGTTTCTGCCTCTTTTGCTAGGATTTGGGCTTGGGTCTTTAGGCCTCGGCTCAAATTTGTGGGCCTTCAAGGAGAGCAAGAAAAGCGACATGTGTTGCCAAGGTTGTTAGTGTTGCCGAGCCGGTTCCAATCCTAAGGGGAAGGAACTGCCCCTAATTTAATTTTTATGCTATTGACTCACTTTTAGGAATGCTAGCAACCTTCCCCTCCAACCTTTCCCTTTCTACCTTCCCCACTTATCTTGTGTCATGTGGATTCATTTATGATTACAATCTACGTATTTACTATCTTGAAAAAATAACTAATTGTTCAAGTAAACCCTAATTTGTGTTTGGCCCAAACTCTAGGTTACTTGCTCTAGTGGTAATAGGGCTAAATTAGAAGGATCTAGATTCCTATTCAATGTACGATTACTTTCCTTGTATGATTGAGATTCTATGCATTGGACTCCTCTATATAAAGAGGCCCCTATTATCAATGAGAAGACACAGCAAATTCCTCTCAAATTCAGTTTCTCTACAACACTAATGTCATTCCATGTTTTGCCCTTATTTATGTTTGATCTTATTAAATGTTCTCTATTAATATGAGGAAAAAAAAACTCTTGACTCTTTTGTTTTCTAACTTTTTTTCATTTCTTATATTTCCTAAGTTTTTCAATGAAAATTTTTCTTTCATTTATTTGGTCATGTTCCATAATACTGAGTCTTTTTTTTTTACTTTTTTTTATATATAAAACCCAAAAAAAACAAAAAGAAACAAAAAAAACAAAAAACAAAATGGTAAAACTCACTGACATGATAGCTGCAAACTTTTTTTTTCTTTTCCTTCTCGTTAGAACACATGTTAGATTAGATGATCATATAATTTTTTTTTTTTAACATTCTCTTTGATATATGTATATAAGTAAAGCAAACGTTTGGCCATATTTTTGGTTTCAATTCTTTTTTTTTTTTTGGAAAAATTTGAAGTATGTATGTTCTTAAATATATATATATATATATATATATATATATATATATGTACGTATTTCTTATGTAAATATGTACGTAAGCCCACAAAAGTAATATAAATTGCAAATAAAAAGGATTCACAAAAAGAAAAAAGAAAAAAGTTGAGAAACTAAAATTAATTACTTAATTAAATACATGTGAAATTAAATAAGGGTAAAGAGGGGAAGTGAACACTTGTCTTTTAATTGTATTAATTATTTGAATTTTTTAAATAGTGGAATACATGTAGCATGCAATGAATAGGGAAGGTAGAAAGGTAAAAATTGGAGGGGAAGGTTGCTAGCATTTCTCTTAGACTTTTGCATGCAAGTCTTTTTTAAGCGGAGTAACTTTTATATGCTTCTCTGAGATATTTCTAGTTGTTTTTTTTTTTTTGAAAGGAGATATTTCTAGTTGTTAATAGAGAAACTTCTGATTACTGGGATATCATCTTTAGGATTCAAACAAGAATCTATAAAGTTGAGCAGGATATTGAAAATATCCTATATACTCTTAAAGAGGAGCAAAAACCTCTTGATTATTTGAGCATTGGTTAGATCGGCAAATCACTGGTATCAGAGCTTGTAAAGAGCTCAAAAGGGGAATCCCCAATGGGGACAATGTCAGAATTACTGTTAGAGAAGTTGAATTCTCTACTGATTTCATTTGATGAGAAACATCAGATCTTGCTGAAAGAAGTATCTAGATGTCAAGATCATCTAGAAAAACTACCTGCTATAATCTACCAATTAGAAAATTGAAAAAAAAAAATAGATTATATCAAGGAACTTCCAAAAACGGAAGAAGAAAAGCTAACAAGCGTTAGTAGAAAAATCAATGAACAGCAAAAAACGCTGGATTCTATGAAAAATATACTAAAGGACAAGAAAGTGCCTACAGTGAAACCAAAGAAAGCTAATGGATTTAAACCATTAGAAAGACTAGAGAGGAATCCTGTTCCAAACATGATTTTTCTAGAACCATCTACTAGTCATACTAGTATTCGGTATGAAAACCCGAAAGAAGTAAGAGATGTCAAAATGATGAGCATCTTCGGGAAAAAGAAAGGAGTACAACTCCTAAATGCTGAAGAATTCGAATTCAACGAAATTGAACAGGAGGTAAAAAAACTCCTCAATTCCAAAGTTAGATTTTAAACAAATCTACAAAAGGGGAAAGATTGAACTGATGGATAGCCATCATTTCAAATTATTGGAATTTACAATCCCCTCTACAACAAGAGAAACAGATCTCTTGATGATCACCCCTGAAGAAGTGGCCAGAGCAAGAACAAAAAATTATCAATTTATGCATATTGGAGCAGTCCAAGTAGGCATAAAACTTCTTGCCTGAGAAGGTATAAACTGTTCAGTTCTATGTGTCTAACAAGACAATAGACTAACAGATTTTCAAGCTAGTTTGTTGGGAACACTTGAAGCATCTTTATGCAATCAAGTGGCATATTTCAACTGCTTTCCGAATTTCTTAACCAGCTTAAAAGATGCAGCTCACTGTCTAAGACTGAGAGTCAAGACAGGCGACATATCAATGAAAAAAAATATGCAAGAACTAGCTATAGTATATAGAATATACTATAAATTAATGAGTACCACAGTAGAACCTAAGACAAGGATATCAAACATCCTAGGTCTTACTACTGGATTCCTCACCAACTAGAAGAATCATTCACAACAGATTTATAAGGTTACTTGGAATGAAGTAACTTTTCCTATTGAATGGAAACTTTCTGGTCTGAAAAAACCAGCAGAAAATGCAGAAGCAGCAATCTATGAAAGTAGAAAGACTGGAGATATCAGTCTAAAATTCGACAATTACAGAAAAAGTGACGTATGTCCTGAAAATATCAGGATAAACAAAAATTTTCTTAGAATAAGCTACAGCACTAGAGAAGCTAGTGTTAGTGGTACCAAATTCTCTATTGAAAAACCAACAGAGCCCATCACTGAAGAAGAATTAGAAGCTGATCTGAACAGACCAGTAAATATGCTTAGAGCACAAAAGCTCTATGATCTCTATGATGAAGCAGAATCCTACGAAAATCCTGAACGATTAGAAAAACTAATCAAAGAAATGAAAATTTTCAATCCAGGAAAGGAAAGAAAACTCCTTCCCTATCAGGATATTGAAATGGAAGAAGGAGAAAACTCCAAAACTTTCATCATAAGAGAAAAGGGAAAAATAAAACTCCCTATACAGAAAGCACCTACGAGAAAAAATGGAGAAAGAAATTCTCAAAGCTTTGTCCCAGAGGACAATATACCCAAAATACCAATTTCCACTCATGGTATCTGGCTAAATCTAGACAAAGCTCTAGACAAGAAAAAAACTTTTGACCAATGGGTTGATATTCTGATGATGGCTTCTGCTCTAACCCTGGAAAATTTGAAGCACCAGATCTTCAGGTGTACTATGAAACTACTCTCACCGGAGTAGCAAAAAAGTATTACTTCTCTTTCAAAGAGACTGCTAGAGGAAAAGACTGGCTCGAAGAAATCAAAAATTCAAAATCTCCGTATGATTTTGCAGTACCCCTATATGATCAGTTATGTGGAGATCTCTCAAATCTGAGTGAAAAGGCTAAAGAAACGGCCAAATCAAATATCTATGCTCTCAAAATTTGTGACATGAGATATTTTGAAGAATACTACTATATAATCGGAGAACTAGAGAATACTGATCTAGTTAACTTATTGCACAAAAAACTCCCTGAACCATGGAGAACAGCTGTGAGAGAAAGCATAGCCGAAAAACCAATTGAAAGATTTTCAGTTGGAGGAATTGCAGACAGAATCAGGCAATTACTGAAAGAACAATGCAAAGCCAATCTTAGAGCTAAGATGGCCAAGAAACAACTCAAAGGAGTTGAAAATTTCTGTTATGGAATAATGGATATGCCAACCAACTGGGGATGTCATGAAGCCAAGTTCCACAGAAAGAAAAAAGAAAAATATTACTCTAAAAGATTCAAAAAGAGTAATAAGAAAAGAGATTGGAAATTCAAGAAAAGTTCCAATTTCGAAAAACAGGAAGAAGATCCTAAAAAGAAATTCTTCAAGAAAAAGAAGAATCACCAAGTCAATCCTAAACAACCAAGCAAGAAAGTTTGCAAATGTTGGTTATGTAAAGCTGAAGGGCACTATGCCAATGAATGCCTAGAAAAGGGTAAAACATCTACTAAAACTCTATTTGAAGAATACGAGCCTATAGTAGAAATGGCAAATATAAAGGGCTACGAAATAGCCTTTTCTGATGAAGAGGATGACGACAGGTCAGTTTACTCTGCCTGGTCTGAAAAAGAAGAAGAATCATCTGATTCAGAAATAGGTTCTGAAGTAGAATACTTAGAATCTAGACAGATGAATGTTCTATATGTCAAAAACTGGGAAAAAAGCAAGACGGAAGCAATAACGTCTTCTTATCAGGTGAACCCTGGCACATTCGTTTGTGACTACTGCTAATGTCACGAGAAGAATGGACTTCCTATGTTCTGTGAAAAATCAAAAAAGACTTATCACAAAGAATGCTTCATAGAGGAAGTAAGAAGAAAGACCAAAAATGGCCTTGTCAGCCAATTGGTAGAACAAGAATATACAGAATATTTCTCTGAACAAAAAGAGAAAGAAATAGAAACTATGTTCCAAGAAACTATGGAATCCTCTTCCTCAAAAATAAAGGAAGAAAAAATTGAGGAAGAAAAACTCAATACAACTATAGAACTGGTTGAAATACCAGAAAATATTCTAGAAGAATGTAAACCATTCATACCCCAAGAACAAGCTCAAGAAAATGAGCTTCAACACTAGTAGATACAGCAACTACATAGAGATTGGACTCAAATTCCCTGATCACATAAAATATCATCTACATGCATTTGTAGATAATGGATCAGGATTTACAGTTGTAAAGAGATTTGCAATTCCAGAAGAACTCTGGAAAAAATATAAGAAAAGAATAGCTACTGGTGTCACGTTTGATGGAAGCAATCTTACAATGAATAAAGTAGCAAAAAATGTTCACATCACCATTGGTGGAGGAACATTTACCATCCACAACGTTTGGCAATCGGAAGGCCAAGGATCAGATTTCTTGTTGGGAAATGATTTTATTCTCCAACAGAGGTTCATCCAGGATGAAGAAGCAATAGGCTTCAGAAAAGGAGAACGGGTGTTCTGGGCAGACAGGCTTACTCAAGCCAAAAGTGTAGTAGGTCCAAACTTTACTACACAATATCAGAGATCGCAACCGAATAGTGGTGATCTTACCCCCTACAAACCCAAATTTGAAACCATCCTCCAAATTAAACAACAAGAAGAACTACTTGTTGAAGAATCATCTTCTGAAGAAGAAGAAGCAACTAGCGTAGATGAAGAAGCTAGTTTCATCCACGAGCATAACCTCAAGCACTTTTAGAATAAGCTTGAGTCGCAGAAAATTCCTACTCTTGATAAAATGGTAGAACAGAATATCGATGTAGACCCTCAGAAGTTTTGGGAAAAAGACCCAGTGGTCTGTGAATTAAGATTATATGATATGAATGTCATATGTCATGTCAAAGCTATTCCTCAGTACAAAGAGGAAGATCAAAAGGAATTCAGAAAAGATATTGAAGATCTCCTGAACAAGAGATTAATTCAACCATCCACTAGCCCTCATCATGCCCCAGCATTCTACGTGAGAAATCATGCAGAAAACCTCAGAGGAAAAGCTAGAATGGTGATTGACTACAGAGATGTCAACAAAAAGACTATCAAGGATGGTTATCAAATTGCTCAAGTAAGAGTACTGATCAACTAACTCAGAGGAGCTAAAATCTTTTCAAAATTCGATGCAAAGTCAGGTTTTTGGCAAGTCAAGATGCATCCTGAGAGTGTTCCTCTCACTGCATTCGGAACACCACAAGGACATTACGAATGGTTAGTAATGCCTTTTGGTCTAAAACAAGCCCCCTCAATCTTCCAAAGAAAGATGGACAACATCTACAAGCATGTGGCTGAATTATGCATCATCTATATTGATGACATCCTTGTCTTCTCCAAAAACAGAGAAGAACACATGAAACACCTCTATGAGGTTGTAAAGCTGATAGTTCAACATGGAATTATCTTAGGAGAAAAGAAAATCTTCTTTATCCTCGATGAAGTTGATTTCCTAGGAATAAATATTAAGAATGGAGTAATAAAACTCCAACCTCACATCCTTGAGAAAATCTGGAAGTTCCTGATGCTAAGAGTCTAGAAAGATTCTTAGGAGTCATAAACTATGGGAGAGACATTCTCAAAATCTCAGGACTAACAGCAATTTTATCTCCTAAAACAAGTTCCAAGAGAAAATGGAACTTCACTGAAGATGATGAAAAAATTGTGAAGCAGATAAAAAATCTTTGCAAAAACCTCCCTCCTCTACAACAACCAGAGGAAAATTATGAAATTATCCTCCAAACAGATGTGAGTGATAATTACTGGTCCGGTGTAGTCCTGCAAAAATGCCTGGAACTAACATTGAAAAGATCTGCAAATTTTGTAGCTGCTAGTTCAGCCCTGCAGAACTAAATTATGCCACAGGGGAAAAAGAAATTTTGGCTGTCAAGAAAATAATTTTAAATTCTCCAGCTTTTCTTGGAAAACCCTTTACTATCCACACCGATTGTGCTAGAGTAAAGAATTTTAAAAATTTTAAACTTGACAAAGCTGCTGATAGAGGAAGATTAGCAAATTGGCAATTATTTTTTAACCAATATGATTATAATGTGAAATTAATTGCAGGAAACAAGAACTATCTTCCAGACGCCCTAACCAGAGAAATGGCAATGTTCAACAGAAAAGATGACGACGAAGGTCGCAACCCCAGAAACAGAAGAACTGGGAAAGAACATGAAACTGCTGAGGATCCTAAAGAAAAAATCCTCAAAAGGTTTCTGCTAAGTTCAAAAGGACTAGCCACAACTGATCAATCTCAGGGTAAAGGATTGGCTAGCCTGTCTCAAACGGCAGACAGTAAAGACTCATCAAGACCGTTGATGGCTGTTGCTTTGCCAAAAAGCAAACCAACTCCAACTGGATTTATAAATGTTTTTAATTATGAATTAAGAACCTTTGCTGATCCTGTGTTCAGAACTGGCAGGAGGCTAGTTTACCACCAGAAGGCAATCCTGGATAATCTCTTATTTGCCTTTCAAGAAAGAAACAGTGGTATTATGTTCCCAGCTCTGTTCGCATTAGCTGAAGAACTCCATAAAAATGCTATACCACAGCATGAAGAAGTTTATATACAGTAGAGTGCTGTTAGAAGTGAAAAAATTCACTATCTTGAAGATCCAGAAAGTGCTAGAGTACCTAGCATAGCACTAAAAGAATCAGATTGGTTTTAATTCCATAATTTGATTGGAAGCCATAATTCTGAGGACTGTATTCCTCCAACCCTCTTCATTGTTGCAGGACTTTATGTTGGAAGGTACAGAGTTAATGTTCAGAGTGAACATCCTCAAGAACACAAGGTTTGGCTTGTTGAAAATGGTTTTGTCCATAATCTATGGACCAAAACAGATGATGACCTCAAAGGCCTACCCCCTATCATCGTCAACACAGTCAAAAATGTCAGAAAAAATGACTGTACTCTTAGACTGAAGTTCAGATCTACTCGACCAGAATGGATTCATAGAACAAATGGTGAAGTTGAACACATTTCTCCTTATCATTATGTGAGAATTATTCAAAAAAGATATCTTCAGCCCGCCTGTGTTGGATACAATGGCCAGCCAAATTCAAGTATTCCATGGATGAAGGCCATGTCTCTCGAATACATCAAGAAGATCATCCAAGAAGATACAAGAAACACTTTCCTGGCAGCAGGAGAAAAATAATTATCACTGCTTATGATCATCCTGAAGCAAACAGCAGTGACCTCTTCATATCTCTCACAAGAAAAGAGATAGATTCGACACTGGCATTCTTACAGTGGGTTGAAAAGCTTGAAAATGACAACCACTACAAGATGTATGTAGATACAGATGTCGAGGAAAATGCAACTACTACCAAAATGGCCAGGATAGATAGCAACTCCTTTGTCCTCGATCGGTCACAACTCAGAAACGGACGAGAACATGTGAACCAGCAGGTGTAGAAAGCACCGAAAGCAACTTTGGACTTTTCCCAAAAGCTGCTTTTGCTTTTCAAAAAGAAAGCAGGTGAAAAACATTTCACCTAAAGGAATCTGCTTTTTCCAACCGACCTTCATTATCAAGAGCACTCACGAAAGCAGATATTCACGAAGTTGTTCTATACATTTTTATGTTTTGAATTCCAGTTTGAGTTCCGCTCCCTATATAAGGAGCTTTAGGTTTCATTGTAAGGCATTCGAAAATGGGGAAGAATCATATTCTCTCAAAAGTAAGAAAGCCATAGTAGCAGTGTGCTCTTTCCTTCCTGTCTAGTGTGAAGAAGTGTGCTTTCATTACAAGTGTCTGTAATCATTCTTGTGGATAGCTAAATAGCTTCTTAGCTGTTTACCTGAGAATGAGGCTCTGAACCTTAGTATGTAAATTATGTTTGAATAAATAATTTCAGATTGCTCATCCACCTTGTCGATTATGTTTATTTTTTAGTTTGATGTTTTGAAATATTTATATCAGTTTCTGCCTTATTCCTGTACGATTTCTAGGCTTAGACTTTCTATTTCTTAGAAAAAATTGACTCAGCTTAAGATAGAAGCAAGCAGCAGTGATTCCGCCTGTTAAAGTAACCGTTAGGCAGGGAGCCGTTAGGTGAAAAACTTGAGCATGTTGAAGGCTAGTTTTGTTTTTCTCAAAAGTATGAACATGTTTTTATAAGAAAAGGCAAAGGTTAAACCCAAAAGTCAGCATATGACATATTAGGCACTAGTTTAGAAAAGACTACCCTCATTGGTCTTTTCCCCTAAGATTTGTGTAAATGGGCACAATACAAACTTGTTGATGTGGCTAAAATAGCCTCACAATTTAACCCAATGTAGTTGTTAGTATAGGATAAGCAGAGATTGTTCAGTCCGGGGATTGTAGGGTACACCTACACAAAAAGGTCAGTTAACAAATAAAAGAATAAAATGGGGGGTTTTGGAAATTTGGGTTCCTAATCTACTTAAAATAAAAACGAAACAAATAAACCTATATACAATGATCGACTTCCCTAACCTAGACCACTACCACTCGGAAATTACTAAGTGTAAAAACAGAAAATTCATTTCAAAAACGTGCCCATCTTAAATGCTAGATAAGAGCCCAAATGAAAAGCTGTCACGGTCCAATCCATTTATCTGATCCGTTCTTCGAATCAACTCACACGTGCAAATTAACTATTACATATAGCAATTAACATGTAATTTCCAGAATCGTTCTTTAGAACTAATTACTACTTGTTTAACTCAGCGTCTTAACAAATAATAATTACTCTTGGCAAATTAAGCAAACACACATGAATACTCAGCGTGATTCTAGCATGCAAACTTATTAACCTAACTCTGAAAATTACCTAAACACGTAAAAGGGCATAAGATTGTAACATGCATCATCAAAGAATTCTCGAAATTAACTTAATAATAAACTGAAAATCTCAAAAATATTAATAAAAATATTTTGAAAGTTTCATGTCTCCAATTACACAACTCGCAAATCCAAACACACAAAACCAAAATAATAATTATAAGTAGAGTCATAGTTACACTTTGAAGCTTTCCTCAGCGGCTTAGCAACAAGGTGATGAACTCATCTCTGCTATGGTGGTGGAGCGCCCTTGACTCTGCGCCTAAGAACTTTGCAGATTGATGAAAGGATGGTGGTCAAGGTCTTGTAGGTGATGGAGGTTTGAGAAGTGAATTGGGCAGAGTTATGGAATAGTTTTTGGTCAGGAAGTGATAGGCCAGGAAGTGATCTTGGTCAGGAAGTGATACTCTTGGTATTGAGAATGGCTGCTATTTATAGTGGAATCCTCCTCTCTTGTGATGCAATCATGGCCAAACATCTAGAGGTGATTTCTCCTCCAAATTTGCTTGATTTTCTCATGACAAAGTCTTGATTTTTCTGATCTCTTTTCCCCTTAATGACTCATTGTATATTCCTTGAATAGTGACCAGATACATCCCTTATTCCTCTCCTTTGAATTGCACTGATTTCTTCTTCCAATTGTGTACATAATTAACTCCTAAAATCAAGAAAAATCAGAATTTAATTGGTGTCTATAATCAATCAAAAATAAGATAATCAAGAATAAATATATATTGATTATAAACACTCCCTTTTATCTCCTTGAATTCTTCTTGATTTTTCCTTCAGGTTTTCCTTGAATTCATCACTCAAGAGTTCTTAATTTGATGGACTCCTAAATTCTCTCTTTAATAGGAAAGTTCAAAGAAAGTTCCCTAAAACAAAATAGGAAATATTTTCTTAAATGAAAGAGGAAAGTTTCTAAAATGACTTGTCCTTATTTTACTTTCATTTCTGCTCTTTTTTACCTCCTTTCACCATTTTCGACCATGAAGTACATAAAAACAGAAACTATATTATAATTATTAATTTTAAGAGAATAACTTAGCCAAATGAGGAAAAATACATATTAAAACGTCACACTTTGTGCTCCTATCACTTGTTGGTGCAAGTGGGCACAATACATGTGATTTCTGGGTAAACAGGAATTAACTTTTTTTTTTTTTTTTTTACTTTGTCAAGGGGAACCCAAAGGCTTCCTAGGCTCAAGATAAACCCCTTTGGCCACTACTGTGCATTGCAGCCCAGTGTTTAGCCACTTTGACAGCTTCGAGGTTCAAACTTAGGTTGGGGAGCACACCCAACTAGGTAAGAACCACTAGGCCACTTGCAGTGGTTGACTCCCAACTAGATTTAAACATGATACGAAGTTGACATCCGACACATGATAAACACATTACATTAACAAATATATGATTCATTAATGTACGTATAATTCATTTATATATAATTACAATGTTAGTTTTTTTCTTTTTTTGATTAATAAAGGAGCAGACCTCCATTTATTAGAAAGAGAGAATGTCGATACAATACAGACGGGGCAAAACAAAACCCCTCCAAATTACAATGTTAGTTTCATAATTGTAAAATTAGTGTGGGTAAAATACGAAATTGTAAAATTAGTGTCTTAACATATCATAAATGTGTCAATATGTTAAGTTCTTAACGCCTACTCTTCCACTCCCAGTACTGATGCCCTTTATTGGAATCAAACCCTGTTGCCTAGCTACCTAATTTGATAGAGAAAATTCTTTGCTCTCCACAATGCTATCAAAGTCCAAATCCTTTATAACATTTACATACCATGATACCTACCAACCTCTTTCTATCATCTCTCCATATCTCTCAAACAATACCAAACTATTAATTCCTTTATTGTACATACCAAGAAGATATAAGTCACTTTCTCAGTACATTAGCAAAATTGGTGCAATCAAACGGTTCGTCTTCTGATTAAGAATTTAAGATAAGGTAAACTCATACTTGTTTCAATCAAACTAAGTAATACACATGCTCCACTAATCATTGTCTCCAAAGTCGATATATATCGATAGTCATCTACAAACTAAAACGATAGTATCCACAGTACATATAAAGTATGAATGCTATGAACTATAGATGGATGATCGATATATACAAATACAGATGATGCCATACGTTATTTCAGTAACAGTTCTACTGAACTTTGTATTCTAACAAGAAAAGATGACAAACAAAAAGAGATCGATCTATATGCACTTTCAAACGTCTAGGATGCAATAAGTCCTTCCCCTTTTCCAGTCTAGTACGCATGCACTAGATTACAAAGATATACGTGTATATACACATACATCATGTATATAAAGTTAGGCTATTATATCTTTTGGTCGCGCGATTATGCAGTGCAAAAAAAATTAATACTCCGAACTATTTGGCGCACTTTAGCTAGGTTTCTCTCTGAGGATGATGATCGATCCGTATATATTTACACCTCTGTCAAATCAAAATCTGTTTGGTTGATCTAAAAGAAACAGTAATTAAATGGCTTCTTTATTAATGAACTATAAACCGTTGGAAGAAAGTCCGTGACTGAATGAATTGAATAGACCTCAGAAAAAGAAGAATGAAATGAGCTTTTAAGAGCTAGCCCATAACTGAAGAGGAAAGGAACCTAACCCAACAAAAGTACATATATGGTATAAATGATTGCATGGCGTTTTAAGTAATCTCAAATGAAGAACATAAATAAATAAACTTGCAATTGGTCATACAAGGCATAGTTTTTTTTTTTTGGTTTTATTTATTTATTTATTTATTACATCAACAACTAGTCATCAACTTATGACCTTCCATTTACATAGCATAATTGGTATTGATAATTGCTTCTGGCTTCTGCACTTGCCGTTTTAGTAGTATTCGTTATCTGGGAAGCACTGACATTTTAAGAAATAGTTTTGCAAAATTGGTTCTTTCAGCCATTAATTGGTATGGAAATAAAGGAACAACCGATAACTAAGTAAAAATTGAACGCGCTAATTAAGCTTGCAATTATCCGGACGCAGCTATTCCAATTAAAATATGGCAAATATTTACCTAATTAAGGTTGCCATTTCTCACTAAGCAACGAAAGAAGCTAGTTAATTCTAGAATTTTCAAAGACTATATATTGTGGCCAATTCATTCTACACTTATGTAGTTATTATCCCCAATCAAGTTATATATCAGCTGGCCGGCATCTATACCTAAATAACGAAAAATGAAGATGATCGATAATGATAATGACCCTCTCTCTCTCTCTCTATAATAAATTTGACAACCTTAATGCATCCAAACATCGGTTCATAATGTGATATAGCTTATAATTTCGTCTCCTCTTTTTTCTTTCGGTGGAACTAGGGGTAAACATTTTCACACTGGAAATTGGCAATTGCCTAAACTGGATCAAACCACACCATTGGTTTTCAATTTGGCGTTAAACAAAGTACATTGATATCGTCGGATCTGGGAGGTGGAAATGACATACGACTGGTGTCAGATTTTTTAAATGGGTGAAACCTAGCTGCCAATTCCGAACAGTGCACTGAACTTACTACACAGACTTCATCCCTGGGTGTAATAGATTTCAAGGTTCAAATCTTTCCTTTGATTTAAGTTGGCACATATTTAATATTACTAGTAACTTTTCTAAATCTCTCAATTTTGAAATTTCTATTATCACATATTTAATTTAAAACGTGACAGTATTTAGGTTAAATAACGCACCAACTTAAATAACGTATTAGATTAAGATAATGATGATGACTATTCTAACTTGAACAACTAAAGTTGGTAAATTGTTGTGTCAATCCCCACATGATGTGCTTGAAAAGTAGCTTGTTGTGTCAATCCAACCGAATTTAATCGCGCCATAATGCTAAGTTCTAAGCAAATTTAGGGCGAATATGATTTAAACTTATTAAGTGTGAATTGCCACTTGGGTAAATACATTATGTCACGCTGAATAGGAAGCATACAAACTGTTTTGGTGAGCTGATCAAAAAGACCTCTGATCTGGTTCATGTAAAGACGATAGTCCAGTTGTGCCAATTGGTAAAGCAAAAGCAATATGATTGCAACATTGTACAAAACGCATATGTACAAAACAACAATACAATGTATATAAGAAACCGATTTGTACACATTAAACGTAACGGCTACTTGAGCCAGTTAAAGCCTATCTCAGAAATGCATTCTTCGCTTGGTTTGTATTGCTCAAATTCTAGCTATGTCACTTGCTTCACGTAATCGATATAATGGCTCATGTTTCTACCCATTTCAGTTGACTCACCAACCCAATTTACCAAAAATGCTTTCACCAGATTCCTCCGGTCTGACCCGAAGACACGCTTAGTCAGGGCTAGGGTTTAGAGTTCAGGGTTTATCGGTTTAGTAGGGTTGTTCAATCAGCCAGTTGTAGGCTGTACCAGAGATATGCATTACTTGTCTTGGTTTTGTTGCTCAAGTTCTCAATCATTTGCTTCACCAGGCAACCTAATATTTCTAACTCACCAAATGTAATCGTGTGTTTTAACCCGAACCCGATTATACATAGAAGCTAGGAAAAGAAAGCTCTTGGTCATAAATAGTGGAAGATCAGCTTATTCACAGCTAGCTCAATTAATTGTTGCCCACGAAACACCCATTTCACACATACAGTTAATTCTTTCTCAGAGACCCATTTCTTTCTTGTTTTTTTCTCCCCTCTTTTCCCTTTTCTAGCCGTATATATATGAGCAGAATGCAGGAAATTAAGACAAGCTCTCTGAGTTTTTGAAGTGTGCCCTCAAAAGCCCCTCAAATTCTCAGTAGTTAAAGAGCTTCATTAATTCATTTCAGGCCAACAATGGTAGCCCCTGATCCTCATACCCTGGCCTCTGTTTTTGGCATGCTAGGTACTGCCTTAGCATAACTTAAGCTTCCTCTAGATAGCTTATACGTAATTCAATTCTCTCTTTAATTTATTAATGTCCCTCTGTTTTTCTCTTCTCTAACCTCTCTCTGTTTTCCTCTGTTGCTCTATTTTTTTCCCTACAGGTACCCTCGTCTCCTTCCTCGTCTTGCTAGCCCCACTGTAAACTCTCTCTCTCTCTCTCTCTCTCTCTCTCTCTCTCTCTCTCTCTCTCTCTCTCTCTCTCTCTCTCTCCCTGTCTGGCTGGCTCTCACTTATTCATGCATGTATCATCTTTTATCAACTTTGTTCATCCTAATTTTCGCTTTTTGTTCGTGTGTTTCGCAGACCGACATTTTATAGGATTTACAAGAGAAAATCAGCAGACGGGTTCCAATCTTTACCATATTCAGTGGCTTTGTTTAGTGCCATGTTAATGCTCTACTATGCTTACATCAAAGAAAATGCTTATTTGCTCTTGGGAATCAATTCCTTTGGCTCCATCATAGAAACTATATACCTTATAGTTTACATGATTTACGCACCATCAAATTCCAGGGTACTTAGTTATAACCCACTCTTATCTAGATTATATCTTCTCTCTGCTTACGTGAATATTGTACTTGGTTTTAATTTTTTTGAAGGGGAGCCAGCATTGTACTTGGTTTTAATTCATAAACTGTTTCTGGGTTTCTACAGATTTTCACGGCAAAGCTGCTAGTCCTGTTTAACTTTTTGGCTTATGGGGTGATCGTAGGAGTTACATACCAAATCCCAAATCCTCTTCTGCGGCTTAAAGTCGTTGGCTGGATAAATGTCGTCTTCTCTGTCTGTGTATTTGCTGCCCCTCTAAGTATTCTGGTATATAATCAAACCCCTTTTAATTATATAACTACCAAATTATATTTACCTATTCCACTTAATTGTGATTTATAATTCCTTTCATTTTCTCAGAGACTGGTTATTAGAACAAAGAGTGTGGAATACATGTCATTCCCTCTATCGTTCTGCTTAACCATTTGTGCTGTCATGTGGTTCTTCTATGGCCTTTTGATCAAGGATTTATTTGTAGCGGTACGATATTACTTGATCCTAGAATATAAGCACTAGCATGCATGAAAATACCGTATTAAGTACTTAACTTACTTAAATCATTCATGTATTTGCAGGCGCCAAATATCTTAGGGTTTACATTTGGGATGGCTCAGATGATTTTGTTCCTGGTTTACAAGAACACTAAGAGACCCATCTTACCAGAATTCAAACTAAACGAGATGCCAAACAGAGTTGCTGCAGCAAATGATGAAATAATAGTAGCATGCGAAAGTACTACACAAACTGGGCTGAAAACAGGGGAAGGGGAGAATAAGACTAGTTGTGAAGCTGATGGTGATCATGAGAATCAATCACAGACCACTGAGACCAGTACTGTTACTAATGATATTGAGACAAGTCCTGAATCAATTGTGTAACGGCGTGGCACAAACCCAGAAGGCAATTCCTTCTGCCGAGCCGAATGAACCGGTTCGGATTCTGCGATGAGCTGAATGGATCGACCGATGGAGATGAACGATTGAGCCACATGAGTACTCGTGAATACTCACTGCTGCCTAAAGGATGGAGCAGAGCTAGCACAGCTACTGTTCTTCCACCTAGCTAGGTCTAGTACACTCTTGATTTGGTTTTCTTTTTCTTTTTCTAGTGAATACCATTATTGGCCTATTCTTCCATGTGCATGGGGTTTCTCAACTAAAATTATTACAGACTGCAATTAGAAATAGAAAGGAGAAGATGTAGTCTAATTTTCCTCGTGACACAAACTAGTGCATGCAAACTCAGGTATTTCTGTATTAGGGTACGTTATAAACACGTATGCATATTAAACAGTAATGGGCCAAATGTATCCTAACAAAAACTTAAGCTGGTAATGATCACGTGGTCAACGCTAAAAGTCGTAATTAGACTTCTTTAACCAATCGGAAGTGGGCGGTGAACCTGTTCATTGTACATCTCCCTAACTAACCACTCATATCATAACACTTGTATTAAAAGGGTTTTAGTTTAAAAATTGCCCACTTACCCAAACACTCTAAGAGATTGCCCACTTACCCAAACAATCTAAGAGATTATTTCCCTAATACCCAATTAAATATTGTTTTTATTCTTTTTTATTTATTTTTGGGACAATTTTGCCATCTCCTTCTTTGTCACTTAGTGAGAGAAGTCATCGGAGACCTTACGGGACTCCGGTGACCAGTGGCATGCCGGGGACTCCGGTGACCAGTGGCAGGCCGGGGACTCCGGTGACCAGTGGCAGGCCGGGGACTCCTGTGGTAGACTCCGGCGACTGGTGACCTGACTCCGGCTACCGGACTTGGTGACCGGTCACCGGAATCCTGAATTCGGCCACCGGTCACGGGAATCCTGAATCCGGCACCGGACTAGTGACTGAATTCCAGCGTCTGAATTTATTGCCCCCTAATAATACCCAGTAACTATATTATTCCTCTCAAATAATCATATTATTGCCTCCCAATAATCATATTATTGCCCTCTAATAATCATATTATTGCCCTCAAGTGAATTGCATAAACACACAAAACCAAAATGAACACACTACAGACAGAATTGATCAATTTATATGTTCAATTGTACACGTTCACTTTTTTTTCCTTCCCTATTTTTGGAGCTCACAGTATACCAATATATATATATATATATATATATATGCTCTGGGCACCCCAAAATTGCTCTGGGCACCCACCAGAGTGTGAGGCCGGTGCATGAGTGGTCGGGGAGTGGTTGTGTAAGGAGAGCGGAGTCGAATAGGGCTGGGATCAGAGTCGGATCATCGGACGGGCCTTGTGGATGATGGGAGCACAATGTGTGACGATATTAATGAGTATGTGCTCCATTTTAGCCTTATTTCTCCCTTAAGTTTCTTGTTTTGAGTCATCGAGTCATTTTAAGAGTCTTGTAGAGTGTTTGGCGTGAAATAGGCAGAAAACGCAAAATTCATGAAGAATCCTAGCTGGATCAGGATTCCTCACCGTCATGCTAATCTGTGGGCCTTAAGAGAGAATTATGGGTGTATTTTTCTGAAATTAAATTGTTTTAATTTCTTTTATTTTCTCTAAAAGAATTTAATTTTGTGCCCTTTATTAAATCAGGTTGACCAAGCAATGAAGAAGGGAAATAAAGTGAAAGACGTTTTCAGTTGGAGAATAAAGGAGAAAGATGTTTCAGCTTGGAAATTAAAGGAATTGCCCCATTATGAGAGGAGGTAAGGCCTTAAAGGAGATGTTTCAGCTGGAAAATTAAAGGAATTACGATGCAATCCCATACGTCCAATGATGAAGGGTATGATCGACAAAAACCAACCAATGCTCCCCTATAAATAGGTAACGTCCAGAACTGAATTTGCATCACTTCCCAGCCAAGATCAATTCCCAGCCCAGATCACTTCCCAGTCAAGATCACTTCCCAGCCAAGATCATTTCCTTGCACATCACTTCCCGGCCTATCACTTCCCAGCCAAGATCACTTCCTGGCCAAAAACCATTCCAAGACTACCCAATTCACTCCTCAAATCTCCATCTCCTACAAGACCGTGACCACCATCCATCCATCCATCAATCTACGAAGCTCTTAGGCGCTGAGTCAAGGACGCTCCACCACCATAGCAGAGACAAGTTCATCACCGTGTTGCTAAGCCGCTGAGGAAAGCTTTAAAATGTAACTATGACTCTATTTACAATTTTTATTTCGGTTTTGTGTGTTTCAATTTGCGAGTTGTGTAATTGGAGACATGAAATTTTCAGAATATTTTTATTAATATTTTTGAGATTTTCAGTTTATTATTGAGTTAATTTCGAGAATTCTTTTATGATGCATGTTACAATCTTGTGCCCTTTTACGTGTTTAGGTAATTTTCAGAGTTAGGTTCATAAGTTTGCATGCTAGAATAACGGTGAGAGTTCTTGTTTGTTTGCTTAATTTGCCAAGAGTAATTGTTATTTGTTAAGGCGCTGAGTTAAACAAGTAGTAATTAGTTCTAACGGGTGGTAAAAACTATGTTCAATGGTTAAATGATTCTGGAAATTACGTGTTAAATTTTATGTGTAATGGTTAATTTTCACGTGTGAGTTGATTCGAGGGTTAGATAATACTACTAGTTAAGAGAATTACGCTGAGTGTTTTCGAAAATTAGTAGTATTAGGCTTGGTAAGGACTTTTCCGATCCAAGCCTACATTAGAATGAATAAGATAAATGGATTGATCCGCTGAGGCTTTTCATTTGGGCTCTTATCTAGGCATTTAAGATGGGCACGTTTTTGTAGCATGTTGAAATGAATTTTCTGTTTTTACACTTAGTAATTTCCGAGTGGTATTGGTCTAGGTTAGGGAAGTCGATCATTGTATATAGGTTTATTTGTTTTGTTTTTATTTTAAGTAGATTAGGAACCAAATTTGAAAACCCCCATTTTATTATTTTATTTGTTAATTGACCTTTTTGTGTAGGTGTACCCTACAATCCCCGGACTGAACGATCCCTGCTTATCCTATACTGACAACTACATTTTGCAGGGTTAAATTGTGAGGTTATTTTAGCCGCATCAATTTTTGGCGCCGTTGCCGGGGATTGTTAAAATCCCTTGCACTTAAAGTGTCATCGATTTTGTTGTTTATATAGAATGCATGCTAAAGTTTTGTTCTACACTTGTGGAATGGTGACAAATTGCGATTTATGTTAGGCCAAGCTATAATTATGATTTAGTTTAAGTTTTATGAGTGTTACGAAATTAAGCATGTCTTTGTTAGTTGTTGTACAATTTGTAGAAGTTTTTTTTTATGCATATTGTAAATTGTGTTTCACTTAGATTTTTTTTTTTAGCATGTTGTAAATTGTAGAATGAGTTTTTTTTTTTAAGCATGTTGTAAATTGTATGTGTTTCACGTAGATTAATATACTTAGGTTATGAATTTAGCTAAATACTTAATTGTTGTAAGTGTGTAAAATCGTTTGAGTAGACAAGGGCCCTTTTGTTAATATTGGCCTAAACCCTTCATTAGTACCTTGCTCAGGTCTCTTGAGGTTGAGGGCGGCCTTTATTAGCACTTGGAGAACGGTCTAACACATAAGTTAATTTCCCAGCTGAGTAAGGGGCATACGGATGGTGTCTTAGATTGGGACCCTGGGTGATGGGTTTAATTGGATCTCAGAGATACTATAGAATGAGCCTAAACCACTATGTGGGAGTAGCCGATAGGGGCCTAAACCTCAATGAGGGAGTAGCCTCCGTAGTATCACTAAAATGAGTCCTCCCTCTCACTTACCTCTTAATCTGGCCATTCGGCCTTCTGAAACAAAGGAAATAGACTTATGTCTGGGCGACTATCCCTATATCGTATCTCACCAATAGTAGTGGTTTCTATTGGGCTCGACTTACAACTTGGAATTAATTGAGATATTAACTATGTTTATAATAATTAAAAAAAAATGATGTGTGACATGCTTAAGGTATATTGGATTAAACATGACTTTGTCGAGGGTAGCTGTTCTATAGTCCCATTGCACAAACGAGGTCCTCTGTTCCAGTACCTAAGTATGTAAATGTAAAAGTAACTTAGAAATTAGGAAAGACATAATGTTTGTATTTCGAACCTTGTACATGTTACTAACACTTGATTTGGTCTTAAAGGTCCATGAATGTCCACTGTCTCTGATAAGACTAAGGAGCTCTTTGAAAAATTGGAACGTGCTAAGCAAAGGGCAGAACTCACTTTTTCAGACAGCCCTCCTCTAGAAAGGAGGGATTCTCAGGACTCTAGCTATTCAGGCTATAACTCCTCAACTAGATCAACCGAGGAGATCAACAAACTTGACCATTCTGAAGAAGGAGAAGAACAAGTCTTGGAAGAGGAAGAAGAGGAGGTCACTGAAGAGGAAGAAGAGGAAGAGCACGCCCGTGTTGAGCAAGTACAGGCACCAATGGCTGAGACTATTAGGTGTTAACGTTAGTGATCCGTGGGATCTCTAGTTAGCATAAAGAATGAGAGAGAGAGAGAGAGAGAGGAGACACACGATATATAGTGGTTCACCTCCCGCCTTAGCGGGAGACTACGTCCACTTGAAAGCTTATACTAGTGTGTCGAGCCTTGCGGCCCAACAAGATTACAAGAGATGTAATGGAGTTATGTTGAATGGTGTTTAAGTGGGAGGAGGCATTCCTTTTATAGGTGAAGGAAGCCATCTCCCTCACATTTTCTTAGATGTGGGACTCAAAGCTACTATTCTAGTCTAGAGAAGCATATTGTGGAGGCAACTTGGCAAGGCCGGGAAGGTGGCTTCCCGGCGACGGATTTGCGACTTCCGGATACCGTAGCGTAGCTTGAACATAGGGCTACAAGATGCATGTCTCGGTTGGGCCTCACCATGGCTTGTGGGTGTCTCAAAGAGGGTGTTACTTATGCTTGGTGATGTAGTAAATACTCCATATTGTTGGAGGTATGTACAAGTCCCCGAAGTCCCCAAGTAAGAGGAGCTTCTTGGTTGGGGAGTTATAACCACGATGTCATCAAGCATAAGTAACCGGGCGGCACGGAGCCCCTACAAGTCCCCGAACTCCGTAAGCAAGAAGGGACTCGTGAACCTGCAAAACAAAGACAAAAAACAGGCATATGTAGGATTCTCGTTGCATTGGGCAACAAATGTGAGTTGCAATTATATGCGTTGGCATATACGAACGTACGGGGTGCATGATACATGTTGATGTATACACTCGAATGGCGCCGAGTACGATCGCTTATGACGTACAAACTCGAGAACGCGTATGGTCGTGTGAGCATATAGATTGCATACGATAAATGTAAGTTGTATGAGCGTTGCGGAGGTAAGCGTTTGTAATTCGTGAGTGTTGAATGCTTGAACGCTTGTGTTTGTTTGGTTGTCGCTCGTATTAATGGAACGTGAAAAGAATTCGATTTGTCACAAACGACAAATGGTAGAAGAATTCAATGTTCCATTAACGTGTGGTGTGTCGAGTAGTCATGAGTGTAAAGTTCGAGGATTGCCGGGCAGGCATGAGAGAAACACTCGGGGTTGCCGGGAAGGCATGAGCGGGAAGCTCGTGGGTTGCCGGGAAGGCATGAGAAGCTCGTGGGTTGCCGGGAAGGCATGAGCGGAAGCTCGGGGGTGCCGGGAAGGCATGAGAGGAAGCTCGTGGGTTGCCGGGAAGGCATGAGCGGGAAGCTCGTGGGTTGCCGGGAAGGCATGAGCGGAAGCTCGGGGGTGCCGGGAAGGCATGAGCGGGAAGCTCGTGGGTTGCCGGGAAGGCATGAGCGGAAGCTCGGGGGTGCCGGGAAGGCATGAGCGGAAGCTCGGGGGTGCCGGGAAGGCATGAGCGGAAGCTCGGGGGTGCCGGGAAGGCATGAGCGGAAGCTCTGGGTTACCGGGAAGGCATGAGCGGGAAGCTCGTGGGTTGCCGGGAAGGCATGAGCGGGAAGCTCGTGAGTTGCCGGGAAGGCATGAGCGAGAAGCTCGTGAGCGGAAGCTCCAGGGTTGCCGAGAAGGCATGAGCGGTAAGCTCGGGAGTGCCGGGAAGGCATTAACGGGTAGCTCGAAGGTGATGCCCTGAGGCATGAGCGTGACCGTTGCTAATTATGCTGGGCTGTATGTACAAGTCCCCGAAGTCCCCAGTCAAGGAGGGTGTCCTTGCGGGTTGATACCAAAGCGTAGCTTTGTGCCGTATATCAAGCATAATTAGTGCGAGTGCGTCGTCCATCTAGAATTGTTGGAGCGAACGCTTTTGCCCTTTTCGGGTGGGCCCCTGCTAGGCCCTGCGAGGAGTCCCCCACTCCTGGCTATAGACCTCCGGATGGTCGGAAAATTGTTTGATGAAGGGAGCTGCGCGGAGCAGAGGGTGTTGGGTAGCGAGCCCAATCTTAGATACCCAAGCGTCGGGGTTAGCTGCCGGATCAATGGCTGCCGTGGGCTGTGTTAACTAGTCCCTAGCTGTTTTCTCGAAAGAGAAACTTGACTGCAATGCCGCGTAGCGGTCATTGTCATTATGAGGCGTTGCCTTACCGCCTGGCGGTTGGTCGTAGAACATAGACTCGTAAAGTTTGTATCTGTATGAAAAATGACAAACACATAGAGCAAGTAATAATATTTTGTTTATGTCCCATGTTTATCTAATTGGGTTGCAATTAGATAGGAGTATGGCATATGCCTCTAGCATATACCTGTAATGTGGATGCTAATAATATTTTATATTTTTGTAGGCATGCTTAGAGATCATTTGAGATCGATATAAGAAGCATGGCATAGCTAGCATGGCATATGTGTATAGCATGTACTTGTAGTAAAGTTGCTAATAACATTTTGTAGGCATGCTTAAGGGTCATAGAAGCATGTAAATGCATATCAAGTGTGATATTCTATAAGCATGCTTTAGAAGTAGTAAAAGTATGTGATTGGCATGGCATTAGCTCAATTTGAAAGAGCGTAAAAGATAAGATAAAGTGACTTATCTTATGCAGATTTGGAGGCTAGCGGAATTG
This sequence comes from Rosa chinensis, assembly GCF_002994745.2. Classification (NCBI taxonomy): domain Eukaryota; kingdom Viridiplantae; phylum Streptophyta; class Magnoliopsida; order Rosales; family Rosaceae; genus Rosa; species Rosa chinensis. The sequence goes on along the minus strand of NC_037093.1, from coordinate 55,627,510 downwards.
GCCGAGCATGACGGTTCATTGCTCCGGTGACATTCCTTAGTAGAAGGCTAATGATCTCGTTGATTGAAACGGTGCTTGTGCCTCGTTAACATAAGATAAGGGAAATGATTAGCACCTTTGTCATGTAGGTGACACAAATAGCGGATTTGTTTAAGAACCAGCAAGCATATCCTAAAGTAGGGATATATGCATAATTTAAAGTGTAATGGTAAATTGAAATATGGTGACCATGTTACCGTAGCCTGAGCTTAGTATGCACCACGTGGTGGTAGACATATCCTATTTCAAAAGGTGCCTAATGTACGCTGCACATGTGAGGTAGTCTTTGGCATGCTCAATTTAAATTTATATTGACATAAGAAAGACATGGTTACTTGTCGTGCATGTTTTACTAGACATATGATCACCAATTGTCAAGGATAAGTATAAAACTCATCGCAAGGTCATGTTAATATGCGGTGCATCATAATTGGTGGTGAGTCGTAGTGTTCGAGGTCAGCTTGGAATGACCTTAAGCAAATGTATATGCATATTCTTAACACAAGGGGTATCATTTAATTACCAATGATGAGTTAAGTTTGCACAAAATGAGGAGCATTTAATACTGCCAGCTGATCATGCATGTGAGATACTGAAATTTTATCAAGGCATATATGTATATGAAGTAGAGATGCTTATAAACACCGCAAGGCAGCAAGTAATTATATTGATAGTATGGCCCAATTGCTGAGACATGTGGCTAGCTATCAGACATGCATTAGACATATGTGTAAGGTAGCCATATATGAAGCGGTGATGAGCTGCGCACTTGCATGGGTATACAGGTGTAACAAGTTAATTGATGATGAGATTGCCAATTATACATGAATCATATGGTTCTGGTGGTAGTAACTTAGCAGCTCAATAAGCATATATATAGAGATGCGAGGTGCATGAGAAGGAATGAGAGGACGAATGAAAGACTTAGCTTTTCAAGTTGCTCTTTGGCCACCGTACAAGCCTACAGTTCGATGGCATAATTGAGGGCAGAGTTGTGATGGGTGAGACCGGCGGGTGTGTAAACCAGATGTCCGGGTGTGCAGGTAAGATAGAAACGCTGCCCAGAAATGGTGCTCTGCCCAGTATGGCTGGCTAATAACCATCAGCGGAAGAAGTTCGCTGGCGGTAGTCTTGGTGGGCGGAGGTTTTGCCGCTGGTGCCCAAGAGTCCGGCGGAGACTCAAGAGTCCGGGGAGACCGAAGAGTCCGGCGGTGGCTGAAGAGTTCGGCGGAGACTCGAGAGTCCGGCGGAGAAGCAAGAGTTCGGCGGAGACGCAAGAGTCCGGCGGAGACTCGATAGTCTGGCGGAGACTCGATAGTCCGGCGGAGACTCATACCGGCTAGCGGAGGCCTTGGACGGCGGAGGGGTGAAGAGTTGGTGGTCGGCGGAGGTTCAAATCTCAGCGGAGGATCTGATCAATGCTAGTGTGGCGGAGGTTGGCCAGCGGAGCGGAGGTTTGGGAAACTGCAGCAGAGAAGTTAGGCAGAGAGCGCAGCAGTGAGCTAGCGGAGTCGTGCCGGAAGAGTTCGGCGGAGGCTGCCAGCGAGTTATGCTGCGAGCAGTGCAGCGGAGCGGAGCCTTCTTGCTGATATGGCTAGTGGAGCTGCAGTTGCGGTTTGGCGGAGCGGAGGTTCCGAGCTGGCGTTCAGCGGAGCGGAGTCTGAGCTTGAGTCCGGCGGAGATGCAAGTTGGGCGGAGCGGAGGAGTTGCAGCTGGCGGAGCTGCAAGTTGGGCGGCATTTGGAACTCAGCGGAGGGGAGAAGAAGAGTTTGGCGGAGGTGGTTGGGTGCCCAGAGCAAATCTCTGGGTGTCCAGAGAAGTTTGGCAGCAATTTTTCAATTTTTTTTTTTTTTTTTTTTTAGGTTCAGCGTTGACTAACCTTGGTCAGTGTTGACCGGCCCCTGATGGGCGTTGACCGCCTCCGCCGGGCGTTGACCAACCATCTCCAGCGTTGACCAAGCATTGACCGGCCCCTATGGGCGTTGACCGACCCCGCCGGGCGTTGACCGGCCCCAATTTGATGTTGAACGAGTGTTGACTCGACACTTTCGGGTCAAAGTTCGTGGTAGGCGACGAAGCCTTTGTGTTGGCTTCCCACAGACGGCGCCAATGTTAACGTTAGTGATCCGTGGGATCTCTAGTTAGCATAAAGAATGAGAGAGAGAGAGAGAGAGAGAGGAGACACACGATATATAGTGGTTCACCTCCCGCCTTAGCGGGAGACTACGTCCACTTGAAAGCTTATACTAGTGTGTCGAGCCTTGCGGCCCAACAAGATTACAAGAGATGTAATGGAGTTATGTTGAATGGTGTTTAAGTGGGAGGAGGCATTCCTTTTATAGGTGAAGGAAGCCATCTCCCTCACATTTTCTTAGATGTGGGACTCAAAGCTACTATTCTAGTCTAGAGAAGCATATTGTGGAGGCAACTTGGCAAGGCCGGGAAGGTGGCTTCCCGGCGACGGATTTGCGACTTCCGGATACCGTAGCGTAGCTTGAACATAGGGCTACAAGATGCATGTCTCGGTTGGGCCTCACCATGGCTTGTGGGTGTCTCAAAGAGGGTGTTACTTATGCTTGGTGATGTAGTAAATACTCCATATTGTTGGAGGTATGTACAGTAGGCAACTGTCTAATCCTACAGGTGGGGGTGCTGCGCCCTTATGCATTGCCTATCCAGAACCAGGAGAGGGGCTTAATGATGATTTTGAGTTAAAGAGTGGGTTTCTGCATCACCTACCCAAGTTTCATGGGATGAGTAGTGAAGACACCAACAAGCATCTCAAGGAGTTCGAGTTTGTCTGTGGGAGTATGTGCCCTAAAGGAGCTGATATCAATATCTTGAAGATGAAGGCATTCCCCTTTACTTTGGAGGACAAGGCCAAGACTTGGCTATTTGAGCTGCCTGCTGGGACTATCAACACTTGGGATAGGATGAAGGGCGAGTTCCTTACTAAGTACTTTCCTGCCTCAAAGGTCATTGTTTTGAGGAAGCAGATTAGTGGAATTACGCAAGGACATGAGGAGAATTTCTGCAATTATTGGGACAGGTTTAAGAGCCTTGTAGCTTCATGCCCTAACCATGGGATGAGTGAGGGGTCCCTCCTTACCTATTTTTATGAAGGACTCACCGCTAATGAGCGTGGTCTGTTAGATGCTACTGCTGGAGGATCCTTTATGGATAAGACACCTGCTGATGCCAAGGTGCTACTTACTAATCGTGCACTAAACTATCAACAATATGAGGGGGTGCTTTCCTCTCAACGGAGGGTACATGAGGTGTCCACTAACTCTGCTCTTGAAGACAAGGTCAACAAGATGTCTACTCTGCTGTCTCAAGTCTTAAACGTTAATGGAGGAGGAGCAATGGCTCAAGTGTGTGCGATGTGCTCGACTCAAGGGCACCCCATAGATAAATGTCCCCAGCTTGCCTCTCCAGAAGGATGGGAATCTGTTAACGCCCTAGGGTATCAAGGAGGTCAAGGAGGCCCGAGGTACAACCCTTACTCCAATACTTACAATCCTGGGCTCAGAGACCACCCCAACTTTCGTTGGGCTAACAATGATAACACCTTGAGACCACCTCAAGGTCCAGGTCAGAATTCTCAACGCCCACCAGGTTTGTTTTTGAGGCCTCAGGTACCTCAAACTTTTGGTATTCCCAATTCTGTCCCTCCACCTCCTGTTTCTAATACTTTGAGTGCCCCTAATTATGATGAACTGTTGAAGTCCCTTGCTGCGGGGCAACAACAACTTAACACGGCTACTCAAGCTTTGGTTGTAGGACAGGCGACCCATTCAAAGGATATTGCAGAGCTTAAGAATCAAATAGGCCAAGTGGTGGATTTCATGGGCCGGATTACTGAAACAGGGAAACTTCCAAGCAACACAGTGCCTAACCCAAGGAATGAGCACGCCCAAGCGATCATCACTAGGAGTGGGCACGTACTAGTTGACCCTCCCAGAGCCCACAAGAAGGCCCAAGCGGCCCATAATGAAGAAGAAGACGTTGTAGAGGTGTCTAAGAAGGATGTTGAGAAGGACCCAGCTACATCAAGGGTGGAAGTTGACTTGCCCCAAGCTGAGACACCCAAAGGTACAATTCCTAACTCTACTGGTTTAGTTAAGACTAACCCAGTTGTTTCTATACCTTTCCCAAGCAGGTTTGCCAAGACAAAGAAAGATAAATCTGATCAAGAGATCTTGGAAATCTTCAAGAAGGTTCAAGTAAACATGCCCTTGATCGAGTGCATCAAACAGGTGCCTAAATACGCCAAGTTCTTGAAGGAGCTATGCACCACAAGGAGGCAGACAAGAGAGAAGGAGGTGGTGAAAATGAGGGAGACGGTATCAGCCGTTATCCAGAGGAAGCTACCCCCAAAGTTGAAGGACCCAGGGAGTTTTTCTGTTCCCTGTATCATTGGTGACACCAGGTTTGAAAATGTGATGTTAGACTTAGGGGCATCCATAAATGTTATGCCTTATAATTTGCATGTGTCCCTAGGTCTAGGCCTTCTTAAGAGGGATAATGTTGTCATTCAACTTGCTGATAGGTCTAACAAATACCCTCAAGGGTATGTTGAGGATGTTCTTGTGCAGGTAAACCATCTGATATTCCCTGCGGATTTCTACGTATTGGACATGGAGGAATCGGCCCTAAATACCACTCCATTACTTTTAGGGCGTCCCTTTATGAGGACTGCAAGAACTAAAATCGACGTGTACAAAGGGACTCTCACCATGGAGTTTGATGGTGATGTTATGCGCTTCAACATTCTTGAAGCCATGAGGTACCCTGTTTCTGATTTGAAACCTTGCTTTGCTATTGATGTAGTTGATTCACTCGCGCAGGTTTTCTCTGAAGCAATGGTTGAGGATGAATTGGCTCTGACCCTAGAGGAGGGGGTCAGATATGATGCAAATGGGGAACCTATCCCCAAGGTTGAGTGGGACGTTGAGGAGCCTAGAGTGATCAAGACTGTGGCCTCACTGGAGGCTCAGCCTATAAAGAGGTCAATTTCCTATTTGTCAATTCCGGTTTCTACTAATAAAATGCTACCCTCTATTGTTCAGGCACCCAAGTTGGAATTGAAGGTACTCCCTGAGCATTTGAAGTACGCATACCTAGGAGAAAAGGAGACCCTCCCAGTGATCATATCATCAACGCTGGAGGTAGAGCAAGAAAGAAAGTTGGTGGACGTGTTGAAGAAGCACAAGACTGCCATTGGTTGGACTCTGGCAGATATCAAGGGGATCAGCCCAACCACGTGTGTCCACCGGATCCTGTTAGAAGATGGCGCCAAGCCCACAAGAGAAGCCCAAAGACGTCTACATCCACCCATGATGAAGGTGGTCCAAGACGAGGTGATCAAGTTGCTAGATTGTGGGGTGATCTACCCCATTTCTGATAGTAAGTGGGTCTCTCCAGTGCAAGTGGTGCCCAAGAAGTCTGGGGTGACAGTGGTGAAGAACGAGGATAATGAGCTAGTGCCCCAGAGATTAGTCACTGGTCATAGGGTATGTATCGACTACCGGAAGCTGAAAGCCACAACGAGGAAGGATCATATGCCCTTGCCTTTTATTGACCAGATGTTGAAGCGCTTAGCGAGCCATTCCTACTATTGCTTCTTGGACGGATATAGTGGGTACAACCAGATCTGCATAGCCCATGAGGATCAGGAGAAGACGACCTTCACATGCCCCTTTGGGACCTTTGCTTATAGGCGCATGCCCTTCGGCTTATGCAACGCACCAGGTACTTTCCAAAGATGTATGCTTTCCATTTTCTCAAAATACATTGAAAATATTATTGAAGTCTTTATGGACGACTTTAGTGTCTTTGGTAAAGATTTTGATACTTGTTTAGAGAATCTAGGATTGATACTTGAGAGGTGTGTAGAAACTAACCTTGTGCTAAATTGGGAGAAGTGTCACTTCATGGTGACACAAGGAATAGTGTTAGGACACATAATATCTGATAGGGGCATTGAGGTAGATAAGGCTAAGGTTGATCTTGTACGTCACGTACCCTCCCCCACAACTGTGAGGGAGGTACGCTCTTTTCTTGGCCATGCAGGATTTTACAGGCGGTTCATCAAAGACTTCTCCAAGGTGGCGAGACCTATGTGTGCCCTATTGCAAAAGGATGTGCCATTTGTGTTCAATGAGGATTGCAAGAAGGCGTTTGAAAAGCTCAAGGAGTTGTTGACCACGGCCCCCATCATCTGCCCTTCGGATTGGAGTCTACCCTTCGAGCTTATGTGTGATGCATCGGACTATGCTGTTGGAGCTGTGTTGGGCCAGAGGAAGGATACGAAGGCCTATGCTATTTACTATGCTTCTCGGACCCTCAGCGACGCCCAGCTCAACTACTCCACCACTGAAAAAGAACTCTTGGCAGTAGTCTTTGCTTTAGATAAGTTTCGTTCTTATTTATTGCACTCTAAAGTAATTGTTTACTCTGACCATGCAGCCTTGAGATATCTGATGATCAAGAAAGAGGCCAAGCCCAGATTGATTCGATGGATCCTGTTGCTTCAGGAATTTGACCTAGAGATCAAGGACAAGAAGGGCAGCGAGAATGTGGTGGCGGACCATTTGAGCAGGATAGTACATGAGGAGGACGTCCAGCCCCTACAGGAAACTTTCCCAGATGAGCAGCTCTTTGGGATAGAGGTTAGTGTGCCCTGGTATGCGGATATCGTTAACTATTTAGTCACTAGGATATTTCCTGACACACTTTCCAAAGCTAGTAAGGATAAATTGAAGAAAATGGCTAGGCACTTTATTTGGGATGAGCCCTATTTATGGAAACATTGTAGTGACCAAGTCATTAGGAGATGTGTCCCAGAGTCTGAGCATAGGTCAATTTTGTCATTTTGCCATAGTGAGGCTTGTGGAGGCCACTTTGGGCCTCGTAGAACAGCCTTGAAGGTCTTAGATTGTGGATTTTATTGGCCCACTATCTTCAAGGATGCAAACTTGTTTTGTATTTCTTGTGATAGGTGCCAACGGACTGGTAATCTTGGCCCAAAAGATCAAATGCCCATGAGCCCAATAATAAATGTAGAAATTTTTGATGTTTGGGGCATTGACTTTATGGGCCCATTTCCCTCGTCTAATGGTTGTTTATATATACTATTGGCTGTGGACTATGTATCAAAGTGGGTGGAAGCAAAAGCCACCAGGACTAACGATTCAAAAGTGGTTGCAGGTTTCTTGAAAACTAACATATTTTCCAGGTTTGGAGTGCCACGTGTGCTAATCAGTGATGGAGGTTCTCACTTTTGCAACCGTACAATCGAGGCTTTGTTGAAGAAGTATGGGGTAACCCATAAGGTGTCCACGCCCTACCACCCTCAGACCAGTGGCCAAGCAGAGGTATCCAACAGGGAGATCAAGAGGATACTCGAGAAGACAGTGGGCCCGACAAGGAAGGATTGGAGCCAGAGATTGGATGATGCGTTGTGGGCCTACAGAACGGCCTACAAGACGCCTATTGGGATGTCTCCCTTTAGGTTGGCCTACGGAAAGGCATGCCACCTTCCAGTGGAGCTAGAGCACAAGGCTTGGTGGGCTGTCCAGAAGTTCAACATGGATTATGATGAAGCGGGCCTACATAGGAAGCTACAGCTAAATGAGCTTGAGGAGATAAGGAATGAGGCCTACGATGCTTCATGGATCTACAAGGAGAAGACAAAGGCCTACCATGACAAAATGATTCGCGGAAAAAGCTTCCAAGTGGGCCAGAAAGTTTTGTTATTCCATTCCAGACTTAAGCTATTCCCAGGTAAACTTCGTTCTCGTTGGGTTGGCCCATTTATAGTTATAAATGTGTTTGCTCATGGTGCTATAGAGATCAAGAGTGAGAAGACGGGGAAGGAGTTCAAGGTAAATGGGCATCGTCTCAAGCCCTACTATGAGTCCTTAGTGGGGTACACATTGGAAGAGATACCCCTCCAGGAGGCACCCCATGACGTGTGAACAAGGAGAAGGGTCCAGGCTGAAGGACTATAAATATTAAGCGTTGCATGGGAGGCAACCCATTTCAACCGAAGCTGTGAAGGACCCATGAACGAGAGTTTGACATTTCTATCCCTTCACTTGCTTAGGTTGAATTGTACTTGTGTCTTTGTTTGTTTGTTTATTTTACCCTTCTCTTATTTTCGTAGCCCCCCATATTTAGGGTCTATATACCATATTTTTTTGCCTACATTGAGGACAATGTAGATTCTAAGTGTGGGGTGGGTTTACACCTTTATTTTCAAAAAAATTTCAGTTTAAAAAAAAAAAAATGTTGGTTTTAGAGTCTTTTTGTTTGTTTGAGTCTTAGGATGCTCCTAACGTCTAGGATGAACATGTCTCTGAATTCATGGCTAAAGGTTTTCACGATCGAAATAGGACTTAATTGAATTCTGTGGTTAATCGACGTTGTGATACTTGTATGAAGATTTGAGATAGGATTGTAACTTGGTTCATTAAGCATGCTAGGATTAAGTCTAATTCATTTGACCCTAAGTGAGCTGTTGAGCTAAAATACTTTCTTTTCGAGTGCTTATTGATAAATTCATAATTTCATGGCTGTATTTGCAAAACCTCATCATTCTTTGAAAATCCAATGATCATGTGCCATAGATTTTAATGGACTAGAGAGTACTAGAACTCGACTGTTGTGACTGTCAAAACTTGTATGCCATAATATATCCTGATCCTGGATAGGATAGAAGGCATTAGGGTAACCACCATAGCCAAACAAGCATGTGTCCCCAATTGTGCCCGTCGTGGGACTCCTTAGAATGAACCCCTTTGAGCCTACATTGAAAACCTTTGTTTCATCACCCTCACTACCCTACCATGAGCTTAGTAGAGGATATCTCTACCCTTGTCTGAGGGACTTAGTAGAGCATGACATAGTGTGTAGGGGTGACGATGAACGACAAGTGTGGGGTGGGGAAAAACAAAGAAAAAGAAAGAAGATTTCCGTGAAAAATGAATGAAATAAAATGAAAAAAAATTGAAAAAAAAAAATTGAAAGAAAGAAAAAGGGCAAAAGAGGAGACAAATTGAAAAGAAAACTCTTGGGAAATTATTGAAGTGTGGTTTTGGACTTTCAAATTTGTAGAAGGCTCAAAGTTGAAAATTATGCCTTTGTCCATTCCCATGTTGGTTAGAGTGAAGGTTTGGCCCAAAACAATGATATTTGGCGTACAAAAATGATGACATAAGGTGGTCCTTATATGCTCTGCTAGGTCCTTAGGATTTTTGTATCCTTAATCTTCATTTCGGAAACCCTAGCTTAGCCCCATTACAACCTGTTTTAAGTGCTTACTTGATCCTTGAGATGGGCAGTCTTTGGTTAGTGGAGTCAGGTACGCAGTCGAGCTTATGGTTTAGGTCCATTTGTGCACTTTGTCATTTCATGAGGTCTTTAATAATTCTTCACAAAATGCTTTTATTGATGAAATATGCAAGATGTTTGTTGCCTCACAATTTATTCTCTTGCATATACTTGAGTGTGAAGCTTTTAAGCATAGCCATTTCTGAGAGAAAAATCGAGAGTATGCCTTGTGAGTTTGGATTAGACTTGTTCGAAACATGCTATCATTCACTGTATAACTTAAGTTCTCCATATCTTGCTTAGTCATATGAATGTCACATGTTTATTAACCATGAAATTATCCATGCGATTTTGATTAAGTGTTTAACGTGAAAGCCATGAGTTTGGAGTCTCTGAGACAACAGTTAGGAGCAATAGAGTCATTTACTTGCTTTTCGTTGAGTCTTTGTTTTGTTTTGTATTTTTGTTTTGCTAAGAGACTAGCAAAAGCTAAGTGTGGGGTAGTTGATAGGAGCACAATGTGTGACGATATTAATGAGTATGTGCTCCATTTTAGCCTTATTTCTCCCTTAAGTTTGTTGTTTTGAGTCATCGAGTCATTTTAAGAGTCTTGTAGAGTGTTTGGCCTGAAATAGGCAGAAAACGCAAAATTCATGAAGAATCCTAGCTGGATCAGGATTCCTCACCGTCATACTAATCTGTGGGCCTTAAGAGAGAATTATGGGTGTATTTTTCTGAAATTAAATTGTTTTAATTTCTTTTATTTTCTCTAAAAGAATTTAATTTTGTGCCCTTTATTAAATCAGGTTGACCAAGCAATGAAGAAGGGAAATAAAGTGAAAGACGTTTTCAGTTGGAGAATAAAGGAGAAAGATGTTTCAGCTTGGAAATTAAAGGAATTGCCCCATTATGAGAGGAGTTAAGGCCATAAAGGAGATGTTTCAGCTGGAAAATTAAAGGAATTAAGATGCAATCCCATCTGTCCAATGATGAAGGCTATGATCGACAAAAGCCAACCAATGCTCCCCTATAAATAGACAACGTCCAGAACTGAATTTGCATCACTTCTTAGCCAAGATCACTTCCCAGCCAAGATCATTTCCTTGCACATCACTTCCCGGCCTATCACTTTCCAGCCAAGATCACTTCCTGGCCAAAAACCATTCCAAGACTACCCAATTCACTCCTCAAACCTCCATCTCCTACAAGACCGTGACCACCATCCATCCATCAATCTACAAAGCTCTTAGGCGCTGAGTCAAGGACGCTCCACCACCATAGCAGAGACAAGTTCATCACCGTGTTGCTAAGCCGCTGAGGAAAGCTTTAAAGTGTAACTATGACTCTATTTACAATTTTTATTTCGGTTTTGTGTGTTTCAATTTGCGAGTTGTGTAATTGGAGACATGAAATTTTTAGAATATTTTTATTAATATTTTTGAGATTTTCAGTTTATTATTGAGTTAATTTCGAGAACTCTTTTATGATGCATGTTACAATCTTGTGCCCTTTTACGTGTTTAGGTAATTTTCAGAGTTAGGTTCATAAGTTTGCATGCTAGAATAACGGTGAGAGTTCTTGTTTGTTTGCTTAATTTGCCAAGAGTAATTGTTATTTGTTAAGGCGCTGAGTTAAACAAGTAGTAATTAGTTCTAACGGGTGGTAAAAACTATGTTCAATGGTTAAATGATTCTGGAAATTACGTGTTAAATTTTATGTGTAATGGTTAATTTTCACGTGTGAGTTGATTCGAGGGTTAGATAATACTACTAGTTAAGAGAATTACGCTGAGTGTTTTCGAAAATTAGTAGTATTAGGCTTGGTAAGGACTTTTCCGATCCAAGCCTACATTAGAATGAATAAGATAAATGGATTGATCCGCTAAGGCTTTTCATTTGGGCTCTTATCTAGGCATTTAAGATGGGCACGTTTTTGTAGCATGTTGAAATGAATTTTCTGTTTTTACACTTAGTAATTTCCGAGTGGTATTGGTCTAGGTTAGGGAAGTCGATCATTGTATATAGGTTTATTTGTTTTGTTTTTATTTTAAGTAGATTAGGAACCAAATTTGAAAACCCCCATTTTATTCTTTTATTTGTTAATTGACCTTTTTGTGTAGGTGTACCCTACAATCCCCGGACTGAACGATCCCTGCTTATCCTATACTGACAACTACATTTTGCAGGGTTAAATTGTGAGGTTATTTTAGCCGCATCAGTGGACTCTGTGTGGGTCTGGTGCGAGGCCAGGTTCCTCGATTGACATGGTTGTTCGGGTCGAGGAGATCACGGTGGCTGGCTGGAAGGGGAAGATCGAGTTAGTTGGGTTTGGATTGCTGCCTCGCTGTACTCATTGGCGGAATGGCTTGGAGGTGCAAGTTCGAGGGTTGCCAGGCGACGTCGTATCTGTGGCGGCCTGGATCTCATCGGATCAGACTTTTGTATTCCTCTACGATTATCAACCAAGAGTTTTGGACTTTTGGTAATTGGTGATCCAATCTGTGTAGAGATTAAAGTAAGTAATTTTAGATTGGGTATTTTTTTTTTGAGTAAATGGGGTTTGGAACCCAGTCAAGCTGGGAGACTTATCCCCACGCTCATGTTATTATTAATAATATTTTGTTGCAACGGGGGCTGACGTAATACCTGTACCCCGAGCATACATAGTTGCGTTACAATTGATTGGGTATTCTTTAAATTGATTAAAATTTTATATAGCTATGTATTGGGTGTTGATCGATTTGCTGGTGTACTTTTGATGGTATTGCTGAATTATTCTAACAATGAAGAATTTTGGCTGCAGATTTCAAGGATGTACAATAATTTGATGATAGGAGACGAAATGCATTGTTCTCTCTCTATCGCTTAATCTTTTCTACGCTTGTTATGTTTTATACTTTTAGTCTCCAGGTTGAGGTATTATTGATCAACTTTTTATTTGTGGATTTTTTTTTAAAGCAGAAAGTAATAAAACTTCAATGACGGTTGATGCTGGTTTTATTCATATGGTTCTGCTTCATGGTTCTGAATTTTGTTTTTCTTTAAGATTACACCAAAGCCTTGGGGAAGAGGGTTTATGCAATTCTATGTTTTGGTGATATCATACGGTTGTGCAATTGTTTCTTTTAATTGCAAAAAAGAAGAAGGAAGAACACTACAACAAAAATAAGGTATGTATGTCTATCTATGGGCACACAAAAAAAAAAAAAAAAAACCACTGAGTCCCAAAAATCTCAGGACCGGCTCTGGCTGTAGCTTTAGCAATAAGAATATTAGTGCTACCTAACCGACGACAAGCAGCAAACAACAGGTTTCCATCAGAGTTTTGTAGTAGAAAGCCAATGGTAGCAACATTTTATCTGACTGAACCATCAAAATTAAGCTTTACGTGTAACTGGTGAGGCGGCTGCCATTTGATATGGAAAAACTTTGACACTTTAGGACAAGAAAACACCAATGACCTAAGATTCTCAAATTCATGAAGGGATAACAATTAAGAATCAAGAGTATCCCAAACTCCTCTGTTTGGAAAACGGCATGGGTAAAAGCCAAAACTGTTTTTTTGATTGGGTAAACGATCATTTTCCCTTTTTTATTTTATTTTTTTATTTTTTTTTATTTTTTTATTAGCGTATAATACCCTCTGTATAGAAATATTTGTGCCCCCCTTGATCGTTGGGCCCTGGGCCGTCGCCAAGTGACTTGGCTCATACACTCTCGCAAGCGTACGAATCGTTGTCAAGTAAGGGAAGTATTAAACCTTGATTATCGTACCTCGGGGATTAGGTGTTGGACCTAACCAAGGAAATCGGCGGTAGGATAACTTAGAAGCGTACAATGAAAAATAAAAATAAAATAAAGTAAAATAATATTCATAAGGCACCAAGCCTCTGCAATGCTCTGCTTAGCTCACACTAAGCCTAAACAAAGCCACTAACTTGTAGCCCAAATGAGTTATGCACAATGGAAGGTAGAATTTTGTGTTTTGAATTGGGAATTAACTAAATTAAATGCAAACTAAAATAAAAGCAAACAACTAATTATCAAGCAAGAAATTAAATTTGGATTTTCAAATTAATGGGAACATGGGAGTGTCGGGTGATTCACACTAACTCTCTTGCAAATATCGATGCCAATTTCACAAATGCATGCATTTCCTATGTGTTAAGTCCTGTATCTAGTACCGGTTAAGGCTACTAAACCAATTATCCTTTCGGTGTATTGATTATGCCGGTTAAGGCCACAATCAACTCTCTAATTTGGGCATTACACCGGTTAAGGCCGCAAAATCCAAAATTAGAGGCCTAAAGAGCAAGATAATAGAGACTCAAGCAAGCTTAGCTACAATTAAGCTAGCTAATGGTTACCACACTTAAATCCTAGATGCCACAAGACTAATAAGTTGTCAATTTATCAATCTATTCATCACAATTTCCCACAACATAATTTCAAAGGGTGACAAAGCCTAGAAACATGCTTCTAAGGACCAATAAATTCGGATTTAAAGCATACACAATGGAAATTGCACTTATTAAGAGTAAAACATCAATATTTATACAAAATAAGTTAGGGCTTCACAACCCTAACTCCCAAATTTAACTACTCACAACCCATTATCAACACTACCACAAATGTGGCCTAAAGATACTAATTTTTACACACTTTTGCAGTATTGGTGTGTGAAATGGAAATAGTAAGCCACCGTTGTGAAATTTCGGTGGGATAAATTATGGTCACACTGTACATCAGTGTCAAAGTGAGAAAATGGAGATATTTATAATTTAGTAATAACCCAACCCACTGATATTGGTGTCAAACACGGTAGTGGAGCTAACATACTTGCCTTTATCGATTTTGACAATCTTTTATAACCGTCGGATTAGTGATAAAGAGTTGATCGACGATGAAAGAAAGCTTCCTTCAATATACCCCCTTCACTCCAGAGTTGAAACCTAATTTAGATCTAGATCTGGAGGTTTCTCCTCTCTCTCTCTCTCTCTCTCTCTCTCTCTCTCTCTCTCTCTGTCTCCAGACCAAAACAAGATCGATCTAGTTTTTTCTCCCCTCCTTTTAATTTTCGTTATCTCTCCTCTCTAGTATTTTGAATCTTCTGGGTGACTGTTGCAGTAAGGAAAAGATCGTCTCCCATCACTTAGCACTACAAAGAACTCGAAGCCTCCATTCACGTGCTTCCAAGCTCCGTGTCGAGGTCCAAATGGCGCTAACTTTAAGCCAAGGAGGGATTCTCGAGAAGAACGACTCTCCGTTTGAAGCCTTCAACTTTGTTTCTTTTCTCTCAAGATCTGACCCGTTGCCGCTTAATCTCCAGGCCTCGATCAAAAGTTAGTCGAGGTTAGAAGTTGCTTGGATGTTGGTCAAATAAAAAACCCAAGCTTGAGCCCTTGATCTCTCTCTCTCTCTTCGTCAAACCCTAAAATCCCATTCTCATATGCCAAGTTCTCTGGCAGTCTAGTTCCTATCGAATCTATGCCTTATCTTCTCCAAGGCTCCACCAAGGTAGTTCCTATTCCAACTCTTCCTTGTTTTCATTGTTGTTTTTTCTGAATTTGATCTATTCTGATTTGGATTTTTTGGTGTAAAATGGACCCAGATTTGAATGTTATAAGCATTTTAGTGAATATAGAGAAATTATTGATTTGTGCAGGGTTCGTAGACAAAAGAATGTGGCATCCCTATCAAAATCTTGTGATGGTACTTTTAATCAGCTTCTGCAGCGTGGTGTTTCCTCAGACTAGCTTTACGATACCATTTGCAAGCAGGTTGGTTCTTTTCCTTCTATCCTTTGTCTTGAATTGTATGCCTGGACAGAAAATAGTGCGGCAAATATCACTCATATTGTTTAGTTTTCTGGTACAGATATCACTCGCTCAATTAAGGAACTATGATCTTGTTTAAAACTCAGTCAGGTTCTGCTTCATTGATGTTGCCTCATTTAATCAGCACACTGTTGAACATAAGATGTGTGTGTGTTTCTTGTTGACTCATTTAGATGTCTTATTCTCAGCCTTAAATTCTTACTGTACATTTTTCACAAATTAATCGCTGAACCTTACAATACAAACATTTCAGACTTTCTTTGACTGGATAGTGGCTTTGCTCAACGTGTAGGATGTAAACGTGATGATTAAAAGACATGGTGAAAAAAATTTTAGACTAATAATATCTAGTTACTTGCAGCATCTTTTAAATTTAAGAGACTGATCTGATCTTACTAGTGAAGATAGAGATAGGTTGATTGAAGATCTGGTATTGTTTTTCCAACCTTATTCTCTTCTTACAAAACAATTTTACTGGGTGAGGGTGGTTGCATCTTAATGACATTGATATATTCTCTAATTTTCCTTATGATTTATATTTAACTCTTGCTTTTATAGGTGCGAGATATAACTTATATATGGCAGACAGATGAGCTTAGACGCCATAAACCCACACCAGTTGATGAAGCTAGGGTAGGTAAACCACTTCAGCATTAGAGCCATTGATTTTCACATGCTTTGGCTCTTTGAAATTGTGTATATCTCTTACAAACAATAAAATTGTATTTATTGTTTACCACAGGTTTGAACATTGTGGAGCAGTCCCTTTGGAAAGCTGTACCTCATTATTTATATCGTGTCAGCAATAAAGAAGGTTTGTCTTCAAATTCGTTTCTGGGATTGATATGTTTCTAGTTCTTTATATGCATAAGTTTCCATGTCATTCAATATTGTTGTCAAATTTCAAACATTTGTAAATCTTTTCCACCAAAAAATTAAATACCTTATGTAAGGCAGAGTCAAAGATTTTTAATGGAAAGCATATACTGTGAACAATTTTAGCAATGAATGCTATTCGATTTCTTTTCTTTGGTTTGATGTTGTTGTTGAGAATGACCTAATTTTGTTTCCTATTATTGAATTGAATTGAAATTCTGCTATTGTTGTTTTGACTCTCACCATCACCCTGCTGGAGTCAATCATTAAGTAGATAACTGAAAACCCTTAATATGCTACTGGCAAGCTGCTATTAAGTCCTCAATGTACCAATTACACTGTAAGCCTTTAACTGTTGGCATCTTCTCTGTGATAATTCAGAAGATTTTCCTCTTTTTGTCGTTGCAATCTCATAAATGCATATATTGGTTTTTACGTTTGACTCTCACTCTCAAGATTTCCTTTTCATTGCATAGGTTGGTGAGTTTATGCAGCTTCTATAAGTCGAATCAATACCTAAAAAGGAGTTGTTGGGTGTACCAATTGTAAGTCATCCAAAATCTTTCAATTAAAAACATAAGGTTCTGATTCTTTGCCATTGCCGTTTGTATGTCAAATGCTGGATCAATTTCTTTAACGAAGATCAGGTCATAATTTTTGTTCACATAATGAAGAACAGAAACAACTACATGCCCACTATGTAATAAAATATTAAATAAGTTATTTACAATAGATTGTGACAGTTTTTCATTGCATAGTTTGTCTGGGATCTAATATTGACTATCATGCTCTTATTTTGGATCAACAACCAATGGATTTTGAGTTCCCAATGGAGTTTCTTGAGGCTGGAAATGTATACAAGTATGCAAAGAACTATGTTTCTCGGCGATACGTAAGCTTTTGTTACCACTACTTGACAGATTACTTGCTTGATAGTACTTGACAGTTTCGTCAGGAGATCATACATATATTAGGTAATCATATAATCATTTCCTTAAACTTATGTGTTTCAGAATTTTAATTGTTCCACAGCTATAATTTTAGTTGATATCTCATATTATGGCTATGTAACAGTCTTAGCTTGTCTAAATTTTGGAGAAGAGGAGAATCAGGAGATCATTGGTATCATGCCATGGTTTAAGGCTGCCAAGAATTTTATTTTCCCATTATGTGGTTTGATAAAAATTATTGATATTGTAAATTATTATTATTTTTTAATTTATAATATTGGTAGTCACCATTATTAAGATTGAGCCACATATTTTATATTAAAATAATGCAAAAATGAAGTCACCAATAAAATAAATGAGATTGCTGGTGGTGATGGGGCCCACAGTTTTCAGTCACAAAAAAAGTGAGTGGTTTCTTGGGTATATGTCACGGTAACAACAGAAACCATCAAGTAATAGTGTCAAAGCCCGTGTCTATTGCTATCCTCACACCAATCATTGGGTCTATATGATCAACACACACCATTCTCAATGGTGGTGTTAGGCCAGTTTTGTGGTAGTGCAAATACATCATCAAATACATAAGAAATTAAGAGAACTGATAGAGGAGAGAGGGAATACAAGCTAAGCTCACAATTTGCTACAGGCAAATATGAACCCAACTTGAAATTAAGCCCCCATTCTTTACCAATGTCAAAATCCCTTGTGGTGATGAAGCCTTGGTGATGTGAAGTGAAAGCCTCTTAATTGCTCTTTCTAATTTTTGAGAAAAAATGATAAGAGATTTAAAAATGGAGGAGAGAGAGTGGGGAGGTGGGTTGCGGCGATGGAGAATCGGCTGCGGCTACAGTAGGTAGATAGGTGCGGCCACTGTTCTATGCTATTGCTAAGGGTTTTTAATTGTGGTTGGCTGAGCGATAAGGAAGAAAAACGGATGAGGAATTGATGGCTCAAATTCAAGAGGAAAAAATATGGTCAGTGACGTGTGGCTGGGATTTAAGAGGAAACTATGATCTTTTCTTTTTCTACCACGTGTCACATGATGGATGGTGGAGATGATTAATGTTAATCAAGCCCTTGCCATTTCTTCTTTCTGCAGGTACACAGCCCACGTGCCACCATGGGTAATTAAACAAAATGTTTAAATAATTAAACATTTGTTTAATTAATGCTTATTTCTTTCTCTTTTGCTCTATTCCAAATTTCCAATCATGGGGCACCAATCAATTAAACCCAATTGCATGTTTGCATTAACTAACCAAAATTTAGGTTAATTAAGCCATGCAGCTCTAACCCCATTTCTATTATCATCATTTCTTTTCTTTCTTGGCATTGATCATAGTTGACCACGTCGAGAATTTGTCATTTTGTCGAAACTCCAATTTGCTCCACTTTTTGCACCATTTTCTCACGATTTCTGTAACTCTACTTATTTCCTACAAAATAAATAAATAAAAATGCATTAACTATATATTAATTAATTTGAGAATTAGCTTAATTCTAGTATTTTAGATATAATTACACGTATAAAAATGCGTGTAATCACACCCCCACACTTGAACTTTGTTTGTCCTCAAGCAAACTAAATGAAATCTAATAAAAAAAATCTACAAACTCAAACACAAGTGTTCAACTAAAGAAAATGTGCTATTAACCTTTCCAATCATAACCCTCGGAGAACTAATTATATATATGACCATGAGGTTGACAAAACACAATATAAGATTTTTGAATTTGTGAGGCAATTAAGATGCACATGTAATAGATGCTCAAGTATATGCATGTGTCAAATCATTCCACCACAATCAAATAGGCATATAGAAGATCCGACATAACCCACTAAACTCACATAGGTTCACTAAATATTACCACTCAAGTGTTTAGGGGCTATATGTGTTTCACTCAAAAGCAATTTCACAACACGCGCCGCTATATGCTTGCTCTTCGATCTCATCTCCGCTGGGTAGCCCACAACATTCAAGATTAAGAGGTTTTTTATTTGGTTGTAATGGGGCTAAGGGCAAGTGGCTAATAGTAGGCCTGGCATCTAAGCCCGTGACCCGCAAACCCGCCTGAAACCTGCACGGTAAAAGCCTGCAGGAACCCGTCCATTTATTAAATTCGTGCTAAAAAAGCCCGCACGCAAAAAGCCCTCAAATTAACGGGCCTTGCATGCTAAACCCACTGGAACCCATGGAACTCGTTAACTTCCAAACAAACCCACTTCGAGTCTTCGACCCTTTCCGTCATTCACCAAAACGCAACTCTCTCTCTGGGTTTGCTGCACTGAGGTAGACGCACACTCACGCCACTCCCTCTCTCTCTCTCTCTTTCTTCCAGATCTGAAACCCAGAGACCCCCAGAAGCCCTTGGTTCAGCTACAACGACGATCGCGGTAAGCATTTTCTCTGCTGCACTACTCTCACCCTTCTTCTGTTTCTTCCATTCTGTAATCTGGTGTTTGTTTGGTTCTGGGGTTGTACTAGTTCTTTAAAGATCTGAGTGTTCTGAAGCTTTGTTGTTCTTGATCGAATGTTGGGTTTTATGGGTTGCTGTTGATAATGCATTTTCTGTGTGATTTTTGGTCGAATGTTGGGTTTTATGGGTTGTACTAGTTCTTGATCGAATGTTGGGTTTTATGGGTTTTATGGGTTGCTGTTCTTTAACGATTAATTTTCATATATAATGTTGAATTATAGTGATTGCTTGAGTTGAGTGCATGCACTTTGGCTACTGTTGAACATCACAATTCCTTTTAGACGACAACTAATCTTATTTTTAAATACAGTTTTAATTATATGTATTAATAAATATATCGGTAATCTGTATTTTAAAAATATCAAAGTATCAAGTATCACTTGTAATACTGGCAAATTAATATGAATACCTAAAAGTCAGTTTTCAAGATATTTGAAGTATCAGTCAAATATAAATATGTAAATTTATATAGTTATATGTCTTGCTTATATAGTTATATGTCTTGCTTATGTTTCTGCCTGCTATGTTGTTAAGAAGTCACTTTCGTTTCTTTTTTTGTAGATGAGTTTAAATGATGAGTCCCAATTTATATCTGTGGAGGAAAGAGGAGAAGATGCTACAACAAATGTACAAGGAGATGATTTGCCTTCTAGAAGAAATTGGACGAGAGGTTTTACAGTTAAGAAGAGGAAGAAGAGTTCTCAATGTTGGCTGTCTTTTGAGGAAATTCCTTTGGGTGAGGATATGATTGAGCGTGCAAAATGCAAGAAATGTGGAGCAATACTCAAATGTGATTCGGCAACAGGGACAGGTAGCATGTTACGTCATCACAATTCATGTTCTACTTCCTCTGCTAGTAATGTTGTTTCACCACAATCTGCCATACGTTCTACTAAGTTTCAGTATGAGTAATTCTGTGAGTTATTGATAGAAGCTATTATCAGACATGATTTACCTTTCAGCTTTGTTGAGTATGAGGGTATTAGAGATGTATTTTCCTATATCTCTCCTGCACTTAAACTCCCTTGCAGAAATACTGTTAAAGCTCATGTGTTGAAGTTATTTAAGAGTGAAAAAGTGAAACTTCAAACTTTGTTAAGTTCTGTTCAAGGGAGACTTTGTTTGACTGCTGATTTGTGGACCTCTTTAGCAACTGATGGGTATTTGACAATTACGGCTCACTTTGTTGATTCGGAATGGAGATTGAGAAAGAAGATTATAAATTTCTGTCATATGCCTCCTCCGCACAATGGTGTTGCACTAGCTGATAAGGTAAATACCTTGATAGGAGAGTGGGGAATTGAAAAGAATTTGTTTTCAATTACCTTAGATAATGCCACTGCCAATGATTCATTTGTTGAAAAATTGAAGACTAAGTTGAACTTTAAAGGATTGCTCTTAATGAATGGCAGATTCTTTCATGTTCGGTGTTGTGCTCACATCTTGAACTTGATAGTTCAAGATGGATTGAAAGCAATTGATCCTTCTGTGATAAAGGTACGTGATTGCATCAAATACATAAAGGGTTCTTCGGCAAGAAAAGAAAGATTTTTGGAGTGTGTTGCACAAGTTGGATTGAGAGGTAGTAGAAGAGGTTTGAGGCAAGATGTGCCTACTAGGTGGAATTCTACTTATTTGATGCTTGATAGTGCTCTCTACTATCGCCGAGCTTTGATGAATTTGGGCTTAAGTGACAATGATTTCAAGTTGTGTCCTGTTGCTGATGAGTGGGCTAAAATAGAGAAGATCACCAAATTTTTGGGGTATTTTTATGAAGTAACGTGTCTATTTTCTGGAACAAAATACCCTACTTCAAACTTGTTCTTTCCGAAAGTGTTCATTGTTCAACATAGTATACAGGAAGCCATGAGGGATCACGATAGTTTCATGAGGCGGATGGGGATGGAGATGAATCTAAAGTTTGAGAAGTACTGGTCAGATTATAGCTTGATTCTTGGAATTACAGTTGTTATGGATCCTAGGTTTAAGATGCAATTTGTGGAGTGGGCTTATGACAAGCTTTATGGTCCAGATTCTTCACAATTAGAGGTCTTTAATGATACATTGTCCTCTTTATTTGATGCATACGTGGAGAAGAGCTTTGATCCTAATGATTCAAATTACTCGATAGATGAGGGTTCTTCTCAAGCACAAGGCGATCACAGCTTACTTGAGGTAAAAAAAAAAATTAAAAAAAAACTTATTTGAGTTTCCATCTTAATGATTCAAGTTGATATTTGAGTTTTAGTAATATCTATGTTGTTGCCATATATGTGTTGATAGTTGGTCATTGGCAGGCTTTTGATAACGCTTACAAAATTGGTTCGAGTTCAAGTATGAAGACAGAATTGAGCAAGTATTTGGATGAAGTAAGGCTAGAAAGAAAGCAAGAGTTGGATGTACTTTCTTGGTGGAAAATGGAGCAAATCCGATATCCTATTCTTTTTCATCTAGCTCGTGATGTGCTCACAATTCCCATTTCTACCGTTGCATCTGAATCGGCCTTTAGCATTGGCGGGAGAGTTTTAGATCAATACCGCAGCTCACTGTTGCCTGACACAGTTCAAGCTCTGCTTTGTACTCGAGATTGGATTTTTGGTAACAAAGGTAAGCTCAAAACAACTTGGTTCTATTCTCACTTTATCAATCTTTATGTTATTCTAATATTTTTCTTTTTTGTTTGTTTATATTTTAGAAAAAGAGCGTGCTGAATTGGATGATCTTACTGAAGACATATTTGATTTGACATTGCAAGATAGATCTGGAGAAGGAGAAAGCCGCAATTAAGATGACTTAGACGTATTTTATTTAGTACATTAAAAATGTATTTTATTTGGTACATTAAATATGTATTTCGAACCTATTGAAATATTTAATTATATCTACTAGCTTAGCTCAACCAACATATGTATATATTAATTGATCTGAATATATTTTTCTAACAGTTGATCAAAAAATGAATCAAAAATTACATAAGTCTTAACGGATTTTAATGGATTTGGGAAAAAAAATTTATATACATAAGTCTTAACCGGTTCTAGTTGCTTAAAAAAAAAAAAATTAAAAAAAATTAAAAAAAAAATTTGTTAACGGGTTTTAACGGGTTCCAATAGAAAACCCGCAAACCCGTCGGGTTTAGCCTGCGAAACCCGTTAACTTAACGGGTTTTTACAGGGTCGGCCCGTTAAAAACCCGGCCCGTTAAGAACCCGCACCGTACCCGCACTATACTCGCACGTTGCCAGGCCTAGCTAATAGAAATGAAAGATAGGGAAAAACAAAGTCCATGGAAATCGGTGAAGCAACTCTCTCTTGTAGAGATATATGACTTTTGCTTTTGAATGCTAACTCACTCACTTAATTCCGATGTACAACCCATACTACACTATACTATAAACAAAAGTAATACTAGCTAAATATTATTTATTTATTTATTTTTTTTTGTAACACTTTTTTTTCTCAATCACCTTTTCTTTTTCTCTTTTTTTTTTGTTTATTTTTTTTTGTTGTCATTTCTTCTTTTGAACTTCTTCTTTTTCTCTCTTCTCTTTTTTTTATTTTTTTTTATCTTTAACACACACACACACACCCCCATACTTATTCTTTTGTAACCTCACACTTTTGACTTTTTTTCTTTTCTTTTGAAGCACTCAAACATAAAGTCATTCTCTCGAATCGCTTCATCAACTACCATGGAAGGGTAGGATAAAAGTGTATAGGCTAGGTAGGGATTTATGGTGGTAATGAACAAAAAGGCTAAATATATACATAGACTCAAAGTGGCAATCTAGTGGTAAATATTTTTGGGTACATGCTTCTTTGGCCATGGTGGTATTAAGCCTAATTGCCTCAATCATTTCTATCCCATCGTAAGCTAAAAGTAGCATCGAGAGGTCTCAAGCAAGTTCTAGATACGCAATGTCATGAAATTGTACACACATGAAAGAATAAGTGAATGAGCGATGCATACACTATAGATATTAGGCTCAAAAGCTCACAAATAAGGCATGCAAGTTAATCAAATCATCTATATGCTTCTCTAATTATAATGAACTAACCTAACCATAGGCTATGTGCACACATATAGTCAATCATAGATCACATATACACTCAATTACAAAACAAATTCAAAATCCTAGATCATGTTTAATCTATCCACAATCATAACAAGTTAAGTCCATGGCTCGTCATTGGGGTTGGAAAAGGCATTAACTACTAAAATATAATTACAAAAAGCTAATCTAAAAGTGATTTTTTTTTATAGGGCACCGAGCCCTCACCCCCACACTTGAAACCAACATTGTCCTCAATGTTGTAAAGTGAGCTCGAAAGCTAAAATCCGTGTCGGATTTAGGCATGAGAGTGAAGTTCGGGCAAAGGCACAAAAATTAACTATGAAAATGAAAATCTAAATGCGGAGAAAAGTTACGGAAAACCCCCTTTGTCGACCCTCCATTGCTCACGACCCTTGGAGAAGACTAATATGAGACACCAACCTCAAGGCACAAGGCCTTGACTTCCGTTATGTATGCTCCATAATAGCTTAAGGTGCTCGTGAAAAGATCAACTCCATTGAAAAATATGTAGTGTCCAAGAGCAATGCGTCACAAATAGCCCATCAAAGAATAAGGACAAGGGTCCTCCATTAAGCTTGTGGTCTTAATCCCATCAACTCACAACCCAAAATCATCCTCCATGACCTCCACACAAGAATTGTAGCTCAAAATATATCCTTATTCTCCACACTCCAAGCACCTCCCAACCTCCCAAAAAAAAAAAAAAAGAAGGCTAAATAGCCTTATTGATGGAAAATGAACAAGAAAGAACATCACAAGTAATGTTAGGGTTGCCTCCCTAGCGAGCGCTTTGTTTAAGGACTTCATTGCCGGTCCATAGAGTTTTTCATTTTTTTTAGAAGCATCATCGAGGTAAGTCACCTCATGATGAGAATCGAAAGTGGAGTCATGATATGGTTTAAGCCGGTGCCCATTAGCCTTGAAAGTTCTCCCATCATTCAAATTTCTTACTTCAATAGCACCATGAGGGAATACTTCCACTAGTTCATAGGGTCCACTCCACCTTGACTTCAATTTACCGGGAAAGAGACGAAGTTTAGAGTTGTATAGTGACCCTAAATGCCAATTACCAAGGGATTAAGATCCGAAAACTCTAATCCCTGGCAACGGCGCCATTGACTTGGTTCATAAACTCTCGCAACGTACGAATCGTTGTCAAGTAAGGGAAGTATTAAACCTTGATTATCGTACCTCGGGGATTAGGTGTTGCACCTAACCAAGGTAATCGGCTGTAGGATAACTTAGAAGCATACAATGAAAAATAAAAATAAAATAAAGTAAAATAATATTCACAAGGCACCAAGCCTCGGCAATGCTCGGCTTAGCTCACACTAAGCCTAATCAAAGCCACTAACTTGTAGCCCAAATGAGTTATGCACAATGGAAGGTAGAATTTTGTTTTGGAGTTTTGAATTGGGAATTAACTAAATTAAATGCAAACTAAAATAAAAGCAAACAACTAATTATCAAGCAAGAAATTAAATTTGGATTTTCAAATTAATGGGAACATGGGAGTGTCGGGTGATTCACACTAACTCTCTTGCAAATATCGATGCCAATTTGTGTTAAGTCCTGTATCTAGTACCGGTTAAGGCTATTAAACCATTTATCCTTTCGGTGTATTGATTATGCCGGTTAAGGCCACAATCAACTCTCTAATTTGGGCATTACGCCGGTTAAGGCCGCAAAATCCAAAATTAGAGGCCTAGAGAGCAAGATAATAGAGACCCAAGCAAGCTTAGCTACAATTAAGCTAGCTAATGGTTACCACACTTAAATCCTAGATGCCACAAGACTAATAAGTTGTCAATTTATCAATCTATTCATCACACTTGCCCACAACATAATTTCAAAGGGTGACAAAGCCTAGAAACATGCTTCTAAGGACCAATAAATTCTTATTTAAAGCATACACAATGGAAATTGCACTTATTAAGAGTAAAACATCAATATTTATACAAAATAAGTTAGGGCTTCACAACCCTAACTCCCAAATTGAACTACTCACAACCCATTATCAAATACATCATCAAATACATAAGAAATTAAGAGAAATGATAGAGGAGAGAGGGAACACAAGCTAAGCTCACAATTTGCTATAGGCAAATATGAACCCAACTTGAAATTAAGCCCATATTCTTTACCAAAGCCAAAATCTCTTGTGGTGATGAAGCCTTGATGATGTGAAGTGAAAGCCTCTTAATTGCTCTTTCCAATTTTTGAGAGAAAATGATAAGAGATTTAAAAATGGAGGAGAGAGAGTGGGGAGGTGGGTTGTGGCGATGGAGAATCGGCTGCGGTTACAGTAGGTAGATCTATATATATGGGTGTGTGGCCAATGTTCTATGCCAATGCTAAGGGTTTTTAATTGTGGTTGGCTGAGCTAGGGGTGGGTTCGCGAAACCGAAAATCGAAAAAAATCGAGCCGAAAGCCGAACCGAAGTCGAAAAAACCACACCGAAAAAAAACCAAACCGAAACAAAAAAACCGAACTGAACCGAACCGGTTCGGTTCGGTTTTCGGTTTTACTGTGTCAAAAACCGGTTCGGACCGAACCGAACCGAACTTACTAAAAACGACGTCGTTTTTTCAGTTTTTGATCAGAAACCCTAGAGCCCCGCGATATAAATTGTCCTCACTCAACCTCGCGAGTCGCGACATTCATTTCAGCCTTTTCATTTTAGCGTCTCTTCTTTAGTCTCTCTTCTCCGCCGCTCCTGCCATCAAGGCTCTGAAGGAACCAGATCGCGACCGCAAGAAGGTTATAAACATGAAGACCAGATCGATGGCCAAGACATGAGCGGGACAGTGAAGCGGTGAAGGAGAATCTTTCGGTTGGATGCACGAGATTACGGACGGCGATGTTGAGGAGCTGGTATGAACCCAAGGTATTTCAATTTCAAATATCTCTGCTTTTGATGATTCGGGTTCAATATTATTCTGAGTTTGTCATGATTTTGTGCTGGTATGAATTTAATGGCATAGAATGGATGAGCTTGTTCATGATCTGGTAGAGAAAGCTTAACGGAGCAAGGATGAAATGATCGATCATGATGTTTCCCAGCACCAGTACCCTCGCGGCCTCGCCTTGGTAAATTTTTTTTTCTAGATCCACTACTTTTTAGTTCAAATCTGGTTAAAAATGAAGAAGCTAGAGGAAGTATATGTGAATTTCGAACCGATTTCTGAATTTTCAATGTAATTGTAATATTGGGTTTTGGAAATAGGCAGGTGGCTAGTGCTTTTGCATTCTCTCTTGGACTCGTATATGGAAACATTAAGAATGCTCAGGGTCTTCAAGGTACCCACTTTTGCCTTCTTGTTAGAGTCATTGATAGACATTGGTGTTGTTTTAAGATGAATTAAGGACACAGATTTCATATGGAACTGAACTGGAAATCCCTAGAAAAAAGGTCTAAACTACTTCAATGTTACAAATGTTATCTATTGTATTGATGTTCTACTGTTCTAGTGATGGTTAATATGAAATTTGTATGTCTTCCGTTTTATTGTTTTGATTATGGGTATGTTGATGACAGTGTTTAGGATTGTGGAACAACCTGACAGCAATGAGAAAAGTCTGGATCAAAAGACCCAAGTCAAGTTCCAAATTATGAGTCTGAAGGTCAAAGCTGAAACGGACTATGCTCCTGAGCTGGTAAATATACTACTCTTGCCTCTTTATGCTCTCTGTGGCTTGTTAAGTGTTCTGTGGATACACTTTTGGGAAATTGGCACTCCAATTTCCAATTGGTTGTTTGGTGCCTACTCTGTTCATTTAACTTACCCTTTGTTGATACAGTTTGATGAGCAAAAGGATCAAAGTAGCAGTTGAGCGAATTTGCAGTTGAGCGAATTTTGCGGGTTGTATTTTTAGATGCAGAGCACCCTACTCCTGTAAGTTGAAATCTGACTTGTTTAATAGTGCTTGTGTTTTCTTTTTATTGAGAATATTCTAATGATGATAGTGTTGTTTCAGGCTCATGTTGGAGAAGGCCTTGTAATTGATGAATGGATATAACTTTCACCTCTGATCTGTATATTTTAGTAGAATGAGCTAAACTTTTCATGTTCTTCTAATTGAGAACTTCTCCTAATAAAGTGCATGGTTTCTGCACATGGATTTCTTTAGTTACCAGACCAGATGACCTTCTAATTTTGTCAGTCATGTTCTTGCACAGGATATGATGAAAACACAAGGGATGCCTATTGGGGGCCACATGAAATCTCTTTCCTTAATTACAAGTCAGGAACTTGTCTTCCTTTCACAACTTGATTTTAGCCATTCCATGGTATGTTGATTACTGCTTTTGTATTTTGTGGTTGTTAAAATCTTAAATCATTTGATGGCTACTAATTCAGGCTCATGTCGCATTCCACTGTGCTGAACCATACTTGATTTGCATGTGTTGAAAACTGTAGGTGTTGTGGATGTGAAGCAAGCTGATCCTTAGGGCGACATCCTGATATGGGGACTTTCCAAATGGGAGCAAATGTGGGCAGATTTCAATGGCCTTGATAAGGCTCCAACGGCCTTGATTTTTTAATGTTAATGATTTGCTTTTTTTATTTTTTTTTTATTGATAAGGCTCCAACGGCCTTGATTCCCAGTTTCCAGAGTGATTTGTTTTAAGAAGATGGACAATTGGACATGATTCAGGACTCAAAATAGACTAAATATATTAAAATATATGTAAATGGTTATATTTGCGGATCAACTAGACTAAATATATTTAAATGTATATAAATAATTAAAAAAATAAAATAAACCGAACGTGAACGGAACCGGACCGAACCGAACCGGTCGGTTCGGTTGTCGGTTCTGAACTCTCAAAAATAAAAAACCGAACCGAACCGACTTTAACTTCGGTTCGATTCTCGGTTTTGGCTCAAAACCGAACCAAATGAAACCGAACCCACCCCTAGACTGAGCGACAAGGAAGAAAAACGGATGAGGAATTGATGGCTCAGATTCAAGAGGAAAAAATATGGTCAGTGACGTGTGGCTGGGATTTAAGAGGAAACTATGATTTTTTCTTTTTCTGCCACTTGTCACATGATGGATGGTGGAGATGATTAATGTTAATCAAGCCCTTGCCATTTCTTCTTTCTGCAGGTACACAGCCCACGTGCCACCATGGGTAATTAAACAAAATGTTTAAATAATTAAACATTTGTTTAATTAATGCTTATTTCTTTCTCTTTTGCTCTATTCCAATCATGGGGTACCAATCAATTAAACCCAATTGCATGTGCATGTTTGCATTAACTAACCAAAGTTTAGGTTAATTAAGCCATGCAGCTCTAACCCCATTTCTATTATCATCATTTCTTTTCTTTCTTGGCATTGATCACAGTTGGCCACGTCGAGAATTTATCATTTTGTTGAAACTCCAATTTGCTCCACTTTTTGCCCCATTTTCTCACGATTTCTGTAACTCCGCTTATTTCCTACAAAATAAATAAAAATGCATTAATTATATATTAATTAACTTGAGGATTAGCTTAATGATAGTATTTTAGATATAATTATACGTATAAAAATGCATGTAATCACCAAGCCCACCCTGGGCCAAGGCCAAGCCTGGCTACAGCCTTAAGGGATGGATTGCATACGGCGTTGTTACATAAGTATCAAAATGTCATTGTGGAAGGTGAGTCTAAACTTTTCTTAGATTGCATTCACTTGAGGACTGCTATCCCATGGAGGATTAAGGCTCTAGTTCAAGATATCAACAGGCTTGCTACTCAATTTCATTTAGTTGTGTTTCAACACATCTACCGATAAACTAATTTTGTGGCAGATAGACTTGCTGATTTGGCTCACAATGCCCCTAGTCCTTCTGTTTGGTTTTTCTGCCTTCCTCTGTTTGTGTCCCCAGCGTTCCATTGTGAGAGGTTTCGTGTTGTAGTTTGGTTCCTGTTGTTATTTCTGCATAATATATATATATATATATATATATATATATCCTATCCAGAGCGGAGCTCCGCTTTGAAATTAACGTGTGAAGTTCGAGTTTTGGGTCACTTTTCGGTCGCATATCCACATCTTAACCGTTCAGTTTTTAGGTAGTTGTGTATAGATCATCTCTGCAAATTTTCAGCCAAATTGGTGATCGTTAAGGAATCTAACTCGCTTAAACCAATGGACGGACTGAATCTGTCAACCTGAACTGTACTAGCTTTAAGGCAATGATCAATGTCTTAACGATCATCATTTTGGTTGAAAATTTGCATAGATGATCTATACACTAGTACCTAAAAACTGAACGGTCGAGATGTAGATATGCGACCGAAAAGTGACCCAAAACTCGAACTTCACACGTTAATTTCAAAGCGGAGCTCCGCTCTGGATAGAATCTGTATATATATGGAATTAGACGGTTTTTTTTTTTTTTTTTGCTTTTTCAATTATTGATTGCTATTAATTCCAAATTAGAGAATTTGAGGATCAACGGGTTAAATAATTTGGTGTTGAGCCTACAATCGATTCATTGATGCAAGTGGCTGGGGTTGTCACTTGAGATTGATTATTCAGAGTGCAAAGGAATTGAGCAAAGGCTGTGAGTTAAGATTCTCAAATTCGAGTGGATAGTTGAAGAAGTGTGAATGAGCAATTAAGCAGGTTCACCTACAGAGTGAACCCAAAAATTATCTAGTGGGTAATGAGTAAAACTCCTAAATAAATTTCATACCAAAACTTACAGCTACCTTTTCTTACTGACCCCAAAATACAAAATGGGTACTTCTCTACATGGTCATGTTAGTGATCGAGTTGGTTTAATGGAAAGTAACTATTAGGAGCATAATCAAGTCGACGGGATCAGATTCATTTCTAGTATGATCTATCTTAGTCAACACTAAACACCTTAATGGAATGACTCAATTCTTATCCCCCATTCTTTCTCCTCTCCAATGATTTCTTCTCCAGACTCTCCCATTTCAACAGTAAGCATTCGCATGTTTACTCATTATTAATTAGAAACAAAAATAAAGATCTGTTTAATTACTCGCATTTGAAGGCAGTTTTGGTATGTACAATAATTGATTCATAATCAACTATTTTCCATATGAAATCTCACTCTCACCTCTCCTTGATAGGAATTTAATCCGTCCGAATTGATACAGATTAAACAATGTAACAGATTTGACATTTTTATAATTCTTTGATAATTTGTAAGTAAACGCGCCTCTACATAACATAAACAATAAACAAAGCTGTTGTGCTAACAATTTCGAATAAATATCTATACCGTGGACTAAATTTGACAGTTACACTCGAGCTCAACTCCTTGGGATTTCCCCACTCCCGTGAGAGACATAATGATTCGTGAACGAACGTGCAAATTCATAAACGTGCATTTGAAACAGCGCAATCGTAGCCGGAAAAATGGTTTGAGCAGTCAAATTTCAAATTTGTTGCAATGGCATCTTTCTTTCATGGCTCGGAAACAAAATGAGAATGAACGGTCGAGAACGACTACCTCCGCCCGACTGGGGGCGGTCGACCTCCTTATCCAATAGAGTTGCGACACGTGTTACTTTCTAAAGTTTGTACTCAGAGTGTGTCAGATTTCAACACGTGGTCGGCCCACCACCCCTCCCCGCCATTTGCATCCCCCCCCTGCCATTTGCATGACTCTACGCGTACGAGGACGATGAGTCATCATCGCGCTGTCCCTCGTAGTGCGGGCCCATCTTGTTACGGTCCGCCACATAATTGTTTACCGATTCTATTATCTCGATACAATTTCAAAATAGCTCGAAAAATCGAAAGATTTTTTTTTTCCAAAACAGTGTTGCGGATTCATTGCGATATATAGTTTTTTTTGCCACTGTCTCGGAGATAGAATTTGACAAATGATGAAGATTAAATAGTTTCTGAAATGTTCAAAAACCATAAAATTAATCAGAACAAATTAAGATAATTTTTCTTTGTAAAACTAAAAATTTGTATGCTCCAAATTTTGTAAAGTATTTTTAATTACAATATTTGTCGCTAAAATATTAAAAACCACATATTTTAGCTTTCTAACTCTGATAGCATTGTGTTACACCACGGATCTAGAATCTTAATCAAGATTTAATTTTTATTTTTATTTACTTAGATCACAACCTATCTTACCCCGACCTTAAAGATCAATTTATTAACAAAAATATGTATGTAATACATTCATCAAAAATGTTATAATGTTCCTGAATATTTATCGTAAAGATTAGTAACATACAAATGCATGACTTGGGGTAATTTTCAGATATGAGATGGACCATGATCGAAGCAGGAAGCATAATGGGAACATTTCAGATATTTGCGGCTGATTTCTAGTACCTACCGAAACTAACTAGAGAAGATGAAAAGACGTTAAGGAATCAAAAATTACTAATGCAGCCACCAAAAACTACTGTTTTTGAGCGCCTCTTTTGTTGTTGGAAGGCCTCCACGTACCCTCTGTTAATATGTTCTTGATCTTATTCCTGGTTTTACTGGGAGTAAGAGGTCGGTCGACACTCGAGCCCACCCCTTGGATACTCCTAGGTGCGTCCTCGGCCCTCTTCAATTATTAGCTAAAGTTTAGTGGAGCTATCCTTCTCTACTGCTCCAGGTGAATGATTTCACAAATAATATCAGTGCATGATTGATCGAGCTGGGCTAAAGATCAAGCTCAATCATGCATATATATACATGCACTAGATTGAGGCAAGAATAAACAGACGAGCTCAACTTACTGGGGCTCTGTGTCTTAGTGGTTTCCCTAGCTCAAATCCTCAGCTCTCTCTCAGTAACTAAAGAGCTAGCTTTTCTTCACTTCGCACCAAGAATGGCACCCCTTAATCTTCATCTTATGGCCTCTATATTTGGAATTCTGGGTACTTATCGATCTCTTTTAAGAAGCTAGCCAGTATCATCTCCTAGCTCTCACCAAAACTTAACAATTATTAACTGTTTTATTAAAACCCCTTTTTTCAGCTCTCTAAAGTCTCTGTTTGCAATTTCTATAGGTACCGTCGGCTCGTTCCTCGTTTACCTAGCTCCAATGTAATCTCTCTCTCTCTCTCTCTCCCTCTCCCTCTTTCTTTTCTCTTCGATCTTCATGCATATGGGATTTCATGTGATTTGACTGACTGATATTGTTTCCTTTTTGTGCAGACCAACATTTTATTGGATTTACAAGAAAAAATCAACATATGGATTCCCATCTCTACCCTACTCAGTGGCATTGTTTAGCGCCATGTTGACGCTCTACTATGCCTTCCTCAAGACACATTCTATGATTATCATCGCTATCAATTCCCTTGGCATCTTAATTGAAACCGGGTACCTTGTATTGTTCATGATTTATGCACCACCAAAATCCAGGGTACTAATTAAACTCTCATTGTCTACTCCCTTTCCTGTTTATTTTGTAATTAATTTGTATACTTTCACTTGTATATGTTAAGAGCGAAGAAGATTAATTAAATTAAAACTTCCGTTTGGTTTTGCAGATCTTCACAGCAAAGTTTCTTGGCCTCTTTAATGTTTTGGGTTTTGGTTTGATCGTATTATGTACATGCCTAATCCCAAATGATTTTCTGCGGTTGAAAATTGTTGGGTGGGTTACTATCGTGTTTAATGTTGGTGTATTTGCTGCTCCTCTTACTATTCTGGTACGTAATATAATTTCTTAACCTCATTTTATTTAATCTTTACTGTTTATAATTATAACGTACTCCACCTAATAGTAACTAATATTGATGTTCAACTCCTTTTACCCTTACTTTTTCAGAAACACGTGATCAAAACAAAGAGTTGCGAGTTCATGTCATTCTCTTTGTCATTAAGCTTAACCCTATGTGCTGTCCTTTGGTTCTTCTATGGCCTTCTAATAAGAGATTTATTCATAGCGGTACGATTTCTATCTTCCCTTGTTGCTTTACCTCTTATAGATCCACTAACCTACAATATATAATAAAGCTGATGACTTGTTGCTTTCTTTCCTGTTTGGTACATACAGGCACCAAACGTGTTAGGGTTTATATTCGGGATTGTGCAGATGATGATGTTCTACATCTACCGGAAGAGCACAAGGAAAGCTGGTTTACCGATAGATAGTCTAAATGATCAGACACTAAGCACAAACAGGCGGGTTGCTGTTCTGGAAAATGCTGACATGAGAGTAGCAATGACAATAATTGACATTGGTACTCAGATTCAGTTGAAAGCAGGGGACGCAAAGAAGAGTGTTAAAACTGATGATCATGAGAATCAACTACCAAAGCAGGGGCGGCCGGAAGACAAGGGGTCGCCCACCACCGCCTTGGGACTCACACTCAGAAGGGCCTCAATATAAATATCTGTTCAACCGACAGGCCTCAGGCAAAATTAAAAAACAGAAAAGGACCTCTCCTAAACGATGCAAGTTCTTTAAGCGGCTATGCTCATCTAGCTAGTGTAGCGACATAAGTTTTTCATTTTTAAGTGAAAAATGTAGAATTTAGTGTTTACTATTGTCGAATATATTTATGTGGATGCGCTACAACCATGCAATAGTTGAACATTGCAATTGTGTTGAGTATGTAACTGTAATTTCATTGTATGAAAGACATAGTTAGTGTATGTTTCCTATTTTATTACCCATTGTAATAGTCTAAATAGGAATTTCATCCCAATTAAATAATATATGTACTCAACTCTTCCGTATTGGAGAAGATTCAGAGTACCGACGTGCACTTACACCAACATAAATGGATGGTTAGATTGCATTAAATAAACCTTTGTTTTTTTAAAATAAGGTTAGTAATAAATATCAAGGGTTGAGATTATTTTATAAGTTTTGGATTACTTGCACCGTCGGTGCATAGAATAATTTCTATTTTTGTATCTCTTTCTTCTCTCTATTCTCTCAATTTCATTGGAAATTATTCTATGCACCGACGGTGCAAATGACCCAACACTTGTAAGATGATCTCAACCCTTGATATTTATAATTAATATTTTTATTAATAATCTAAGAGTGTATTTAATATAATCTAACTATCCGTTTATGTTAGTACAAGTGCACGTTGGTGCACTGAATCATCCCCTCATTTCATAAAATTTTCTTTTTGATTCAAGAGTCACAGTTCAACCTAATTAATTACTACAGCCAGTGTTCTTAATAGTTAGGCCCTGTATAAGTATTAAATAGTAAAATAAAATAAACGATTGACCTACTTTTGATCTAATCTAAAAGTTCTAAATAGTAAAATTGTTGCAGACTTGCAGCTACTAAAATAACGAGGCTTGTTCTAATCTCGTTGTTGTACAGTTCAGTAGGACCAAAAACTTTATCGTGGGACATTGACCAAAGTAAGCAATCAAGCCACAATAATGAATTTCAATTATTACATATTTATCAAGTAATGCTTGATAAGAGTGCATTACTGTAATGCTAACTCCACTTATTTGCCCATTCAAACCAACCTCCACGTTTGATGTCATTTACTTCATAATTTTACGATTGTGACCTGAAATGTTCTAAGATATAGTACTTGAATTATCATCAAATGCATCTTTTGGTACATGCACCACTAATAATCACTTCCTTTGTTAAAAAATTTCATAATTCATTCGCCAAAATTGTTACTCTTTCTAATATTTTTCTTAACCATTTATAACACTTTAACCATTACTTTGAGAGTGAATTGCAAATTTCTTACACTGGATATGAAATCATTGAGTATGGAATCAGTCATTAGGAATCTCCTCGTCCAAACAGTGCCAATTTCGGGTAGAGAGGTCAGAGGAGTGCTACTCTAATACTTTCTAAAAAGAGTAAAACCCACTACTAGGGTTAAAACTTTTCTCCATCGGACAAAATGATACCCAACTTTCAAAAGTGATCAAAATGATACCTAAATTTTTAAAAACAAATCAACTTGATACCTTAACTTTCAAAAGTGATCAAAATGATACCTAAAGTTTTAAAAACAAATCAATTTGATACCTCAGTTTATTTTTTTAGGGCTAAATACTGGTTACTACTTTATGGTTTAGGTCCAAAATCAATTCAATTTTGATATAATAGGTCCAATTCATAAATATTCTGCTATGGATTTAAGTTATAGTTAGATTATTTGTTGAAAAACTATTTATTTGATAGATTTCTAATAGTGGGACTCACTCCAAAATTGACTATGCAGACCACCTCAACACCACATCATAAAACATAAGCCATATATGAGCCACGTCAACAAGTTAAATGACTCAATTGTCGGAAGACTAACAAATTGGACCTATTAGATCAAAATTGAAAGTGTAGGGGTGTTCTTGATGAAATTAGAAGTTTAGGGACTGAATTGATTTTGGACCCAAACTATATAGTAGTCAGTATTTAGCTTTTTTTTTTTTTAACTTCTTTGTTAAATCAAATGCAAAATCAAGCACAAAAATTGAAGTGATTTGTGGTCAGAGGGCCATCAATCATCTATAACCCAATCTTCTTCTTCTATAGAATTAAAAAAAAAATCTTCCATTCAATTTCAATTCTACCATTGATCATAAAAACAAATAAAGTTTGGATGTTTCCCAACTTCTAAAGAAACAAAGAAAAATGGGAAGAGAGAGAGAGGCAGAGATAGAAGAAGAAGAAGAGAATTAACAAAGTAAAATAAAAAATAATTGAAAAATAGTTTTTTGTGTAAAATATTATTATAACCCCATAAAATACTGCACCACACGTGATCAATTTTAACAAAAAGTTACAAAAAATTAAACCGATGTATCAAATTGATTTGTTTTTAAAATTTTAGATATCATTTTGATCACTTTTGAAAGTTGGGTATCAAGTTGATTTGTTTTTAAAAATTTAGATATCATTTTGATCACTTTTAAAAATTTAGGTATCATTTTGATCACTTTTGAAAGTTAAGTATCATTTTGTCCTGTGGAGAAAAGTTTTGACCCTAGTGGTGGGTTAGTAAAAAAGAAGAAAAGACGTTGAAATCAATTTTTACTGTTAACCCCGGGCAAAGCTAGTCCAATAGCAGACCAACAATGAGTGTTTTTAACTTTTGATTTCCACTTTCGTTGTTGGAGGGCCTTCACGGCTCCACCCTTTTGCATGGGATGTTTTTGATTCACTTCGATTTTAATGGATTATTACCTTGGTCAATACTAGCCCACCCCTTCGGGAAAGCAAAAAAACAAACTTATAGTGGAACTTACCAGCTAACTCTCTACTGCTCTAAGTGATTGCGAAGATAACAGTTTAATATGTAATGCCGGCCATCAGTGCATCGATGATCGAGCTGGGATATTTCTTACTGAATATATAAATGACTCGATAGGTGCAATAATCTACATCGACAAGCATAACCCGAGCCTTTGTTTTGATACTTCTCCCTAGCTAAACTCCCAACACTCTCAGTATAACTAAAGAGCAGAGCAGAGCAGAGCAGAGCAGAGCAGAGCACCAATAATGGGAGCCCTTGATCTTGATCTTATGGCTTCTGTGTTTGGAATTTTGGGTACTCGTCTTTCTTACAACTCTGGCTAGCTACTTCATAGAGCTATCTCTAGCTCTCACCAAAACTTTATTAATTATATCTTCTCTGTTTTATTTCAGCTCTCTAACGATATACTCTGTTTTCTCCTGTTTCTTAAATTTCTGTAGGTACGATCGTCGCGTTCCTCGTTTACCTAGCCCCACTGTAACCTACCTCTCTCTCTCTCTCTGATCTTCATGCATACGGGATTTCATGTCATATTCTTCATGCATAATGGTATTAATTTGTTTCTATTTTATTCTTTTTGCAGACCAACATTTTATTGGATTTTCAAGAAAAAATCAACACAAGGATTCCCATCTATACCCTATTCAGTGTCATTGTTTAGCGCCATGTTGACATTCTACTATGCCTTCGTCAAGACAAACTGTTTGCTGCTCATCACGATAAATTCCATTGGCTGCTTCATCGAAACCGTGTACCTTGTTGTGTTCATGATATATGCAACACCAAAATCCAGGGTACTTAAATCACATTGTATTCTCCCTTTTCTGCTTATTTTTTATACCTGCATTAAAAATAAGTACGTGAAGACTAAACTAAAAATTTGCTTTCCATTTTGCAGACTTTTACAACAAAGCTGCTTATTCTGTTTAATATCTTGGGTTATGGTTTGATGTTATTGTGTACAAGCCTAGTCCCAAATGTTCTTGTGAGGTTGAAAGTTGTTGGGTGGATAGTAATCGTGTTCAATGTCTGTGTGTTTGCTGCTCCTCTTACAATTATGGTAAAATTAATATAGCATCTAACCATGATTTAATTATATAGGGAAGAGATAGACTCTAGTGAGGACTTTCAAATCAACGGTTAGATGAGTGATCCTAATTTTAGTTGAAATATAATTCTACAAATACATATCACCAACCGTTGATTTAAAAGTCATCATAAAGTCCTCATTTAAAGGTCTTTATTAGAGCCTCACCCATATTATATGTATCCACATACACACACGACAAGTATATGTATCCACATACACACACGACTAGTGAGAGATCCATTTTTTTGGCCATTTTAAAGGATCACTTATTAGACTAACTTTTTGATCACATATTCACATCTCAACCATTCAGTTTTTAGGTTTATATGAGTAAATTATCTCTGCAAATTCAGCCAAATAAAATAATCGTTAAATCATTTATAACTGTGATTTACAATTATAAAGGTTGGACAGATTCGGTTCGTCCATTGAATTAATCTAGTTCGATACCTTAACGATCATTAATTTGGCTGAAAATTTACATAAGTGATCTATACATTAGGACCTAAAAACTGAATGGTCGAGATGTCGAAATGCTATCGAAAAGTGGATTCCATAAGAAATCCCTTAAGATGACAAAAAAAAAATCCATTAATAGAAGGGCTCAAAATATACTTATATATATATATATATATATATATATATATATGAGAGATATCAACTGTTTTTAACTCCAGCTGGTAAGAATTAGTATTGATATATTGAATTCCTTTTACCCTTACATTTTCAGAGGCAGGTTATTAAAACAAAGAGTGTGGAGTACATGTCATTCCCTTTGTCATTGAGCTTAACCCTGTGCGCTGTCATGTGGTTCTTCTATGGCCTTTTAATAAGAGATTTATTCATAGCGGTACAATTTTCTCTCTTTCCTGCTTAATTTGTTCCCCTCTTATACAGATCCACTGACATGTTCTTTATGCTGATGATGCTGATAACTGTGCTGCTTTGTTTCATCTTTGTACGTATAGGCACCAAACGTGTTAGGGTTTGCGTTCGGAATTGTTCAGATGATTATGATCCTCGTCTACAGGAAGAAAACCAAGATAGCTGTCTTGACGGAATTCCGTCTAGGTGATCTGATACCAAGCGTTGCTGCTCCACTAAATGATGACATGACAGTAGCAATTGTCATTAATTCTCGATCGGAAGCTGGGGACGGAAAGAAGAGTTCTGAAACTGATGATGATCAGAATCCATTGGAGGGCCGGCCCAAAGGCAAGGCGACCTTGGCCGCTGCCTACGGCGTCATCTTGAGAAGGGGCTCAATTTAAATAATTACGTCCTGTATATATATCTGTACTTATTCATGAACTTTTCAATTCCAAAAATATGAAATAAAAGGTACGAAGAGGCCCCTCAGCCTAAAGCAAAGAACTGGAAAGGACCTCTTGGATACAATACAAGCTCCCAAAAGCCTTTTTTTACAATCTGGATTCTGTAATTGGTGAAGAGATTAGATTGTGGATTCTGTAATTGGCGAATGCAAACTAATTACTTATTAGGTGTCAAGTACATTTTAAACACGCATATATGAATGTTAAGAATATGTAACGAGGGTATTATCGTAATATCATTAGAACTGTATAAGGACGGTTGCTGTATTTTTCATTTCATACAATTCCCTTGATCAAAATGTATTCCTTTGCAGACAATCTCTCGTGTCTCCCTTCTCATTCTTCTTCCTTTGTCCTTTTTTTTATCAATAAACCATGGATGTTATCATGGGGTCAGAGCGTCTAGGCTCGCGCCATTGGTCCTGAAGCTCTAGTTCCTCTTTGTTTTGCTCGCGCCATCAATTTCTATCCCCTAAACCCCAAATTCGACATCACCTGCATGCATCTAAAGGCTTCTGCAATGGATTCTCGCTCAAAGCTTGAGCAAGATCTCATTATCCATTATCTATGATTTCCAAGTATCACGGTTGCTCCAGTTTACTTCGTCGAGGATTCTGTAATTGCTTTCTTCACTCATCGGTCACCGTGGATTTGCCTTTTCACTCTGTTGAATCAAGATTGCTTCGATTATTCATTCGAAAATGCAGATTCACTCTCTCATCTCATGGAGAGAGAGTGTCTATATATTGATAGCCTAGACTTGCAAATTCTTCAATTGTCATTTGGTGATATAAGGATGTGTTCTTCTGATATATGATCTTGATGATTATGGATTCCTTCATCTGCCTGCATTCTTTCCGCATTGTACTGCCTAGGTGGTGAATCTTTTGATGACATAAAGTTGATTGCTGTTGTTTAGTGTTTTCCACCCACTAACAAATTAAACAAGACCTTGGAGATGTATAACAACTCTGGAGATGTCCAGTCCTCCGTACAACATAACCTTTGGAGTACAACATAACTCTTGGAGATGTCCTGTTCTCCGTACGTAATTCCGTATAACAAAACTTTGCAGATGTCTTGTTCTTCACTTCTTCTAAAAGAAAATCTTGCAGTGAGTCAGAATCCAAATTGAGAGGTGGATGGAAACATTATTGTGCAGCGTCTTAGAAGTTTATGCAGTATGTGATTGGGTGATGCAGAAGAGTTGGAGTCAAAACTATATGATGTGAATAGAGCCATGTTGAAGAATTGTGGGTTTGATGTTTTCTTAGTCTTGTCTTCATTAGCTAAATTGCCATTGAAGTTCTGAAGCTAAGGTGATAAAGGCCATTTGCAAGATGCATTGCTATAAAAATCAGCAACTAGAGGGTTTGCTCAGCTGGAGTGAAGAGGATGGGTGAACATGGCCATGATGTACCCCTTCTACATGCATTCCAAACACATTTATAACTTGGACTTGATGAAGTTCCAGGCTTTGAAGATGAGCCTTGGAGTGAACATGGCCATGATGTACCCTTCTACATGCATTCCAAACACATTTATGACTTGGACTTGATGAAGTTCCAGGCTTTGAAGATGAGCCTTGGAGTGTTCACTGCATTCAGCAGTGTGGCTGTTCTGCTCTTACTTTTGATTCTGGATGTCAATAGCTGCAGTGAATGACTTGAATATCTACCTTGTTAGTCTATGATTTGCAAGAGGTGAAAATGTGTCTCTGCTAGCTTCATGATACATAATCTTGGTTGTTTGAAGTGTGACAGAAGCTACAGTACTAGTGTTCTACTTCTTCCTGCCCATTTGACATTTGATATGTAAATGGAAGTTGATGTGTCAATGGATGCTCCAGTTTACTTGTACAATTGACAGTTTTAACGAGGCTGCTTGCAATGACCTGCTCTGCTACAGATCTTACTTCCTAACTTGGTATAGTTGTCATCTAATCCATTACTATTGCTGTTGTGCATACTATTGCTATACCAGATCAGAGGAAGTCGATTAATTTCCTTTCTCATTGAATCTTGGGTTATTATGTATCCAACCATATGCAGTTGTTACTCAAGTAGAATGCATTATCAGATTTGAATGGGGATTGATGTGGATAGACTTCTGGACCCTTCTTCACGTTGAGGGGGGTTTTACCAAATGGTGTCAAGGAAGTTGTGGTTCCTGGTCCATTGCTTCGCACATATCAGACATGGTTGCTGCATCCTTATGTTCTCTGTCCTTGCTGCTAGAAGCAAGGCTTCTTGTGGTTTGACTATGCTTGAACCCTTTTGACTAATGATTCTACGAATGCAAAGAAGGGAGGAGAAAGAAAATTCAATGGTCTGGCTCTACAAGACGACATTGAAATCTGATGGTATTGCTGATCTATATCATGGATTCTATATATCATGTCTTGGTATCATTGTTTACCATGGTCTGTACTTTTGGACTGTACGTATGATTCACTCAAGCTTGTGACTGTGGAAAGTTCAGAGAGAAAGGGTCATGTGGGCAGTATTTGTTTAAAGGTTTTTACTCATATAGTTA
The DNA here is from genome assembly GCF_002994745.2 of Rosa chinensis. Classification (NCBI taxonomy): domain Eukaryota; kingdom Viridiplantae; phylum Streptophyta; class Magnoliopsida; order Rosales; family Rosaceae; genus Rosa; species Rosa chinensis. The sequence continues at coordinate 55,585,767 of NC_037093.1, read as the reverse complement.
GTTAATACGCGTATAAAACTTCAGTACTCGTATAATTGAAAAAAACTTCAGTACGGCGTATTGAAATTGTAGACTCGGTTTTTTCGCGTATTATTGAGCTAGATCTTTTAAAACACGTTTTATACACGTATCCGTTTTATACGGAGTAAAAATACTTGGAATTTGAAAAAAATTAAAGCGCTAGTTAATTAAAACGCCTATAAAGCTTCAGTATGCGTATAATTGAAGAAAAACTTCTGTATAGCGTATTGTAATTCAATCGCCTGATTATATTTTACTTGGGTGCCATATCCTTTTTTTTCATGTTTGATCACATATCATAAATGATACTAGACTCTAAACACACCCTATGAGTGTGGATAATTATGTAAGAAGTTATTCCACAGAATGTGGAGAAAATTGCTGCACATATTGTTTTTTATTTTTGATTTTTTTGGTTAAATTTCTTTTGTTTTTCTTTTATTTGTGAATTGACCATTTTGTTTTTCTCAAATATTTAAGTTCAAATGTTTTCTAATATTTGAGGGATATTTTGGTAAAAATTTTCTGTTTTGGCTGACAAACTCTATTCTCTTAATAATAGTATAGATAAAATAAAAGCAAGAGTTTAGAGTAGATTATTAGTTATTTTCTTACAAAAATAGTGTTTTATATATCCGTATTTTTAACCCGTTTTTTCTACTACTTGCCGAATTATACACGTATAATTCAAACTTATAAATTTGCCATATCGTGTTTTTTTGACCGAATATTTTGACCGTATCATTAGACTAGGTAAACCGAATAATACACGTACGTTTCTTTGCCGAATTATACGCGTCCCGTTTTTTCTCAGGTTATATACATCAGGCCAATCTCTGGGTGGTCACTAGGTTTAATATTGCTGTTCCAACCAATATGCCTGATACCGAATTAATGAGGATATAGAACTATATGAGAGGGATGCTGGAATATGTAACGAGGGTATAGAACTATATGAGGATCTGTTAAGTGTGTTTGGATGCGGGAAAATACGCTGGAATTTAATTAAAAAAATTCAGGATTTCACAATTCCATCTCTCCAATTTCCCCGTTTGGTATCCTATTCCACAAAATCTGTAAATGACGCAGAAGAAAATTCAAGGGAATTGGAGGTCGAGATTTTCGGTTTCAATTCCCTCAAAATTAGACGTTATTTGTCAATTCCTTCCAAGCTAATTCACTGTATGTACCTTTTTTTCTACCGAATCATTGTTTATCGACTCTGCAACCAGAACCAAAACCCAAATCCCAAATCCTAATAAAAATGGGTGGTGCCAGCAACAGGTTCTTGAGCCTACTCTCCACCACGACGCACCCTTTGCCTCTCCATCTCCACCACCGCTTCCCTTGTCTCCTCCTCCGCCTGTCTCACTGCTCGTCTAGTCCCTCACTCTTGTCTCGCCTTCATCATTCGACCCTCGCTTGTCACTCCTTCCAAATCTGATTGTTAGAGGAGACGGTGTCATCCTTGTTTCACCTCCACTGGACAGCTTGATTATAATTTGGTGAAGGAAAACTGGATTGGGTGAATTGTACTGGGGAAATGGATTGTCGTTATATTTAATTAAAAATGGTTCTGTGTATTCTAATTTTAGTTCTCTAAATGAACAAGATTCTTGAATTACTATGGCTTCAACTGTACTTCTGAGGCAGCTAAAAAAAAGAATGAGGTTTTGTTGAATATGAATTTGGTGTTAAAAAATAAAAAATGACATCTTCTTATTTACTCTGTATATTTTCTTGTTGTTGTTGTAGTTGTTGCTTTGGTTCATGAGTGATGATGATGATGATTTGGTTGCTGTAAAGAGGCATGGAAGCAAAATTTGTAAATAGATTATGTCGAAATTGCTTCACTAGTTTACTATTTGCATGAACAAAGGCCTGAAATTTGCTAATATGGTATTATAGGTTCTGAATGATTTATGCCTACTGTTGATGCCATTGTGAATTGGTTATACATGTCATTGCGCTCATTGTTTTTCTTGTTTTCTTCGCTTTTTTGATGAATGCTTTGCTCGGCTCTCATTTTATTGAGCCATAAGTAACAATTGCCATAATTTGAATTCTTGTCATTTTTAAAATTCTATATGATGATATCCAAACAACGGAATTCTCAATTACTAGAATTTAATTCCTAGAATCATAATTCTTGTTATTTAAGAATATCTGTGGAAATTGAAAATTCTTCATCCAAACACACCCTTACTGTATTTTTCATTTCACACAATTAAATAAAATGTAGTCATTTGCAAACAATCGTTCTCTCTCTTCTTTCTTATTTATCCGTGCTAAGAAAAGCCCGCACGCAAAAAACTCGGAAATTAACGGGTCTTGCGTGCTAAACCCGTTGGAACCCGTTAACTCAAAACCTTTCCCAAAACCCATTTCGACTCTTTCAGTCTTTCGGCAACCACTAAAAACACGAGCAGATCAGCCTTGACCCTTTTCTTTTCCATCACCCAAAACCCAATTCTCTGACTCTCTTCTCTCTGTGTTTTGCTTCCTCTCTCCAAAGGTCTTCACTTTCTTACAGTTTTGGGATTTTGCTGCGTTTTGCGCAAGTTCTCAAGGTATTGGGATTTCTTAAATGATTTGATTTCTACTCTTCGGAGAATTAGGGTTTCTGGTTTGGTTTGATTTCAATGTGGTCTGAGTTTACCGGCTTTAGATGAATTTAGGCTGCTTGAACAAGCTGTGTTAAATCCTATTTGCTGTTATTTGATGGCTCATTTGTATTCTTATACATAAATTTTCGGTAGAGGAGAACTGTAAATTCTGAAATGAGAACCTCCCTCCTGCTATGAGTTAGATGATGCTTCAGTTCAATTCTGAAATTAGCTTGTATTCCTTGCAATTCCCTCGAACTTCTACAAAGGTGCTTGTTCTGCAAAGTTGGGGTGTCTCTGGTTAAGATTTTTAAGTTTTTGATTGCTGTTCTTGTTGGAGCAGCCTAATGGCTTTTGTCAGCTTTTTTCTTTGGGACGTGTGCTATCCCTTGCTCTCTGCCCATTCCATTATGTTTGGTATGTTTGTTTGTAATTGTTTATTTTTTTTTTTTTGGATCAAATAAGAACTTCATTAATAAAAACGAAGATTACAATGAGAATGGGAGATAAAAGGTTCAACCGAAACTTTTCCCACTTTAGACGTCAAGGTGGACGTCTATACTGACGCACTGTGGAAACCACACTAGGCCCCGACTCCAAACATACTAGAGAAAAACTTAACTAAAAAGACTAAACTAGCACCAAACAAACTGGCAGAAACAACAAAACGTGTTGGAGCAGAATCAGCCAAGAACACTAACTCCCACCCAGAATCCACCGGGCCAACATTTGATCGACCAAGCCAACACTTGTCGTTACTTTGAACCCGACCAAAGGGATTGCTGGACAGTCAGACCTAGGACTAAAGAAAATCCAACATCGTCATCCCACCACTAATCCAAAAACGCCATCGCAAAACCTAACAGGAATAACCTCCTAAAAAGCCAATAATGCTCGTCTATGCCACATGCAGACTTTTTGCAGACTCTAAATTAGGCAGGAACAACCCTTAGGAAGGCGAAAGTGATGATTGTCTCTGCCACAACTTGCAGTGCGCCCGACCTAACACAAACCAGCTAAAAACCACAAACCAAATCTAATGAAACCAAGACTACAACCTTAACCCGACCCAACCACCACAAAACCAAGCCCTGAAACACTAGTGACAGCTGCCCAAGCATGCAAACCCGGCCCAACAACCTCTTGCCCCAACTCAGAACACCAACCTTGCAGGCCGCCGCAACCACCACCAAAGCCTAGACCAACCTTCTTCCACCCTGCCGCCACACCTGGGTAAAACGTCGACCCACCACAACACCGAGCAGTGAGACAACCTCCACACACCGCCCGCCACCGACGACCCATCCAATATGATTGGACCACCATCCACAGCCTTCCGCCAATATCTCCAAGCCCAGAAGACGAGCCTCCGCGTCCAAAGCCACCGATTCCTAGGTTGGATTCATGAAGAACCAGATCCGATCCGATCAACCCCGAACCAACCACGAGCCTCGGGATCCCAGCCTGAAGCGCAACCAACTGTGGGTTCCTTACCAAACAACCAACCACCCCACTAGTCGTCCACGAACAGATCTAAGGTGGAAAGATTCCGATCTCGCCATCCTCCCTCCATGCCGCATTAGTCTTACCCCGACAAGGCCTGCCTATACTCAGAACAACCAAGTCGACGATAATGGATCTTCAACTCGACCCCTACTACCCTCCAACAAACACCAGTACCAACTAAGAAGGCAATAAAACTAGAAAAACTAAGAAAGCTGAGGAAAACAAAGCTCCCCTCCCGGACCGAGACGCAGCGGCAGAATCGCCTGCTACGTCTGGCCGGGAGAGCATGAAGGCTGGTTTTTTTTTTCCTTTGGCAAGCTTCCCTAGGTCAAGCCTTCTAACCGATCTTGGTGTGCTGGTTTTTCACATTTTTTGTAATTTTGTTGATTATTCTAAAAACTTGTTATTAATTCGTGTAATTGTTGATTGTTACTGGCCTGGCTTTGAAAAAAAAGTTTGAAAAAAAAAGTGCTCACTGGTTTAGCCCGTGAAAATTGTTAAGCTAACGGGTTCTTACCGTGTCGACCCTTTAAAAACTCGCATGGTACCCGCACTATACCCGCACGTTGCCAGGCCTACTCTACTTTGTCTTTATATCGATCACATACTCTTCGAGTTTTGAGGCTGTTCGATCTCTAAGCATTGATTAATCTAGAAAATAAAATGATTCTCTACTTTATCTTTATATCGATCACGTACTCTTCGAGTTTTGAGGTTGTTCGATCTCTAAGCACTGATTAATTAAAGACAACTATATATTATATAGGTGTGACAAGATTGCTACCATTATTTTGGATGCTTGATATCCTGGCAAACTTGTAGTTTAAGAAAGGTCTTGAGAAAAAGCAAAGGCCTATTGAATTCAGAAGGCAAGTACTATTGAGTTTATGAAAGTAGTTTAGCAAGCAAAACTAATTTTGATCTTGTACCAATTAAGTTTATGAAGGTAGTTTTGGTACGTGCACGCTACCCAAACCACTTTCACATTTTGGAGAAACCACTTATGTGAAAGTTAGTTTTGGTAGGTACAATTAATTTGACCTAATTTGCACTTTCGTCCGTATACTTCTGTCCATATTTTTATCAGAAGATATGAAAAGATGTTCGAAATAGACCCTTGAGCCACCATGAAAAGATGTTCGAAATCAATTTTGACTTCTAATAAGCTTTTAGCCCACTCAAGAAATATATAACCCCAAAAAAGGTGAATAGGTAATAGTGAAAAGCAAGTCCAATGCATAGCAACCATTTTAAGTTATTACATTGGATGTTCTTGATTTGCTTCTAATTCTAAATCCTTCTGGTCTAGACTAGACCACTCCTTCGGAAACTTCTAGTTGGTACCTCTGCCCTCTCGTCAGTTATTAGCTAGCTAGCAAACAGAAGCTTATAATGGAGCTTCCCAGCGCAAGTGTCCTCTAGTGATTTCACACATATTGGATGTTCATATTGTGTAATGCAATCATGCATGATCGAGCTCCCCATTTTCTTTACTCGTATATATACGTTCACTCGATCAATGCAGGAACTCGGATCAAAAACTTCTACTTGAGTCCTTGCGTTAAAGAGCTTTCCCTCAAAGCCTCAAACTCTCGGTCAGTCATTTACGAGCAGAGCTGAGCTTTACATTCAAGAATGGCAGCCCTTGATCTTCATCTTATGGCCTCTGTGTTTGGCATTCTGGGTAATGTATCTAGTATAGCTATCTAGTTGATGTAGCTCTCTTCTAGCTTTTACCAAATAAGCAAATCTTAAACAGTATTCTGTTTTACTAATGTTTCAATTCTCTAAATTAAAGTCTCTGTGTTTACCTCTGTTTCTGAAACTTCTATAGGAACCATCGTCGCCTTCCTCGTCTACCTTGCCCCACTGTAATCATCTCTCTCTCTCTCTGATTTTCATGCATATGGGATTGACTAACTTTGTAATCTTTTGTAATCTTTTGCAGACCAACATTTTATAGGATTTTCAAGACAAAATCAACACAAGGTTTCCAAGCTATACCCTATTCGGTGGCATTGTTTAGCGCCATGTTAACGCTCTACTATGGCTTCCTCAAGACAAATGGTTTGTTTCTCATCGCGATCAATTCCATTGGCTGCTTCATCGAAACTGTGTACCTTGTAATGTACATGATTTATGCACCACCAAAAGCCAGGGTACTCTTCCCTCTTTTCTGCTTATTTTGTATACTTGCACTTAATTATTAAGTATAAACATAAAAGTAAAAAATTGATTTTGCAGATTTTCACAGCAAAGCTACTTGTTCTGTTTAATGTCTTGACTTATGGTTTGATCTTATTGGGTACAAGCCAAATCCCAAATGTTCTTCTGCGGTTGAAAGTTGTTGGATGGATTAATGTTGTGTTCAATGTCTCTGTGTTTGCTGCTCCTCTTAGTATTATGGTAATTCCATTCATGCTTTACGTCTTAATTATTATCCCTTTTTGGTTGATCCATACTAAATACTTGATTATTAATTCCATTGACTTGTTTTTTCAGAGGCTGGTTATTAAAACAAAGAGTGTGGAATACATGTCATTCCCTTTGTCGTTCTGCTTAACTCTTTGTGCTGTTATGTGGTGTTAGAACTGTGATAATAAATACAAATCGAGCTATATCCAAATGAATACATGTAGATAGACATGTCTGTGCAAAATAGAACTAGGATAGATACAGCATCAGCAATTCTAATTTTCCAATTAAAAATATTGAAACTAGAAGAACATCATACTTACTTGAAGAACTTGACTCATTCATTTTGTTCTTCTCCTGATTACACCTTTATAATTCTCCTATAAGTGGATGGGACTGTTTTATGAATGAGAATAAATGGACGTGTATCAGCTGTTAGATTCAATATGAAACATAAACATATAACTCAAGTATACTATCTCAAATGTTAGATTCAATGTTATGAAATAAAATCATAAAACTAACTTGGTGGATTGCTGCCGTTATCCATTTGGTGATCTGCTGCCGTTATCTATCTGATCTTCTCCTAGATACACACCGTATCTCTCTTTATTGCTTGATGGGGCAAACACAATGAGAGCGTTTTTATGTTCTAGCAGGGATCAAATACAAATTCCACTTTATTTATAAAGCTGTTCAACACAGCAGTTACATTGCAGTTCCTTCCATCAAGGAACTGTCAAAATAACTTCCTAATAGATTTGTCTGGATAACCACACATTTTAATTTGAAATTCTTTAACAGATATTCTAATATATAAACTTAATTCGATTACTTAATAAGTTTATATATCTTGGTTAATGTATTTACATTTGAATTCAAAATAGCTCATTCACATTAACTGATGCATACAACATATAATAGCTAATTCATATCTATTGTTGTGCAATAGGTATGATCTTACAATCTCCCACTGAACTAGATATTGTATGATGTATACCATGTAAATAACCTATTTCTTAATTGTGCACTTGAATTCAAAAATACTATCTGTTTTACAAAACCCTGTCAATTAAGATTTACTAAGCTGAATCATAGAAGAGAATGTCAAATTAGCAAGTTGCCAGTCTTTTATAATCACATAATAGTAATCAAAATTACATGGATTACCTTAAGTGTGATCATGCTTGTTATGTAGTAATCGACTTTCACAAGCATTGGTGATCCTGATGGATATTTGCTGATGTGAAATCAGAAATGTCTGAATGTATATACAAGCTAAATTATGCAGTACTGTATTTGAATAAAACAATTTCATTCAAAATTGTATGAATGAACTTGATAATAATGAACTTGATAATGACTGAGATGATTAATAACAATGCATTACTAAATGGTTGCAATACATACTAGTAACTTAGTGAAATACATAACTGACCATCAATACTGCCTAAAACTCCCATATTTTCCACATGTCTGATGAACACAGAAACCGACAATGCTTTGGTCAATGGATCTGGAAGTTGGTCTTTTGTACCGATTTTGGTCACCTCTACTTCATTGTCTCTCACACTTTCTCTCACAGAGAAATACTTAACATCAATGTTTCTAGATCCAGAAGTCCTTTTGTTGTTCTTTGAAAAGAACACAGCAGCTGCATTGTCACAGTAAATGGTTAATTGGCCTTTCAATTGAATCCACCACTTTCATTCTTGAAATAAAATTTCTCAACCACAAAGCATGTGCAGTAGCTTCAAATATTGCAATGTATTCTGCTTGAAAGGTTGAATTAGCAATTAATGATTGCTTATTAGTCATCCATGAGATAGCTCCGCCAGCAAACATGAAAATATATCCATATGTTGATTTCAAGTCATCCAAGTCCTGTTTGTATGAAGCATCTGTATAACATTCCACTTTCAATTCTTGATTTTCAATCCTTTTGTATACCAGCATGTGATCTCTAGTAGATTTCAAATATCTCAAAACTTTCTTTCCAGCATAAATGTTCATGTCCAGCATTTGATTGATATCTGGGCAATATATTAACAGCAAAACTTATATCTGGCCTGGTACAAACCTGTGCATACATGAGACTTCCAACCAATCTAGCATAAGGTACATTCTCCATGGTTTTTCTCTCTAGAACATTTTGAGGACATTGCCCTTTGTGCAGCTTATCACCTTTAGAAACAGGAGTACTTCCTGATCTGCATTTTTCTAGACCAAATCTCAGCAACATCTTATCTATGTAATTCTTTTGTGATAACCCCAACATGCATTGATTTCTGTTTCTGCTGATTTCTATTCCAAGTTCATAGTGAGCTTCCCCCATATCTTCATGTCAAAGTTCTTCATAAAAAAAAATTCTTTTGTGTCTTTCAGTAAACCAATATTGCTGCTGGCTAATATGATATCATCCACATATAAAATTAGAAATATGAAATGACTCCCACTAACCTTGCAGTACACTCACTCATCTAATTTATTTTCTTCAAAGCCTAAATCTGAAATCACAGCAGCAAATTTTAAGTACCATTGTCTGGATGCCTACTTGAGTCCATAGATGGACTTGTTGAGTTTGCAGATTTTCTTTTCATCCTCAATGAACCCTTTTGGTTGAAGCATACATGTAGATGTTTTCTTGCAAGTCTCCATTTAAAAATGATGTCTTAACATCCATATGATGCAATTCTAGATTGTAATGTGCAACCAAATCCATTATAACTCTAAAGGCATCTTTAGTTGAGACTGGTGAAAAAGTCTCGTTGTAATCTATACCCTCCTTCTGATTGTATCCTTTCGCCACAAGCCTAGCTTTGTATCTTTCAATCTTACCATTTGCATCCCTTTTTGTTTTATAAACCCATTTGCAGCCAATTGGTTTCAAATATGCAGTTCTATCTACTAATGTCCAAACTCCATTCTGTGACATGCTTTGAAGTTCATCTTCCATTGCTAACTTCTATTTGTGGATGTTATTAGACTGCATAGCTTCTTTGAATGAAATAGGATCATTTTCTTCCCCCAAATCAAACTCAATTGCAGTCAAATATAGATGATAATCACTGGATATTGTAGATTTTCTTGATCTTTCTGATCTCCTTAAGACTTCATGTGCTTCGATCTGCTGCTAGAATTTCTACATCTTTATTGTTATAATTTTCATCATTTGCATCATTTTGATTTCCAAAATTGACTGCTTGAGATTGATTTTCAACTTGTGATGCTGGTATGAATGCTTCATCTTGTGCTGCTGGTATGAGTGCTTCACTAATCATCCGTGTTTTAGGTGGCACAAATTCTGGAAAAAATGAACCAATCATCCATGTTGTTATACATTTGATCAACACTGGTCCCCTCACTTACATCTTCATTCTGATCAAACATTTCATCATAGAAGGTTGCTCTATGTGTCTCAAAAATTTTGTTGGTTCTTGAACGGCAGTAAAATTTGAATCATTTTGACTTCTCTTAATAACCAATAAAATATGAAGTTATTGATTTTGAGTCAAGGTTGTCATTATCTCCATTGTGTTAATTTGATTAATGCTCATTAGAAAATGCATGGCTAGAATGAAATTAATTTAAATCAGTCATTCAACATATATTCTAGTTTGACTATATACTAGAATCATATGCATATCCCAAATGTTAATTCATATAGAATAAACATTTTAAATGAATCACATACAGATAGATAAATAAACATATATCATGTTCAAGATGTTGGTATCATTTGTGATAGACTTATCTCTAACGATATATTTATGAATGTTCATTATCAAATATATGTTAAACTAGAAAGTCTAATCTTGATATCCAACCGCTTTGGAAGTTAGATTGTTATTTAAACTTTCAAGTTTTCTTCATGTTTTCTTCTGTGAATGTATGTTCATACATATACATTACAACTATTTTGATAGCATTGAATACATATGCATAACACATTTAGAAAGAAAAATTCTATTTAGCCTATTGCATATATCAGTATAATCATGGCTACTTTGGCAGCAAAATGAATCTACATGAAATATGCAGTAGTTTCTGAAGTTAGATACAATTTTCACATGTATATATATAACAAATAATCATTATATAATTCGATAAAAACAATACTCAGTTTATACAGATAACAACAGTAAAAGTCACTATCGCTTTGTATTTAATTGAAATGCAGATATATTTATACGAACAACAGCATGTTATCATAAAGTCCCAGGATATATATGAATTTGCATTTTAATAAACATTGATCTAAATCTGAGCATACTAGGCTCTGATACCAATTGTTAGATTCAATATGAAACATAAACATATAACTCAAGTATACTATCTCAAATTTTAGATTCAATGTTATGAAATAAAATCATAAAACTAACTTGGTGGATTGCTGCCGTTATCCATTTGGTGATCTGCTGCCGTTATCTATCTGATCTTCTCCTAGATACACACCGTATCTCTCTTTATTGCTTGATGGGACAAACTCAATGAGAGCGTTTTTATGTTCTAGCAGGGATCAAATATAAATTTCACTTTATTTATAAAGCTGTTCAACACAGCAGTTACATGGCAATTCCTTCAATCAAGGAACTGTCAAAATAACTTCCTAATAGATTTTTCTGGATAACCACACATTTGAATTTGAAATTCTTTAAAATATATTCTAATAGATAAACTTATTTCGATTACTTAATAAGTTTATATATCTTGGTTAATGTATTTACATTTGAATTCAAAATAGCTCATTTACATTAACTGATGCATACAACATATAATAGCTAGTTCATATCTATTGTTGTGCAATAGGTATGATCTTACATCAGCAGGGACCAAAACCTGATTATATATGAAGCTTAGCCATGCATGACAATTTCTTGATGGAAGAAACTGTCATGCCATTCTATCTACATTTTCAAATTTGTCCAAATCAGATTGATCCTGATAACCATATTTATTTGAATTTTAAATCAAAACAGATTAATGAGGTGGACTAACATGATTTAATTAAGTTTGCAACCTCAATTATTGACAATTGAATTCAATACCAGTTACATATATGCATCTATGTCCAGCTTGATACAATGTCTTGTTCTTAAGACATCTAACAATCTCCCATTGAACTAGACATTGTTAGGACTTAGACATATACATATAACATAGTATACTACAACAGAAAACCTCATTAGCGAGGAACTTGTTTCTCGCTGAAAACCAACATTTCCTCGCTATAGTATTTCAGCGAGGAAATTTTTTTCGTCTTCAATTCGTCGGAGAAAGCTCGTCAAGTTTCAACGACGAAAAATTTATTTCCTCGCCAGATCTTTTTTGCGAGAAAATTATTTTTTCTTGCTGTTAATCTTTGGCAACAATATTTTTCCTCACCCAAACTCATAATTTTACCTCGTTAAAAAATTTCAGGGATTAGAAAATAGTCGTTAAATATATTTTCTGACAAACTTGATTTCGTCGCTAAATTATATATTTCCTCGCTGATGATTATTAGTAATTAAAAAGTTTTAAATAATAAAAAATTTAAACTACTGCTTTTGCGACAAAAATATTTTCGTCATTATAAATAGCTTTGGGCGAGGAAGTTTTTTCTCGCTCGAAACTGTTTTCAGGGAGGAAATTTTGTTTCATTGTAATATGTATCCTTTTAGTGAGAAAAAGTTATCTCCCTAAAAATAATCAACAACGAGAATTGTTTTTTTCCATCGGTGTAGGAACTAAAGTCTATAGTGAGAAAATTCTCTTTTGTCGTTATAAAATTTTAATCTATAGCGAGGAAATATTCTTTTTGTTATAGTTGTCAGCTTATTACGATATGACCTGTCAGAGGTACATATTATTTCATTCTACAAACAGGATTCTTATTCAAAACTAGTTAAACAATCAACAAAATAATGAAGGAAATAAAAGAACATGACAAGAATTTTGGAACAAAAGAAACTTATATTGCAGCAAACATGGTTCACATAGTTTACAGGACAAAACTCTCTTGGTAGTTCATTATTCTCAGACTTGAAGGAAAAGATCCAAACCTATATTTCAAAGACAAAAGCATATACTAGCAGCTTTAGCTTTTGTTCATGAAAGCTTAACAAGACAAGCCTCTCACTTCCTCATGCATGCTCACAGTCCACAAGCTGCTACTCACTGAGACTCACGAGCTCCTGCCAGTGCAATCTCCCCTCATCTACAAGACTACAAGCAATAAATCATATCCTAGTATGTGATTCTTGTTCCTACAATAAGTGTGAAGTGCTTCAAATAACATAACAAACAAGTCAATCATTTACACACATGCTAAAAACATAGAAATAAAAAAAAAAAAATGATTGCAACCAAATTGATACGAGTCAATGATAATACAAAAAGTTCACAATTTCACCAAAAGTATTCTTATAATCAAAGTCACATGTATTTTAAATGATAAGGACTGCTGGAACCCTCAACCTTCACATGCAAGAGTTCAATGACTAGGATATTGGAAAACAACATTCCACGAACAACTCATGAATATAATTTTAGAGACTGGGGATTTATGGAATATTACCATACTTACTCCTAATCAAAGTTCAAGTATGGAGCACTTACTAAAACCACATCAGTAGTTTCATAGAATATTACAAGAAACATACAGTGGTGCACAAATACTTCTAAGAGGTTATCAGGCAGAGACTCTGAGAATTACCTTAATCATTAAGGCCACAGCTTAACCAATCACTGCTTGTATGGTGTCTGCAAGGCAACATTATAATCGAAGCACAGAAACTAAAGCATCTGAAAGTCTACAATTGGTCTCATGTTTTGATTTTCCCCAAAATTGAAGCAAGCGGCAAGAAGATCAATGATGAAAGTCTTTTGGCTTATCTGTTCTCTGTTCAAATTGTGGCACTGTACAGAGCATGAATAAAAGAAAGAAAGAAAAAGAATTGAACTTTGGCAAGTCAATCTTAAAACATACATGGCAGCAAAATCACCTTTCAAGTAGCCACGTTAAACTTGGAGGTGGAGGAATGTTCAAGACCTGCAGATGATGAAAAAGACCTTTAAAACATATATATTTGAACTATGATTGTCAAAATGTGCTGCAAGCTTGCTTTAAATACGAGTTAGACAACAAAGACCAAGAAACAATGTCCAGGTGCTTTGAAGAATAATAAGTTTAATTAAGCTTTTATATTCTCTCTCACTTTGATCATAAGGCAGTGGTTTGATAATGCAAAATGGTGGTTCAATAATACAAGAAGACCAAACAGAGTCCATGCTAAAGTGATAAGTTCATGTCTTTTGTTTGGCGGTGGAAACTGATCAATAATTATGAAGTGATAAATATACATGAAGACAAAATCTCATATGCAATTAAAGCCTCATTATCAAATATGGTGTGCTGTAGCTTTGTTTATGAATGGGAGCTAAAGACAAAAGAAACCAAGAGTTAATCATGCCTAAAGAATAATAAGAGTAACAAAGCTTTGCAGTTTCCTCACATTGTACATGATCGGTGGTATATTTAAAGCATAAATTGGTGTAGCAGTGCGATGCTCAGCAATTTTAATTGGTCTGAAAGAATGGTTTCTGACCAGTTCTAGGTTCCACACGAACTGCTCAGGCAAACCAGTACAAACTATTATGATGATATTAGGATTGCACATCTATTTCGCAATAAGCATATCAAAGCTAATGTTTCAACATCATTACACATTTGACTTACCTTTTAAGAGCACTAGCATTACAGTTTTGAAAAGGTCATCTATATTATTCCCTTTTAAGAGCACTAATCTGTTTAAAGACACAGAAGATTGGCTCAGAAGAAAAGTATAAGGCATAAACAAAATATGTATGTAAAGTTCCTCCACTCAAGAAATAACATACCTGGACTATTGCGACAGTGAGAGCGGTAGCTTGGAGAGAGAGGGAGAGACAGAGAGAGAATTGGGGTTTTCTGGCAGTGTCTAATTTTATCTTTTGCAAACGGGCGCGTTTCTGTTTTCATTGCCGCTTAAGACTTTTAAATGTTTCGCTTTTAATTTTATTCAGGTTTTTGAAAGCCCGCTTTAATTCAGGGTTTGTGGTTTAGGGGTTCTTAAGTCATGATAATGGCTAACTAAATGATTTTTAATTTGAAGAAGGTATTATAGTATCAACATTTTAGTGTCTGGTGCGAGATTTTCTATGAAAATTTTATTTCAATGATCTGAATAGTTCAATCTTAAGACATCGCTCCTATATCATTTTTGTAAATTTTAAGCTAAATTGAGTACCATTTAGTTGTTAATTATCATGAATCATCAGGATGATCATATTGAACATAGTGTGATCGATCATTTACTTTTCTTCAAAGTTCTACATCTTAAAAGAATGTTATAAAACTAGAGCAGTTCAATTGGAATGACATAGTAAGTCATGTATAATACAGTAATATGCATAAAGAAGAGTCCCTTAGTGGAAACGTCAAGTATGCAAAGTGAGCGCAAGATCAATGGGAAGGAATTGGGGAGTGATAATAAGTTATTCAAATACACACACACACACAGAGGGCCCTTCTGGTGAGGGATCTCCTTTTTGACCATTTTAAGGGATTTCTTATTAGTCCTACTTTTTGACCACATATTCACATCTCAACCGTTCAGACTTTAGGTCTATTGGAGTAGGTCACCTCTATAAATTTTCAGCTAAATTGATAATCATTAAGACATTCATAACTACGATTTACAGTTATAAACATCAACGGTTCAAGTTTGACAGTTTCAGTTTGTCAATTGATTTAATCTAGTTTGATACCTTAACGATTATCAGTTTAGCTGAAAATTTGTAAAAGTGATGTATACATTAGAACCTAAAAACTGAACGGTAGAGATGTTGAAATGCGATCCCTAGAAAAGACCAAAAAAAAGGATCCCTTAGTAGAAGGGCCCTGTGTATGTCTATATATATATATAGACAATGACGATTTAAGATTATAAGTATGAACGGTTCAAGTTTGACATATTTGGTTTGTCCATTGATTTAATATAGTATGATACCTTAACGATCACCGATTCGGCTAAAAATTTGCAGAAATGATCTCTACACATTAGAGCCTAAAAACTGAACGGTTGAGATGCCGAAATGTGATCTAATATTTGGTCTAATGCCCTATCCCTAGAAAAGACCAAAAAAAAGGATCCCTTAGTAGAAGGGCCCTGTGTATGTCTATATATATATATATTTGTGGTGATGGTTACTAGAGTGTGTTACAATCGATTGTCGAAACCTAAAGCATTTAGTTTTGAGCACTTATGGCCCTAACAAGGCATAAGGTTTGAGACTAGTATAGGGTAGCCAAAAACTAAGTATTCTTTATTCTTCTTGTTTTTGCTTAGGGTTTGACTACTATTTTATGATAATCAATTTAGCTTTCTTTTCGACCTCTTAATGCTAAATGGAAATCCGACAAAACATTTGAAGCATCATTTGAATTAATCATCATCATTCCATGTGATTTTAGATTTGTGTGGCGAACCTTGAATTTCCATGGTGACCGTTGATGCGATGCATCCCATCCTTCTATCTATCTTATTTTTATGTCGCAGTTTGTTAGTTTATTTATCATTTATGAAAATCCAAAAAAAAAAAACATTGTGACTTTCCCACTACCATTCATTTGTAAATCCATGTGGGCGTGAGCATTACAAGCATTTTTGTGTGTTTCACGGCCCTATCTAAACCTTGCTTGGTGCAAGGCCGTCTATGTGGCTTTGTGTGATGCAAAGTTATGCTTGAATGAGGCTCGGTGCCTTGTTTAGCATTTTTTCTATTTTTATTTGTTTGTGCAATTGATTTTCGGTGACCTAGAGCCATAGGATTCTTAGCTAGCTCGTAATCCCCGAGGTACGATAAACCGGGACGTAAATACTTCCCATCTTTGATGACCGTGTTGATTGTTACGCGATAGGCGAATAAAAAACGCTCAAATCAATATATATATATATATATATATATATATATATATATAGGGCCCTTCCACTAAGGGATCTCCTTTTTGGTCTTTTATAGGGATAGAGCATCAAACCAACTTTTCGATCACATTTTGGCATCTCAACCGTTCAATTTTTAGGTCCTAATGAGTAGATCACTTCTCCAAATTTTTAGCCAAATCGGTGATCGTTAAGGTATCAAACTAGAATAAATTAATAAACGAACCAAATCTGTCAAACTTGAACCATGCATACTTATAATCTTAAGTCGCAGTTTTGAATGCCTTAACGATAATCAATTTGGCTGAAAATTTGCATAAGTGATCTACACATTTGGACCTAAAGTCTGAACGGTTAAGATGTTAAAATATGATCAAAAAGTTGGTATAATGCCCTATCCCTAGAAAAGAACAAAAAAAATGGATATATATATATATATATATATAATGAAATTTGGTAGGTTCAAAAAACCTTCTGCCAAAACTATTGCGTCGAAATTATTAATTTCTCGCTAAATGTATCAATAGCGAGAAGATCATTCATCGATAAAAGTCCGCTTTTAGCGAGAAAATCGTTCATCACTAAAAGTCATTTTTTAACGAGGAAATCATACTTCCGTCGCCATACAATTTGGCGGGTTCGAGAAAACTTCCCACCAAAACTATAGCGACGACTTAATTATTTCCTCGCAAACTGCATCTTTTGGCGACCAAATGTTTCCTCGTTGAACATTGACATTTAGCAAGGAACCTATAGTTTCGTCGCTACTAGAGTTGGCGGGTTTTACATAATTTTCCGCCAAACAAATAACGAGAAAAGTGTATTTCCCTCGCTAAATGCTTCTTTTGACGAGGAAATAGTTTCTCGCAAAACACGGACTCTTAGCGAGGAAACCATAGTTTTGTCATCGTTGAATTTGGCGGGTTTTACAGAATTTTCCGCCAAACTAATAACGACGAAATCATTATTTTCTCGTTGAATGTCTTTTTCGCGATGAAAAAATTCCTCACTAAAGTCTCCTATTTTCTCACTAATAACATGATGATTTAGAAGACCAAATTATGGTCACCTTTGGTGATGAACTGAAATATTTGTCGTAGAAAGTGGTGTATAGTGAGGAAAATATGTTTCTCGCAGAAAACCTAATGACATTTAGTGAGGAATCAACATATTCCTTGTAAAAAGTGACATTTACTGAGGAAAATAAATTCCTCGCAAAAAACATGGTCGCTAAAAAGACTTTATGTTGTAGTGATACTAGAGTGTGCACTTGAATCCAATTCACATTGTTTGAGCCCAAAAGTATTTTTGGCAAGATCTCTTAGGGGATTTAGAACAGTGGGCCGATACCTGCGTCCCAAAAATAAGCCTACTTGGGTTTGGGTTACAGCTTCACCCATTCCGTGATCCATAAGGAAAACGAGTCCTTATTGGAGTCAAGTAGCGGTGATCGAATAGGAAACTTCAATCAATGATCATTCTATGGCAAGGAATAGTTGAAACCCTAGGTATAAATACCAGGTTTCAAGGAGAAATTACACACAACTCTTCAATCAACTAATCATACAGATTATCAAAGCCTCTCCGGAGCAAACCTACCTGCAACCTAGTTGCAACCCAGCGAAGCTAGGGTAACGCCCTCGCACTCCAGCGAAGCTAAAGATACGCTTTAGCAAACTCGTGCTTTCTCCAAACTTCCCAGTGATTGCTCTACTTAACCTACAACGTTGAGTATCGATTCGGTGACCCGAAGAGATCACAACCAAAACCCTTAGTCGTAAGGCAAGAAGTCATTTTCCGGAAGGCAGAGAAAAGAACCTTGTGACGAGGTGTTCTCCTCGTCCACATCGTTTGATCAAGAAGTCAGGTCAAGGGATTCTTTGACGACTGCACCCCACGGTGCTGGCACGCCTGCGCACACGCTCAAAAGAGACGGTTTGCACCCATACTGGTTTTGAAGCCAAACATTTTGGCACGCCCAGTGGGACCATAAAAGCGTTTCTTCGTGATCGCAACCATTGGGAAATCAAGCGCAAACCCTTATCAAATGGTTTACGTTAACTGCCCAAACCACCAGACCTCTAATTACAGGCCGCACTCTCGTGCCGACTGTCATGGTCTTTCTGACGAACAGGTAACAAAAAAGTTTTCACTCAACCCAACATCACCAGACATGTCAACATAATAGGGTACTCCCCAGCCCGCTACTGAGGGCAACAAAAATCCTCCTGTCCAGCCTAACGAGGCTGGTAACGAGGCCAACACTGCCTAAGTGGCCGCGAGTGAGGAGACGACTAATTCCTTTGTGCCCGTTATCACCCCGGCGAATGCGAGTATTGAGGAGCGACTTGCTATCTTTCAACAGAATAATGCTGCATATAATGAAATGATGGAAAAAGTCCTCGCGAAAGAGCGCCGAAGGCTTGATGTCGATCTCACTGCAGAATCTTGAAGTGAGTTCGCAGCAAACACAGGGGCATTGGAAAAATATGCACAAGAAAAGCTAGGAGAACTACAAGGAGCTCGTGGAAGGAACAGTGGTTGTACCTCTATAGAATGCTTGCCAGAACGTGGCAATACCTCCTCCTGCTGGTCCGAACTATGTGAGACGCGACGAGGTTGAGGAGATGATCAGGTTAGCTAACCCTAGGGCCCACCTAGAGGGGGTTTATGAGGGACCTTTCCCGCCGTATATAATGCTCGCGCCTTTTCCCAGAGGCTACAAAAATATCATATTCTCTACTTTTTCAGGAGAGGATACTGAGGATACGGCAACCCATCTGGCCAGGTTTAGGGTGCAATGCGGCCAATACCAGAATGATGACATCCTCAAGTGCAGGATCTTTGGCACTTCTTTATCTGGCGCAGCTTTTAGATGGTTTTCTAAACTGCAGTCAGGGTCAGTGGCTAACTGGCCAGCAATGGGAAAGCTCTTTCGAGAGACTTTTGGAGCTATTGAGCCTGAGGTTGACTTGGCCTCTCTCACCCAGATGGCCTAACAGCCCACCGAATCTGCTGTTGCTTATCTCCAACGCTTCCAGATCCAGAAAGCTAAACTAAGTATGATATTGACTGAGAGAGAATTGGTTAAGTTGGCGATCAAAGAATTGGAGCCACGCCAGCGAAAGAGAGCAACATGGCAGCGTGATCCAGTCAATGGGAGAGCTTATCACAGAGGTAGGTAGCTTTGAGCATCTCTTCAGAGAGACTGATGCTAGGAAAAATGCGTCCAAAGGGACATATGTACCAGAAAAACATCGTACAGTGGCTGCGTTGCACTACCAACCGACTTCTTGTGATCCTTACTATCATCATCAAGGGGAAGAAGTTTGCCAAGAAGAAGATGTCTCCGCGTTTGAGCTGACAGGAAGGAAGAGTTCAGCCCTTAAGCAATTGAAAATATCTAAGGAACCTGTCAAACTCAAGTCTATAGCCTTCACTAAACCTGAGTTCGCGACGTATACATATGATGCCAATAAGGCACATGAGATTTTAGATGAAATGATCGCCGTGAAGATGGTGAAGACAGACTTCTGACCTTTCCCACGACCAGATCAGCTGAAAGGAAAGAAGTATTGCAAATTCCACAACTTGTGGAACCATAACACGGCTGACTGCGTGAAGCTAAAGGACCAAATTCAGGTATGGCTCAATAATGGTAGTTTGCAGGTGGAAGCTCCGGCGACCGAGGCAGCACTAGTAGACCTGAACCTTTTCCCGGACACCGAGGTCAATATGGTTTATGTGAACTGGACCAAGAAGAACCAGAGAAAACCAACCTTAGATTTGATTACAAAGGGCCGAGAAGAGAAGAAAGCAGAATACGAGACACCTACAAAGGAGAGAGCTAAGCCAGTCAGCGAAGCCTCACCAGTGGTCCTTTGCTCGCGATGCAAGGAAGAATGTGGCATCTAAGTGTCGCATGAAGAAGTTGAGCAGACGTTTCGTTTTGGCTCTTTCCCGCCAATCAAGTGGGCCTCACCGTCGCGAAACTATCAACCGTTGAGCCCAAGAGCAAGAGACAAGGTAGGGTCACCGTCATCCCCAAGGGACTCCAATTGTTCAAGAAACTGAAAGCGATGGCATCCGAACAGAAACAGGATGGAAGGGCTGGGAATGAGCACAAAGATATCCTGACCAAACCTTACATTCCACCATCTTCAACATCCTCCATCAAGGAGGGCAAATGGTACACCAGAGAGAAAGGGAAAGCGGTGGAGATTAGCCCTTCCAAGAAAAGGAAGCTGCAGCGAACACTAGAGGCTCCAGGGCCTGATTAAGCCTTCGCAATTGGTCAAGTCACCTGAGCAATATCAGAAGGAGATGGAGGTGCTAGCGGCTAAACCATTGGTGGCTCCCCGCGATTTTCAAAAGCAAGCACGCACGGAGTCAGGGGCTTCTAAGCCTAGTGTTTTCTGCAGGATCACGAAAGAAAGAGCACCTCCGCCAGCCAGGAAGGTACACTGCAATGGAAAAGCTGTGCTTCACTCTATACTTCTCCGCATGCAAGCTACGATATTACATATTATCCTTTACTACTTGCATCATCGCTCAAACTGATCTGGTTAAATATATGTTGTCGCGACCCCTTAGGAGGGGTCGCATCGGCAAATGGATGCTTGCCTTGTCAGAATTTTCGCTACAATATGTGCCTCAGAAGGCAAGTGGGTGCTTGAATTCTAAGTCACTGCTGAAACTGTAGATCGCCTGTGTTAACGTTAGAGTCCACGGGGGTCTCTAGTTAGCTTTAGAGAGAGAGAGAGAAAAAAAAGAGAGAGAGAGAGAGAGAGAGAGAGAGACAAGCAAGTATAGTGGTTCGTCTCTGCCTGAGCGGGAGACTACGTCCACTTGAATATTGTACTATGTGTGTTTGGGTCTTGCGGCCCAAGTGGATTACATGAGTGTAATGGAGTGATGTTTAAGTATGAGGAAAGTTCCTTTTATAGGTGAAGGAAGCCATCTCCTTTACATGGTTTTCGATGTGGGACAAGCAACCACCATTTCTAGTCTAGAAAGCCTAGTTGTGAGGGCATGTTGGCAAGGCCGGGAAGGTGGCTTCCCAGTGACGTATTTGCCACTTTCGGATACCGTAACATAGCTTGAACATAGGGCTACAAGATGCAAGTAGTGGTTGGATCCCATGAGGGTGTTGTTTATGCTTGGTGAGGTAGCAAACTATCCATGTATAGTGAGAGGTATCTACAAGTCCCCGAAGTCCCTAAGTAAGAGGAGCTTCTTGGTTGGGGAGTTATAATCGTGAAGTCATCAAGCATAAACAATGTCCGAGAGGCGCCTAGCCCCTACAAGTCCCTGAAATCTGTAAGCAAGAAGGGACTCGTTAACCTGCACAACAAAGACAAAATCACGCATGTGGAGAATGTTTGTTGTATTGAGCAACGTATGTGAGTTGCATTGATATGCATTGGCATATATGAATGTACGAGGTGCATGATACATATTGATGTATGCACGTAAATGGAGCCGAGTATGATCGGTTATGACGTTGAAACTCGGGAACGCATATAGTTATGTGAGCAAACGGATTGCATATGATAAATGCGTGATGCGTGCAAGAAAACGAACGAGGTCGAGTTTGACGAGGTTACGCTTGGTGTAAGTTGCATGAGTGCCATGAAGGCAAGCGTTTGTAATTCGTGAATGATGAATACGTGAACGCTTGTGTTTGTTTGGTTGTCGCTCGTATTAATGGAACGCGAAAAGAATTCGATTTGTCGCAAGCGACAAATGGTAGAAAAATTCAATGTTCCATTAACGTGTATGATGTCGAGTGGATGTGAGTGTAAAGGTTGGGAATGCCGGAAGGCAAGAGCGTGAAAGCTCGAGGGTGCCGGGAAGGCGTGAGCTGGAAGCTCGGGGGTCGCCGGGAAGGCGTGAGCGGGAAGCTCGGGGGTTGCCGGGAAGGCGTGAGCGGGAAGCTCGAGGGTTGTCGGGAAGGCGTGAGCGGGAAGCTCGAGGGTTGCCGGGAAGGCGTGAGCGGGAAGCTCGGGGGTTGTCGGGAAGGCATGAGTGGGAAGCTCGAGGGTTGTCGGGAAGGCATGAGCGGGATTGATACCAAAGCGTAGCTTTGTGCCATATTTCGAGCATAATTAGTGGAAGTGCATCGTCCATCTAGAATTGGTCGAAGCGAATGCTTATGCCCTTTCGGGTGGGCCCCTGCTAGGCCCTCCGAGGAGTCCCTTACTCCTGGCTATAGACCTCCGTATGGTCGGAAAATTGTTTGATGAGGGGAGCTGCGTTAAAGCAGTGGGTATTAGGTAGCGAACCTAATCTTTGATTCCCAAGCGTCGGGGGTTAACTGCCGGATCAATGGCTGCCGTGGGCTGCGTTAACCGGTCTCTTTACTCTTTCCCGGAGGAGAAAAGCTTGACTGCAATGCCGCGTAGAGGTCATTGTCATTATGAGGCGTCGCCTTACCGCTTGGCGGTTGGTCGTAGACCATAGACTCGTGGAGTCTAAACCCATTTAGGTCTCTTTCCCGTGGGGAGGGTTTGACAAAATATGGTGGCCAAGAGGCTAGACAAGATATTTGCATATAGTGTACGAATGTATGAACATCAAATAAGCATGGCATATGTGTACGGCATGTACGAGTAGCATAGTGCAAGCATGCTTAAGGGTCATGAAGACATTTGAAGTATTACACTAGGATGTGTGCATAGTAGGTGTGCTACTAAAACATATAACATGTGTTATAAGCATGATTAGTTTATCATGGAAGCATGTAAATGCATATCAAGTGTGATATATTATAAGCATGCTTAAAGTAGTGAAAGCATGTAATGGCTCTAATTGCCAGAGCGTAAAAGATAATATATTGTTACTTATCTTATGCCGATTTGGAGCGAGTTGGAGTTGGAATTGATGTAAGTACCCAAATCATGTTGGAGTTGTCCAAGCATGACGCTTCATTGCTCCGGTGAAGTTCCTTAGTAGAAAGGTGATGATTTTGGTATTTGGAGAGGTGATCGGTGATTATGTCTCCTTAAAACAAAATAGGTGATTATTACACGAGTATGTAAAATCAACGCTTAGTATTTTGCATATGTACTTTGATGAAATTTCAAGTAAAGTGTATATGCAAAATTGTAGTTGACAACAAATGGCATATTTGATTGTGTCTCAATGTGAATTTCAAAGTGGCCATGACATGTTAAAGAGGCATGTTCAATAAGCCATTATGCATCTACTAGACGCCGAAGCATATGCGTAGAGTTATGTGCATCTAATCATTTTGCATAGGATAAACATTGGTCAAGAATAATTAAATTGGGTTTGGACCAATAGGTGTTGCCATTTTGAATGGCAAAAATGTATAATCTGACTTGTAGTGAGAGATAGGACTCCGGAAGTATGCAAGACAGGGTATTCTAATTCCATCACAGTATATGCATACACGTGAGCTTTGAGATAGACCCATTTATTGAAGATGGGTATGCTGTATAATGCACATCAGTTCATTTGGACTTGTGCCAAATATGCAAAGTTTGACCTTTATAGCTAGTTCATATGCAAGCATGGTCTGTTAAACAAATTGAACCATGCATATTAATTATCACATGCAATTGTAGCACTATATAGGACAAGAACAGTCATGAAAGTTGGACTTATGACACAATAGTTATCAAGTGGTGGCTTATATGCACAGTTCATACGTAAGCATAATTAGACATGTGCCTTCATTTGATAATTAGCTCAAAAGTAGATGAATATGTGTCTAGAGCTGATAAAAGCGGTGCATGCAGCCAGTATAGATACCCAACGTTAGGTGTAAATGTGTAATCATGTATATCATAGCTAGCATGCATGAGTGGTCAGATGAACGCGTACGTACATAGCATTAATTAGACATGTCGTCCTATCAAATATGGGGGCATGAGTGTATATGATGAATATCACGTTTAGTTTTGACACGATTCTTGATCACTAAAGAAACAGGCAGAGTATAGAAAGCTTAGCTTATTGCCCGGTCTAGGTTCCAGAGGTGCTAGAGTCTTTGACGACTGTTCGGAGCGTTATTCCAGATTGATGAGATTGCAGCTAACGAGACTTGTTGAATGCTGCAATTGAACGCTGGGCTGATGGATAATCGAAGGAGTTGGCTGGGGATTCTTGAAGGCTTCTTGATACTGATTCAAGAACATGGGTTCTTGGCTGTGCCTTGGGTGCAGCAAAAATTGTTGGGTTGTGTCAAGGTTTTGCTAGCGGTGCCGCAAGGTTACGTTTGGTACACCGAGGCTACTGGTTGTTGGGTGAACCATTGTTTGAATCAGGAAACTCAAAGTTGATGTTCAGAGAAGAGATGAGTCCAAACACCAATACTTGGATGTCCACTGAAGCTTGAGCGTATAATCAACCAGTGTTGTTCACTGGGTGTCCAAAGTAAATGTAGGTGCGATGGTACTGACCAGAATAGAAGGTCGATTGCAGGTGCCCAATGATCTCCAGATTTTCTTTTGTGCTTAGAGCGTCCAGCGTAGTTGTTCAAGTGCCCAGAAAGGATGGATCGAACATGGGTGTCCAGAGAGGCTCAACAGAGGAAGTTGGGCAGTGGTTCCTAGCGGAGGACTGGTCTGCTAGTGTTGGTTTCTAGCGGAGCGGTGAAGTTCAGCGGATCTTTGGCCAGCGGAGGAGCTCGGCGGTGAGTTGGCCATAGTTGGTGGTGGAGACTCGGAGTAACTGCATGGAGCAGAGGTGCTCGACGGTGTTTCACTCAGCGGTGGAGGCTAGCAGTGCTTTAGTCAGCTGGGGCAGTTTGGCCAGCGATTTACGGCTGGCGGAGGTTTTGTCGGCGGTGTCTCCTAATAGTGCTAGCAGTGTTGTAGCTAGCTGTGGACTTGGTGCGCAGGGGAGAGTCGGTGGAGACCTGGACCGGACTGCAATTTGCTCGATGATAGTTCGACGATGCACAGTCCGCGGAGAAGGCGATGTTGTTTGCTAGCGGCGGAGGCTCAGAGTGCGGTGGAGACGGCCGATTGTGATTGTTATCTAGCGGCGGAGAAAACTCAGCGAAGGAGAAAGCTCAGAAGCTCAGCGGAGCGGAGGTGATGATTGAAGATGAAATGGGTGTCCAGAGTACGCACGATTGTGTTTATTTATTTATTTTTATTTTTTATTTTTTTTTGAGTGGTTCAGCGTTGACCATTTGAGCTGGCGTTGACTTTTATGCTGACCAGCGTTGACTTGGGATGGAGTTGGCGTTTGCCAGCGTTGACTTTTGAGATGGGCGTTGACCAAACGTTGACTTGGCAGATGGCACAAGTTGCCGCTAAGAATATCAATTATATAACTCAAAAGAAAAAATTATTTTGAGTTCCGTCAAGATGACTTAACTCAATGGTAAATGCAAAGCCATTGTATCGGTTTACCCTGCTTCTAGCGCCAATGTTAACGTTAGAGTCCACGGGGTTCTCTAGTTAGCTCTAGAGAGAGAGAGAGAGAGACACAAGAAAGTATAGTGGTTCGTCTCCGCCTTAGCGGGAGACTACGTCCACTTGAATATTGTACTATGTGTGTTTGGGCCTTGCGGCCCAAGTGGATTACATGAGTGTAATGGAGTGATGTTTAAGTGTGAGGAGAGTTCCTTTTATAGGTGAAGGAAGCCATCTCCTTTACATGGTTTTCGATGTGGGACAAGCAACCACCATTTCTAGTCTAGAAAGCCTAGTTGTGAGGGCATGTTGGCAACGGGGAAAGTGGCTTCTCGGCGACGTATTTGCAGCTTCAGGATACCGTAGCGTAGCTTGAACATAGGGCTACAAGATGCAAGTAGTGGTTGGATCCCATGAGGGTGTTGTTTATGCTTGTGAGGTAGCAAACTATCTATGTATAGTGAGAGGTATCTACAGCCCGGATCTGGCATGCTTGCCTGAGTACGCCATGCTATATCAAGCCACAATTTCACTCCAACCCTGGGTGTTATATTTTGATGGCTCGAGAAAGGAGACACTGGCAGGAGCAGGGATCGTCTTGGAAAATCCAGCTGGCGATCGTTTTTCATATTCCTTCCAGTTAGAGTTCCGGTGCACCAACAACCAAGTTGAATATGAGGCCTTCATCATTGGCCTAGAGGTGTTGCTAGAACTGGGAGTCAGAGACATCTAGGTATGCGGCGATTCTTTACTCGTGATCAATCAGCTTCGCGAGAAGTGCAGGTGTCCAAGCTACTTGCTTGCACCGTATTTGAGTCGCGCTCTTGAACTTCTGGCCCAATTTGAAGACGTGGACTTGGAGTATATTCCTCGCGAGCGCAACTTTGCGGCTAATGAACTCGCTTAGTTGGTTACATGAGTTACCTTGAAATATGGAGTTCGCGAGCGAATTCTAAAGGTTAAGCGACGCACGCTGCCTTCGTGGCTTGCATGACCTGACCCGCCAGAGGAGCCCACAGTGGCGGCTCTTGATCCTATTGATGTGGATTGGCGTATCCCATTAATCGCCTACCTCACGCAGCCAAATCCCACTACAAATAGGAGAATCCGCTTCCTGGCACTAAATTACTTCCTCAGAGGCGACGAGCTACATCGACGTGGCGAAGACGGCATCCATTTCAGGTGTGTCTATGGCTGCGAAGCAAAACAATTAATGCTAGAGGCGCATGAAGGAGTGTGTGGAGCCCATCAAGCGGGTTCGAAGATGCGCTGGCTCCTCAGGAGACATGGGTATTATTGGCCCAGCATTTTGAAGGACTGTATCGCATTCACGAAAGGATGCCAAGATTGCCAGGCTCATGGACCATTCTAACACATTCCCAATATTCCCATGCAACCCATTATTAAAGCTTGGCCTGCGCGAGGCTGGGCGTTGGACTTAATTGGAATGATTCACCCGCATTCTTCACTCCAGCATAAGTTCATCATCATCGCTACTGATTTCTTCACTAAGTGGGTGGAAGCTGCGCCTTTGAAAGAGGCTTCCGGTGCCACCATTCGCCAATTCATCTTTCACAATATTACCTGCAGGTTTGGCATCCCAGAGGTTTTGGTATCTGACAGGGGGGCAGCATTCATGGGTGGTGATGTCGAGAAGCTAGTCAATGACTATGGCATCCAGTTTATCCATAGCATGCCTTATTACGCTCAATCCAATGGTCAAGCGGAGGCCAGTAACAAAATCATCATTACTTTGTTAAAAAAGATGCTTGTAGAGAACCCTCGCATGTGGCACGAAACATTGGAAGTGAATGTTCAGTCCTTGCGTGTCCAAGATCAGCATCACTTGATTGGTGAAGATTATGTCCAGGCTATGTGGCGGGAGCATGAAGACCTTAGTGACAAGCGCTTAGAGGCTTTGGACAACTTAGTGATGGAAAAGCAACGCATCGCTCGTGCCTACGATAAGCGGACACGCGGCCCCAGTTACAAAGCAGGTGAACTGGTTTGGAAGGCGATTTTTCCATTGGGTGAGAAGTTGACTGGCCGCGGTAAATGGACTCCGCGTTGGGAAGGACCCTTTGTCGTTCACAGAATTTTGGAGCGCAGGGAGTTTCACCTGAAAGACTTGGACGGCGACCTCCACCGCAACCCCATCAATGACAGGTTCTTGAAGAAATATTACCCCAGTGTTTGGGAATTCGAAGATCCACCAGCTCCGCCTGTTTCTGGGACTGAGGGGCAACCATAGTCTTCCTCGGTTTGCATCCTCCCTTCCATTTCGGCCTTTTCTATGGCCTCATTCTCTTGTCTTCGCTTCACCTACTAAGACTAGCGGGAAACACTCTATGCATTAAGGCTTGTATTAGTGGCCTCATATATCACTTTTGTTCGTTGTATTTTTTTACAAGTATTTCATTTTTTCTTTTGACAATAAGTGTTAGAAGCATGTAGCAGGGCCTATACCAGAGGCCATATTATATATAGACAGATATTGAAGAAAGAGGAAGAAATATGGTTATATTCATAAAGTGGTTTTGGGCCAAAAGCAATACAAATACATGTGCAAATTACAAAGCCAACAGTGGCTGAAAATCATAAGGATCTCAGATCTTCTGAAAATTTCTGGATTTCTGAGTTGTCGTCTCCAGAGGGATCAGTGAAATAATCGCTCTTTCTCTTCCTCTCATCACCCTCCTCTGATCTGAGTCGCCGCTGCTACCATTGGTATTGTAAGGGGAGGGAAGGAAATAATCCATCGCAACCCTTCCGGCGAGTTATCCTCCGGGATGGAGATGGTCATCAGAGCAGAGCGCAGCTCAGTTGCCTCAACTCCCTCAGGGGGAAAAACAGAAGTCTGTCCTTCAAACCCCTGAGGTAGGGCGCCGAAGAAGAGCGTAGGGCCTCAAGTGGCCTTCCACCCTTCTTCTTTTTGCTCCACGAGAGGGAACCTAAAGAGAGAGACTCCCTAGAATGTGGTACCTCGCTTTAGGAGCGCCACGTGTTCTTCAGCCTAACTGGAATCGGTGAATCTCGTCCAGACTTTCTGAGACCGAAGACATGTGGCTGGACCTAAGATTAGGCCATAAGGCCTACCCAAGAAGTGAGATTAAGCCATAAAGCCTAAGATATAGAGGCTAAAGGCGAGATAGTAAGAGGAGACGATTTCAGGAATAGGAGGAAGAGGAGTAGGGATTGAAAGACATTTTCTGGATGAATCATGGTTGCTTCTGTTTGCACTCTTACGAATATAGGTATTTATAGGTGCCAACTTTAGTGGCCTTAGCCCTTTGGTCTTGGCAGTTGAAGCAAATTCAAAGCCATCAATGGGGTCATCAAGGGGATTCAATGCTATGATCTCGGAAATGAACAAAATTGAATACACGTGGACAACAGAGCAGTCTCCAAGGAGGTAACTGCCCCACTTCGAGTTTATCCCTTTCAAAACTGCTTTAAACAGTTAAGGTGAAATTGATTTCACTTTGTTACTGTTTGGACCCAAAATGAGCATTTTGGCCTGACAAGGCACGTCTTGGAGAAATTGAGCCAATGTCAGTGGCTCAAGCTATATATTATCGACAAGTTCGAAATATATATTTAGAGGCTAAATAAAGCCTACTATGGAAGCATGGAAGCATGAAAAGTCAACTTTAGCACATTTTCCTACTTCGGCTAGGAGAAACCGAGCTAAACAAGGAAGGAGAGGCGGCAGACTAACCAAACGAAATCAAAATGAGCTAAAACTTTCCAGATTAAATCTAGAAAGCCCAAGGATCATTTCTTATGAAGAGTTAGAGAGCTATTTTTGAGTGGAAGGCCTTCAAACAATCAGTCCAATTTTCTGCAGAAGCAAAACTGGAAAACTAGACCTGTAAGAGGTCCAGCAGCGTTTCTGGCCCAACTACTATACCAAAAGCTCTGAAATTTTACCAGGATGATCTACACTCATAGTGGAACATTTTTTATGAAGAAGTCACGGTCAAAATCTGAGTTCTTGATGGAGATATAATTGAAGGAATAAAAGAGCCGAAAGTGCTTCCTTATCTCCAAAATTCATCATTCCTTATCTCCAATTATGCTTCCTTATCTCCTTATCTCCGAAATTCATCATTCTTTATCTCCAATTATGCTTCCTTATCTCCAAAATTCATCATTTCTTATTATCTCCAATTAATGCTCCACTATCATTTGTTTAATGCCAACTGCTTTGGCATGGTAGCCTATAAATAGAGGTTACAAATTCATCACTAGACACACAATTCACTCATCAATACATCTCTAAGATGATCTAAGTCTCTCTAGAGAAAACCTCTCTAAGAGCAACTTCTCTCCTTCTCTTTCTCTTACCGGTGACCACACTCCTACTCCTAGTCTTCTCAGAAGCCGACTTTCAGTGCCACCAAACCCTCTGTCAACATACTTCGGTCCTAGTCTCCTCGGGAGCCGATTGTAGTACCATGACCACAACAGTTATGGAACCAGCCAAGCAAGGGTAACGCCCTCACAAACCAGCCAAGCTAAAGTCACGCTTTAGCAAGTTCTCTCTACTTCCCAGTGGTTCTCGCTCTGCTCGATCTACAACATCGAGTATCGATTGTGATTTTCAAGAAGATTAGCAAAAGTCCTCACCACGAGGCATAAAGAATCCCACGACGAGGTTGGTGCTCTCCTCGTCCATAATCGCTTGAAAGAAGTCAGGTCAAGGGACACCCCCGACGACCGTACCCGAACGGTGCTGGCACGCCCGCGCAAAAAAAGAGACTGTTGACCAGCTGCAACAAAACTGGAGCCAAACAGTTACCTCCGAAGATAAAAGCAGAAATTTGGGCCAGCAAAGTGGATTAAATAGATAATTGATAATAATGTTAATATTGTTCATACAAAATAATGGGCCTAATACTAGAGGCCTAAAGTCTCTGGCCTGCATAAGTTAGGCGGAGAAAATGTTCATCCAGGCGAAAGCTAGCATCAGCGGCAGCTTGGGCGGCCTGTTGGGCTACCACGCAGGCTTGGGGCACTTCCTGTGATAGCACTTCGAAAGCGGTTATGGGTTGTTCCAGTTGGGGTTCCTCAAGGGCAAGCCGGGCCATCACAGTAGCTAATTGGGCCTGAAGATCCTGAATCTAGGACCGGAGATGGTTTCTCGCGAGCGTCAGCTCCCTGACGAGATTGGTCCGATCACCCAAAGAGTCGCGTGAATTGTCCATTTGATGAGTAAGGGCCTGATAGTGTGCTTGAGTCTGCCTAGCCTGCGCGGTCGCGGCCGCCTTCTCATTGAGCCATTGGGGGAAAGCCTGCAGAAACTGGTCAATGTCAATAAACTGAACTTCAGTGATGGCTCCCTCGCGGAGAAGTACCCTCAGGTACTCCAAGACTCTCGTGGGCGTGCCAGGGGTCAGAATGTCAGGGCCCAAGAGGCGACGGAGGCCTTCTCTAGCATCATCTACAACCCCAAGTGGGACCACTTCAAGCATACGGGCCAGCCTCTCTAGTCTTGAAGGAGGCACATGTGGTAGGTTGGGATCCACAGTGATAGGAGCCTCAAGAGGCTCCGCGACCGGAACTGCCTCCAGCACTGGTTCATGAGGTGCTTTGTCCTCTGCTTCAAGCACTTGGTGGGCATGGGGGGCAGGTTCCTGGTCAGTCAAGTTTCCACCATCCGATTCAGCGGGGTTCTCGATCGATAGCCATTTCTTCGGCAGCGACTGCCACTTCCTCATTAGGAGCAACGTTCTGATCCTGGAAAGAGGTGTTAGAACGTGAAAAAGAGTAAGGCGGGAGCCAGAGTGAAAATATTTACAAGGAAACATACCTCTTCAACAAGTAACTCGCGGGGAGCTTCGGCTGCCACTTGTTCTTGGGCAATCTCAAGAGGACTGGTCGAATTAGGCGATACCCGTTCCTGGATGAGGGTTGCAGGTGGTTGCTAGCGAGAGGTATCTGTTGGTGGGTCTCTTTCTTCAGCTTCAGGCAAGCTGTCATCCAGAATCTGCACTAGCAACAGGGGCAGCTACGAGTCACTCACGGTATTAATTGGAGGTGGAGGATTGGTCGAATCAGGCCATGCTTGGGTTTGAGAAGAGGGTGCTCCTTCGCCAGCAGCAGATGACCCTTCACCAGTTGGTCTTAAGGGCATACGACGGACCTGCAAATGAGGAGCGTTGTAGGCTCAGACATAATGATGGAATGAGAATTTCAGTGCTCGCGTTAAGTATGAAGTACCAGTCGAGATGCGAGTGGTTCATCTTCTACCCAAGGGTCAGTCCGAAGGTCAGCGCGACTGCGTTTGCGGGCCACAGCGGCGGCGATCTGTCAGGACCAAAAGAGAATCAAGTTACAATTTGAAGAAAACATCGAAATATTAGGTACGAAGAGAAGTTCCTTACAGTTTGTGGGTCGTCGTAGTCGGAAGAAGAGTCTTCAACTTCAGGCTCCGTTGCCACAACTTTTTGTTTAGTAGCCTGACCAGTGGCTGGAAAAGCATCCACTGCGCGATTGCCGGAAGGCGGAATATGTCCCTGCTGCATTAAAATTTAAGTTAGGGGAAAAGAGTGGAGGTGGAAGCGAAAAATGAAGACATTCTAGGGAAATTACCTCTTGCGAGGGCTCGTGGATAACAATGCTGGCTTGAACAGGATGCAGGGATGGCGCGAGTTGCGGAGCCGGTTCAGGTGGTGGAGATCGCGCCTCATCTTCAGGGAAGCGAGCAAGCGGTTCAGTATCAGCATCATAGGGATACCTCAAATCTTGGAAGATGGTCGCGAAGAGTTCATCATCCCTTTGTCTCTAGCAGTTGACAGAGACTTCTTCCCACCATTGATCATAATCTTCAGCGGTCCCATTGACGGGAGCGATTTTGTTGGCCCAATGAGGGAGATCAACCAATGCAAGCATGCTTTGGGCTGGCGAAGGCCCAGTTGGGGGACCAATTCTGCGCTAGGAAGTATTGTAGTTCCAAGCATCAAAGAGGGGGAACGACACTAACTGGATTAGCCCGAGTTGGCGAGCAAAGTGGTTGGGCGCGTAAAGCTCATAACTGAGTTCTTCCGCGGTAAGCCTGATGTCTGAGCAAGAGATCGAGCGGAAAAAACCAAGCGCGCGCGATTACTATAGTTAGGATCCCCAGGAAGGAACCTATGTTCAAGTAGAGGTGGGAATCTCCTATTGATCACTAAGTTGAGGTACGGCATTTCATGCAAGAGGTACAAATATGAGAAACACTTGGAATAGGGTGGGGATGTGTACCTTGCCTTGCAGCAGAGCCATCGACCAAGAAGGATGTCAGCCGGTGGTAGCGGCGGAATGTTGTCGCGGCGAAAAAATGGAAAGTAAATTTGAATCCAGAAATCAAGGATCCAAAAGGGGCTTGAGATGTTAGTTTCGAAAGGATGCATGGTGGCCTGGTATAGAGTGCGGTAGAGGGCGCCCAACACCGGTTGTCCGAGCCCTACGCGGTGGAGGTTGTAGAGGGCCGTGGCAAGAGAAGTCCAAGGACCAGTGGGCTTGTTGGCAGAGGTGTAGAAGATGAACTTGCACAGCCAGTACTCCAAGAAAGCGATTCCTCCGGTCTGCGTTGTGTTCTCTGCGGTAATGGGTCAGCCACCGCGGGTAGGAACCGCTAGGAGAGCTACAGCCTATTTGAGCCATTGTCAAAATGAATATGACAGAGTCAAATTGGCCATGTACGTAGGGTTCGCCGTCAATGGGTAACCCAGTAGTGGTGAGGATGTCTAGCAGAGTGATGCTCATTTGGCCGAATCGAAAATCAAAGGTGTTGGTGGCGATGTTCCAGAAAAAAAGAAAGGCAGCCAGCGGTGAACGATTGACACCGCGCGGAAGGAAAAATCAGAGATCAATAGTTTGAGTAATACCTGCCGCGTTCCAGAGAGCCAAATCTCACGCTCGCGCTTCGCAATACCATGAGAGCTCCGCTGCGTTGATGGTGGTGGGCTAACGCCCTATTTTGGCTCTGTGTAGATGCGCACCCCAACTAGTGAAATCTCCAGGTGTTCTTCTGAGGACCGGAATGGGTCTTCGAATGGGCAGCGAGCGCGTCGTCCGGGATGGAGTCTCGAGGTGAAGGACCCAATCCGGCATGTTGGTTTGGGAGTCTGAGAAGCAGTGGTCTCTGGACAGTAGTATGGATGAAACAGCGGGCACCTACACTGGTTCCCCAAGTATGGGCGGCTTTCTCGTTAAGTTCCTCTTCCTGATAGATGATCATTTTCTTCGGGGGAGCCATTTCTGGGTTTCTGTAAGGAGGTGTATGGAGCAAGGAGTTTTTCTGGGTTTAGGAGAATGGAAGGGTTTCTGATGTGACAGGTCTGAAGTGGCTGCGGGATTTAAATAAGAGATTTTGTGAGGGAAACAATACGGCGAAAAGACGTTTTGCAAAGCGAATGGACGCGACCTTCATTAATGGCCTCGTTTCAGTCGTTTAAGTCCCCTTCAATCAGTTACATTTTCGCGGGCCTGATTTCGGGGCCTGGGGGCAATGTTTGAGCACTAAACTTAGGGGATTTAGCACAGCGGGCCTATACCTGCGGCCCAAAAATAAGCCTACTTGGGTTTGGGTTACAGCTTCACCCATTTCGTGATCCATAAGGAAAACGAGTCCTTATTGGAGTCAAGTAGCGGTGATCGGATAGGAAACTTCAATCAATGATCATTCTATTTCTATGGCAAGGAATAGTTGAAACCCTAAGTATAAATACCAGGTTTCAAGGATGAATTACACACAACTCTTCAATCAACTAATCATACAGATTGTCAAAGCCTCTCCGGAGCAAATCTACCCGCAACCTAGTTGCAACCCAGCGAAGCTGAAGATACGCTTTAGCAAACCCGTGCTTTCTCCAAACTTCCCAGTGATTGCTCTGTTCAACCTACGACGTTGAGTATCGATTCGGTGACGTGAAGAGATCACAACCAAAGCCCTTACCCATAAGGCAAGAAGTCCTTTTCCGGAAGGCAGAGAAAAGAACCTTGTGACGAAGTTGGTGCTCTCCTCGTCCACATCGTTTGATCAAGAAGTCAGGTCAAGGGATTCTCCGAAGACTGCACCCCACGGTGCTGGCACGCCTGCACACATGCTCAAAAGAGACGGTTTGCACCCATACTGGTTTTGGAGCCAAACACACATCACAAATCTGTTCTCAAAATTCTGTCAGTAATACTTAAACTGTAATGAACCAAAGAATGTCTTGGTGAGTTAGTAAATCACCAGCTTTCCAAAGCCACAATGCAGCAAGTAAAACCACATGAATTCCCTCAAAATATAGTAGTAAGTATATGCTTAAACTTGAGCAATCATCTGAAATTAAGCATATACATATAGTCCTACCAAAATTTCAACATACATTGAAGACTGAATTAACTTCATACTAAAATCATTTGTCTGCAAATATGCTATTACATTAACAGCATGTATAATTGTACAACTTAATTTTGCAGCAAACAATACATTAAATACATTAATGTAAATGAACTACAATGTTTCACTCACTCTCAATGAATAAAACCAGAACACATGGTATCAAGTACAATGTGATCAGTTCACATTAGCATCCAAACTTCTCAAAACTCCCACAGTTTTGATGTGCTCAATGAAATCAGACACAGGTAATGCCTTTGTCAAAGGGTCTGCCAGTTGATCCTTTGTTCCAATTTTGACCACTTCTATTTCACCATCTCTCACACTTTCTGTAACAGCAAAATACTTCACATCTATGTTCTTAGATCCAGATGATCTTTTATTATTCTTTGAGAAGAACAATGCAGATGCATTGTCACAATAGATGATCATAGGTCTCTCAATAGACTCCACTAGCTTCAATTGAGATACAAAATTCCTTAACCACAGTGCATGACCAGTTGCTTCAAAAATAGCTATATATTCTGCTTGGAATGTTGAAGTTGCTGTCAAACTTTGCTTGGCAATTTTCCATGAAATTGCACCTCCAGCCAAAACAAAAACATAGCCTGAAGTGGATTTTAAATCATCCATATCAGACTTGTATGAAGCATCTGCATATGCTTTTATCTCAAAATCTTGATCTTCAATTTTCTTGTAAACCAGCATATGATCCCTGATTTTCTTCAAATACCTTAAAACCTTCTTACCTGCAACCCAATGCTCATATCCTGGATTTGTTTAGTACCTTGACAACATGTTTATGGCAAAAGATATGTCAAGTCTTGTACATGCTTGAGCATACATTAAACTTCCAACTAGTCTTGCATATGGTACATTTTCCATACTCTTTTTCTGCAGAATATTGCTTGGACATTGCCCTTTGTGCAATCTGTCTCCTTTAGATATAGGTGCTTCTCCTTGCCTGCAAACCTACATCCCAAATCTTTGGAGCACCTTATCTATGTAGTTCTTTTGTGACAGTCCCAATGCACCTTGCTTTCTGTCCCTTGTAATTTCAATTCCAAGTATATAATGTGCCTCCCCCATGTCTTTCATATCAAATTGCTTTGAAAGAAAAGCTTTTGTCTCTTTTAACAAACACACATTGCTACTGGCTAGCAGAATATCATCCACATACAATATCAGAAAAATAAAATTGCTCCCATTGGTCTTCATGTAAACACATTCATCAAGCTTGTTTTCCAAGAAACCAAAATTAGCAATTACCTTGTCAAATTTCAGATGCCACTGCCTTGAGGCTTGCTTGAGTCCATATATTGACTTTTTGAGCTTGCAAATTTTGTTTTCATGTTCCACAAAACCTTCTGGCTGCAACATGTAGATTTCCTCACTCAAATCTCCATTCAAGAATGCTGTCTTTACATCCATTTGGTGCAGCTCCATGTTGAAATGTGCTACCAAGGCCATAAGCACTCTGAATGCATCTTTTGTGGAAACTGGTGAAAAGGTTTCATTGTAGTCAACTCCCTCTTTCTGATTATAGCCTTTAGCAACTAGTCTAGCCTTGAACCTTTCAACTTTCCCATCTGCATCTCTTTTGGTCTTGAAAACGCATTTGCAGCTTATAGCTTTACATGCATCAGTTTTATCCACCAAGGACCATACTTCATTCTTTGACATGCTTTGCAATTCATCCTCTATGGCTTCTCTCCATTTAACACTGTTTATAGACTCATTGCCTGCTTAACTAATGTGGGATCGTCTTCTGCTCCTATGTCAGGTTCTGCATCTATTTGATAAACATGATAGTCATCAGGGATTGCTGACCTTCTTTCTCTCCCTGATCTTCTTAGAACTGCTGGTTCTGCAATTTCAACTTCTACATTTCCAAGTTCTGCATTTACTGGAGCAATTTCTGCATTTTCACCTTGGACTTCTCCCACAATGTTGACTTGATCATTTTGCATTTCTTGCAATGGAAATAATTCCATTTGAGCAATATTGTTGCTTTCAATATCATCACAGTAAGTAGGATATATGAACCAATCTTCAAATCTGCTATAGACTAAACTTGTTGTATCCATGTCATCATCCATATTTTCTTGTTGATCAATCAACTCATCAAAGAAAATAGCTCTGTGACATTCAAAAATCCTAGTCCGTCTTCTTGGACAATAAAATCTATAGCCTTTGGACTTTGTCACAGTAACCAATAAAATAAGAACTCAAGGTTTGAGAATCAAGTTTCCCAGCTTCAACACTATGCACTCTTGCCTCTGCCTTACATTCCCACACATGGAAATGATTCAAGCTTGGTTTGTAGCCACACCACAACTCAAAAGGTGTTTTAGAAACTGCTTTACTTGAAGTTCTGTTACAAATGTAGTTAGCAGTCTTCAATGCTTCTCCCCACAGAAATTTTGGCAAACCTGATCTCAAAATCATACTTCTAACCATGTTGATCAAGGTCCTATTTCTTCTTTCTGAAACTCCATTTTGTTGTGGAGTGTATGGCGTGGTGTATTGTACCACAATGCCACATTCTTGCAAATACAGTGCAAATGGACCTTTGTGTTGGCCTTTTTCAGAATATTTTCCAAAGTACTCTGCCTCCTCTATCAGATCTAACAACCTTTATAGGTCTTCCAGTTTGTCTTTCAACCTCAGTTTTAGAGATTTTGAAGGTATCAAAGGCTTGTGATTTTTCAGAAATCAAATAAATATAGCAATACCTTGAAAAATCATCAATGAAGGTAATGAAATAACAATTCCCACAGATAGTATTTACTGGAAAAGGGCCACAAACATCAGTATGTACTAAGTCAAGCTAATTTTCACTTCTTTTTGAACCTGTCCTTCTAGAGTTAGTCATTTTTCCCTTCAAACAATCAATGCAAGTTTCAAAATCTTCAAAATTCAAAGGTGGTAAAATGCCTTGTTTAATTAGATTCTTCATTCTTTCCTTAGAAATATGGCCAAGTCTTTTATGCCATAGATAAGATGAAGAATTATGATCAAATTTTCTTTTGACAGCAGGACTTTTGTTCAACATGAAAATTTCCTGATTTTGATTTGAACCAGATGATGCATTAACACAATCCACAAACCAGTAACCACCTATAATTTTAGCTTGACCAAAGCATACTGAATCATGATAGAATAGCATAACTTTATTGTCACTAGAGAACTTGAAACCATTGTTTGACACAAACTGAGAACCAGAAATAAGATTCCTACTTATACTAGGGATACAATAAACATTGTTCAATTCTAGTACATAAGTGTTCCTAAACACAAGCTTGACAATTCCTACAGCTTTTACAGCTACTTTTTGGCCACTTGCAGTGCACACCTTTGTCTCATTCTTGTTTGGGATTGTTATTCTTGATAATTCCTGCAATGAATTGACAATATGTATAGGTGAGCCAGTGTCAAACCACCATGAATTGTCATGCAGAAAATCATTTGTTTCTAAATTAAAGACTGATTTTGACAGAAAATTACATTTCTTAGTTAGCCAAGCCTTGAAACCCTCAAAATCTTTCTTAAAATGCCCTGGTTTCTTGCAAAAGAAACATTTCATCACTATAGCAGGCTTAGAAGACTTACCCTTATTGTTGTCAGTCTTAACTGTAAGTTTTGAGGTGCTGCCTTTATTGCAATTGTTTCCAAACCTTTTCTTGTGCTGCATTTTGGTGACTAAGTTCACTGAAATCTATTTTCCTTTCTTCTTGACTTCAACTTCAACTTCAACACAGAGTGAGATCAATTCATTCACAGTCCACTGCTCCTTCTGAGTCTTGTAGAGTGATTTCAGATTATGATACTCTTCTGGCAGTTTGTTTAGCAGCATGTAAACCAGGAATGAATATTCCACAACCATATTCAGTCCCCTTAGTTTTCCAGCAATATCAGAACCTCTCATGATGAATTCTCTAACACTGCCTTTCCCATTAAACTCCATTCTCATGAGTGATTTCATGAGATTATTTATCTCAGCCTTATTTGAGATTTTAAACTTCTCAGCAATGGAGTTGAAGAACTCCTTGGCATACTCAGAATCTGGAATGCCTCCTCTCACATTATCAGGTATGCTTTTCTTGATCATGATCAAAGCCATTTTGTTGTGTTTGTGCCATTTTTCAAACTTCTCTTTGGCCTCCTTGCTTGCAGTTGGTGTCAATTCCTCAGGTGGATCCTCCTTGAGCACATGATCATAGTCAAGTATTCCCAAGTTGAGCTCAATGT
The DNA here is from genome assembly GCF_002994745.2 of Rosa chinensis. Taxonomy (NCBI): domain Eukaryota; kingdom Viridiplantae; phylum Streptophyta; class Magnoliopsida; order Rosales; family Rosaceae; genus Rosa; species Rosa chinensis. The sequence goes on along the minus strand of NC_037093.1, from coordinate 55,546,241 downwards.
CAGATTTCCATTTTCTGAAGTTAGAGCCATTCAGAAGCTCAATTTGGCTGATACTCATAGGGAAATGCATGGCTGGATATCAATAAAATTTAGTAAACATTCTAGTTTGCCAAATACCAGAATATTTTCGAGTCCCAAAATGAAATGAAAGTTCATGTTTTGAAACTTCATCCATGCCAAATCATATAAACAGAAAAATGAAACTCAATCATTTTCAAGATTCTGACAACGTTTGTGGTGTACTCATCTCTAATGGTATCTAAATGCACACAATTCTGCATATGCACAATCATAAACCAAATGCTTGATGCATATTTCTTTGGAAATTAACATCAATTTGATTTTAAGTTTTATGATGTGATCTTGTATGAAGTAGACAGAATAGGTAGATAGTTTCTTGTGTACTAGGCTACTTTGATAGCATGAAGTAAATGAAACTTATACTGTCAGGTTTATTCCTGTCTTTATGATCTTCCCAATTCTGGAGATTTTCTTATTTATAGCTACTTTGGCAGCACATAATGTCAAGAAAACATGTAGGAGATCAAGCAACTTGATAAACTGCAGTGTACATATATATATGAATTTATAGAGATGAGTTTTATTAAAACATGTATCAAAATCACTGAACATGTGATATACATACTTATAACAACTAGTTGAAGCAAATATTTTAATGTAAATTGATGAATTCATACTAATAATATGTATCATAACATTCAGATTTATATCTATATGTATGTATTCAAATTTAAACGATATATATTGAACCATACGCGGACTATTGTGTGATCCCAGAATTCAAATTGAAAAACACACAGAACATGTAATTCACATGAATATAGACATGCTCTTATACCAATTGTTAGAACTGTACATGATAATAAATACAAATCTATATCCAAATGAATACATGTAGATAGACATTTCTGTGCAAAATAGAGCGAGGATAGATACAGCATCAGCAATCCCAGTTTTCCAATTGAAAATATTGAAACTAGAAGAACATCATACTTACTTGAAGAACTTGACTCATTCATTTTGATCTTCTCCTGATTACACCTTTATAATTCTCCTATAAGTGGATGGGACTGTTTTATGAATGAGAATAAATGGACGTGTATCAGCAGGGACCAAAACCTGATTATATATGAAGCTTAGCCATGCATGACATTTTCTTGATGGAAGAAACTGTCATGCCATTCTAACTGCATTTTCAAATTTGTCCAAATCAGATTTATCCTAATAACCATATTTATTTGAATTTTAAATCAAAACAGATTAATGAGGTGGACTAACATGATTTAATTAAGTCTGCAACCTCAATTATTGACAATTGAATTCAATACCAGTTACATATATGCATCTATGTCCAGCTTGATACAATGTCTTGTTCTTAAGACATCTAACATGTGGTTCTTCTATGGCCTTTTAATAAGGGATTTATTCATAGCGGTACAATTTCATTCTGTTATGCTTCCTTCACCTCTAACATAAACTTCCAAAAACAAATTTTTATGTGATATTGATGAACTATGTTGCTTATTTCCTCTTGTGTTTATTTGTATAGGCACTAAACATCTTAGGGTTCGCCTTTGGGATTGGGCAGATGATTATGTTCTTGGTCTGTAAGACCACCAAGAAAGCTGTCTTACCAGAATATAGTCTAAATGATAAGATACCAAGCACAAACAGGGTTGCTTCTGTAGAAAACAATGACATAGTAACAGCAGGTGAAATAAATACTCGAACTCAATTGGAAGTAGGGAATATAAAGAAGAGCTCTGAAGCCGATGACCATGAGAATCAATCAGAGATCATTACAAAGCCAAGTACTGAATCCATTGTGTGAAGGAAACTAACGAACCCAAGTGCACCATTTATTGTGTGATCAGATGAAGGCAAACAATTAATGAACCAGTGGAATTATGTGATATGCAAAGCTAGCACAAGCCCTTCTACTTCTAGTTAAACCTTTTCATTAGCTTTTGGTTTTCTTCTGGAACAGTTAATTTTAGTTTTTTTTTTGCTAATAAATGTATTTCTAGTGGAATTACCGATTTTCCGATATAATTATGTAGCAATTTCTCCTTTCTATAATTTAATCTACTTTGGACATGCAAACTAACTATCAAGTACGTTATATACAGATATCGAGAGAAAAACTCTGCTAGGGTTTCTTTCTTTTCAGCACCGCCATAGTCAAGCCACCATGATTGATAAAGTCTCAACCCGTCTCACGGCACCTCTTGCCATCTCTGAGAAGGGGAATGTTACTTTTGCCTTTCCTTTCCCTCTTGATAATTTAGCAAGTAAATTCCTCAACTTGCTCATCATCATCATCTTCAAGCATGACTCGTTCAAACCACGGTGTCATCTCTCTGAACCGATCTTGGATCCTTTTAAGCCTCCATTGAAATTCCGTAACACATACACACATCAATTCAATATTGAATTTCGAAGAATCACCACAACCAAACTACTTGATCAATGATCAAATAATTAACAAAAAATAAAAATTCAACAAATTGGGAAAATAAAGATTCAATTTTGAAGAACCCCCACAATCAATTACCAACAAATTGAACTAATTTGTAGGAGGCCTCTGAGTTTTGCGGAGCGACCTCGACTGGCAAAACCTAGGATTCGTGGCATGGCGGCGCCGCTCTTCCCTCAAGCAAGGCACTGCTGCAGTGCAGGGCTAGTTCTCAGCAACGATCATGGGGTGCAGCGGGAGTTTTTTTCAATTGGAGGCTTTTCTGGTCGGAGGCTTCTCTGATCGTTTTCTGGAATCGATCCACCATTCGGTGAGGGCGGATTGTTGCTTCGATTTGGGCGGCGTCCGGGTGTTGAGGATTAGAATATGAGGGAGGTGGCGTCTGATTGCGGCGAACGGCATTTGATTGCGGCGGGCTTCCGGGTGATTTGGGCTGTGAGATTGTAGTTGAGGGGATCAGGTTGCGTCGGAAAAGGGAGGCGGCATCTGCTTGCTAAGGTAGGTCCGGGTCAGGGGCTTCTCTTTCGAACGACGATGGTGGAGGAGTGAAGCCAGCCACCAGAGTGATGGGTGGACGGCTGTTTCTCAATGGCCGGTGGTAGGCCAATTTGCTGGTTGGAGAGGAGTGGGTGGGTTTGGGCTCTGGGTGTTGGGCCTTGGGCCTTGGGCCTTAGCCTGCCTGGGTTGTAGCAGTGCAACCTAGCTGGGCTAGCCCACCTGCTTTTCCTCCTCCTTTTGGGATTGGGCTTGGGATGGGTTGTTGAGGAGTGGCTTTGTCCTATACTATCTTAGCTTGAAGCGGGTTCTGTGTTGGTTGCTGTGATGTACACCATGGAGGTCTTAGGTATCAAAAGTTTCCAAGACAGAGCTTTGATCTAAGGTTGTGTAGGCGTAGGTTTTTTTGTTTTCTTTTTTGAATAAGTGAGCTTTTCTCACCTGTTTTTTTCTTTGCAGTTCCTTTAGGTTTTGTAGTTTTTTTGTTAGGAGTTCTTTGGCTGCTTTGACAGTTTGTATTGTGCTTGAACTTGTATTATGAATGGTTTCTTGAAACCCTCAAGCTTGATGCAGTGACGTCGTTATTTAATGGAATCTGATTCCATTCCCCTTAACAACAAAAATACCAACCAATTGAATTAGTTTACCTCATTATTGGGGGTATCGTCGTCAATACTTATATAGTATTGACTACATGGAAAGAAAGTAAAGATCTACACCAAATCAGAACTACATAACCAATTAGAAACAGCCCAGCTTTATACCTCCAACCCTTAACAAAACCCAGATAGAGGAATTAGAAAACGATGTCTATCATGCACCAAATACCTAGTTATAAAACGCAAACAAAAACACAGCTGGTAATTTTTCTTTAAAAGAAAACTTCATACCTCAATCACTTTGTTTTGATAATGTGTTATGCCTCCTTCAATTTCCGAAAGCTTTAGAATTATCTATAGGCTCCCTCAAAATCAACAACACACCTAGACTTTCATTATCTAAACTACAAATCAATAACATATGAAATTTTACAAGAATTTGTAAGAAACTTTTTGAAAAATATCCAGTAAACACCTCTTAAAATGGAGAAGATTGACTCATCATGTCTAAAGAAGCTATGCACTATCTCTCTCCGACCGATCTCAATTGGCCTAGGTGCATAATCATTCTCTCACTCTCTCTCTCTCTGCGAATCAAAGAACCAAACCCTCTTTCTCACAGTCTCTAATTACACACATTTTTATGCATGTAATTGTATCTTGACCACTAGAAATATGTTAATCCTCAAATAAATTAATATGTAATTAATTATATTTTATTTATTTGTAGAAAATAAGTGGATATGTGAATTTCGGAAGAAGATGGCGCAAAATCTAAATGATTTTGAGTTTCAAGTAAAAAGACGAAATAGTCAATTTTGGTCAACCATGGTCAACACGAGGCCAGAAGCTGAATCCAGTTGTTCCAAGATGATGTATCCGTAATTTCAGATGCTCTTTAAGATCAGAAGAAGAAAAAGATAAATAATAAAGTCATAATAAAGAAATGAAGGAAAGAAAAAGTTGTGTTAATTAATCATTGATTTGATTGATTACTTATGTTATGATGACCAAGATACACCATGTCGGTAAAGTCTACCACTTGAAGGTGAAACGCCAAATGGCTGAGAACCTCAGGCAGGTTGCCAAGTTCAAGCGTAACGTTATGAGAAGATGACTCCTACTCAGAAAGATGAATCGTGATCGATACCTTGGTCTGGATTTTTGATTTCAAAAACTTGTGTTTCACAGTTGTTTGTTATTTTTAACTTGATGAAGGGGGTTCTATAATAATCTCATTTCCTCTTAATCATTGTCGACAATTTTGTACCGAGTAAAACTCATATGGTTCTGGAATTAGAGTTGTTTCTACTCGATGGCTTATGTTTAGTTTCCACATTAATTGCAATAACCTCATGGTACTTATTGTATGAAGGTTTGACTTGATAATACTTGATATGGTTTTGATACAAGTTTCTCCATTACCTTTTTACGAGTTTCTGTCCAACAATTTCATGATCATTGAGAGTCCAGAATTGCATTGTATGCTAAGTATAAGAAGCAAAAAGAGGAGGTGCGTAATCACATGCAAGGATCAAGAGAGATATAGGAAAAAGGTTTTACCATATGAATTTCAAACCTACAAAGATATTTTTTAAAGCTCTGAATAAAAAGAAAAATCAAAAATCAAAACTGACCTAGCTTTGCTAGGGTTTACTCGACAGCGACAGTTTTCGACAAAATTCCCAAATTTGACCAGCAGCGGTGATCTTTCAACTGATGGCAGGGATGTCTTCTCTTCGTTTTTCTGGTTGGTTTGTGGGCGGTGGTGGAGAGGGTGTTCTCTAGCATGCCCATCTGTTTTTTCCTTGCAGTTTTATTCTAGGTCCAAGGACCGTGCTAGATACTGGTCATTGGCTGTTTCCGATGGCGTCTCGTGAGGGAGACAATCTGTTGGCGGAACAGACGGGAGTTGTCTAGGCTAGAAGGGGGGTAAGACCCGATTTCGGGTGTCGGAGGCGGATCTGGAGCGAGGAGTGGTGGTGACGACTTGTGCTGAGCCTTCGTCGTTGGTGCTTACAGAGTTCCGGCGCTTGGCATGGGCTGCACTTGGTAGAGGCATCGGCGCCGGTGCTGGCGTTGGTGGTTGGAACTCTGAGATGAAGGAGATCGGCGATAACGTCCAAGCTGATTGGGCTGCACTTGGTAGAGGCACCGGCACCTACTGGGTTGACTGTTGTTAGGCTCCTTGCTCTGGGCTCCCTAAGTTTGGGCATCACAAGAGTGGAGGTGACTGTGGGCTGGCATTTGACGGTCTGACAGATTGGGCTATCTAGGATTCCAACTGGGCTGTGGATTGCTTTTGGCTGGAATGGGGCTCTAGGGCCTATAGTACTATCTAAATTTGTTTGGGTCGCAAAAACCAGAGCCTTAGTTGTTACGTACCTTTTATGCCTGCTTCAAGGTGTCTGGTTTTTGTTAGAATAATGGTGCTTGGACTTCCTAAAAGGTGGGTGTACTAGGGACTATATGGGGCGCTATTTGTCTAGAATAGGGTTTCTTATGGTTCTAAGGGACGATTGTTTTCTGTCAACCCCATAGGGGTGTTTCGTTCTTGTACTGCTTGCTGAATTTAATGAAAGGGCTGACCTATTTTTGTCAAAAAAAACAAAACTTACAAAGAATTTTAATAAGGGTAGTTAAGACTTTTGATCCCTTCATATGGTCATTCTTCAACTATTTCATAAAACAAGGTTAAAAATCATTTTAAATGCCTAAAATAGGTCATTTATCAAAATTTCTCAACTTTCTCCTTTCTTCCTTATTATCTCTTTGATAATTTTTCTACTCTTGTTGATGGATTCTCATATGGCTAGTGAGTAGTCTAATTTTCGGAGTTAAGCCGTAACTCATCTTGTATAAATGTTGATGGCTTATTGAAATAAATACAATTTCCTTCGTCTAGGCTTTGTCACCATTTGAAATTATGTTGTGGGCAATTGTGATGATTAGATTAATAATTTGACAACTTTTTTTTTTTTTTAGAAAAATAAGTCAACTCGATTGTGATTCAGCGAAATTACACATAACGACCCACCCATGTAGGTTTGTCATATAAAACCGTTACCTAAGCAATTCAACATTTTTTAATCGAACAGTGAAACATATCCAAAAACTACCCTACACTACCTACGAGAGAATGAAATGGCGCAGGCTTTATGGATAGCCCTGAGGACATTCCTCAAACACCTATGAATTTCTCCTCTAAAGAAGGAGAAATTCTTACTAAATAAACATAAAAATACAAAATAAAAAATTGACCCAGGCCCAGAAGCCCAAATCTCCAACCAAAAGGCCAGCCCATTGCCCAGAGGAAACCCTAGATCAAAAAGCCACCAACAGGTTGACTTCATTGTCGGTGACGCAGCTCTGGACACCAGCTGAGCCAGCCATCCGCTGCTGCGTTGTCAGCCACCAACGGGCCGTTGCCTGTATCCTTCAACCACAGCTACAATATAGGCTCCAGCCGGTGACAAGCCAAGTCGCCTCTAACAGGCCATTGCCACCTGATCGTCATCCCAGCCCCGACCACTAGGAATCATCTTCACGGAATCACTAGCACCATGGACGTTCGCTGCTGCCACCCATTGCAAATCGAAGACGTACTCCTGATCTAAAACACCTCTGCCACAATCACCAAGGTCGTCGACTCCACATTCACAATCACTAAAGAGAGAGACTGCTGCCCCAGCCACAGTTGCAGGCCTGGTCAAAGATGAGGGGAAGCGCTTCATCGCTATCGACCTCAACATCTTAAGCGAGAGTAGAGGAAAAAAGAGATAGAGATAATTTGACAACTTATTAGTCTATGGCATCTAGGAATCGAGTGTGGTAACCATTAGCTAGCTTAATTGTAGCTAAGCTTGCTTGAGTCTCTATTATCTTGCTATTTAAGTCTCTAATTTTGGATATTGCGGTCATAACCGGCGTAATGCCGAAGTTAAAGAGTTGATTGTGGTCCTAACCAGCATAATCAATACCACGAAATGATTATTAGTTTAGTAGCCTTAACCAGTACTAAATATGGGACTCAACACATTTAGGAATTGCATTTGTGAAATTGACAACAATGTTTGCATGATAATTAGTGTGAATCACCCGACATTCCCATGTTTTCATTCATTTATAAATCTAAATTTAATTTACTTGTTTGATAATTATTAGTTTAATTTCAAGTTTTGTTTGCGATTAATTTAGAAATTCACACTTCCCAGCAAAATTCTATCTTTCATTGTGCATAACCCATTTAGGCTACAAGTTAGTGGCTTTGATTAGGTTTCGTGTGAGCTAAACCGAGCACTGCTAAGGCTTGGTGTCTTGTGTGAATATTTTATTTTATTTTTCCTTGTATGCTTTCAAGTTGCTTAGAGCCGATTAATTACTTTTCGTTAGGTCCAATACCTAATTCCCAAGGTATGATAGGTAAGGTCCAAATATTTTCCTCATTTGATACGATTTATATGCTTGCGAGTATATGGTTCAAGTTAGTCTCTCTTGACCTCTATCACCGTCTATGCCTTTGTTGGAAGCAAGCACACACAACCACGCCTCTACCTTTGTTGGAAGCAAGAACACACAACCACATCTAAAACTATCGATGTCACACTAATTGAACAGCAAGAAAAGCAATATATTCCATAAAAGAGCAAGCGGATGGCAACGAAAGAAGTGTTTGTGCACTATTCATAAGCACAACACTATTCATATGCACAATATAGATATAATTAGTTTGAATAATACTTCAGAGCTCTTGTACCTTCCAATTAATTTTATGAAGGTAGGTTTGGTATATGTCTAAAACTACTTATGAATGTGAAAGGTACATTGTTCTGTACATACTAATTAATTTGACTCAATTTGCACGTTTTTTCATTTACTTTTGTTTATATTTTTATTTATAATATTTTAAAGGGAGCTTCTATTCATACCTCCAATATTGGTATTTGGACCTCTTTCTTTTTCCAAATAATAGTTGACTTTGTCGACTTATGTCAAATTACTAATAAAGACATAAATAAGGAAAGAAAAAAAAAATCTCTTCTTATCTCTACGAACAGTAGTACTCTTCAACTTGGGGAAAGTTATGTAAACACTAAAATATATATCGCCAAAAGTTATTTAACGTTGTAATCAAAATTTTAAGAATTTGACTTTGTCCTCGTAAAGTGATAGACTTCCTTGCTCAGATAGCTGACAATTTACAAGATCTATCACTGTACTATAAAAAGATAAAAAATAAAAGGAGAGAAATGGGAAATACAAAGACACCTCAGTTGATGAAGTCTTACTCATTCTGAATGCAAACAAACATGTGAACGAGCGGCGACAAAAAGCAGTACTTCATCACGTTTATATGATAAACGCAGCAATGGGTAGTTGTCCACAAGATCTTCCCGCACATCATCAATCAGAGCAATTTTATATGAAACTATTCTATAGATATGATGAAAAATTCAACTCTATGATATAAATCTATATAGAATGCACTAGACTCATGGTTGATTATTGTAATTTCCTCCACTATCCCATATATATCTAAAACAAAAGAACCATGTTCATTTCAAGTTGCTATTGAATCAGTTTAGGGACAATAACACCTAAATGCAATGAAAATAATACTTGGAAAACATATTTGTACGAGATGATGAGCAAACATGGTATTGTTGCCTACGCTAACCAAGAGTTGACAATTCATTGAAAAAGTGCTAGCACCTCTGTAACTCGAATATGGAGGATGAACTTCCAAAAAAAAAAATTGCTGCAATTCCAAATCTTCAAAAACTAAAGGAGGTCCAACTAATGATTTTTGAAAGTATGAATAGAATTAAAAAAAAAAAAAAGAGGTTTTATTGGACGATGGGCATTATAGGAAGATTAGAGAGGTGTAGATAGCAAAATGGTTATTGGTAAAAGTAAGTTGGAGGTTTATTAAGTGGGGAGGTCCAAATGCCAAATTTGGAGGTATGAAGTAGGGAGGTTACTTTAAATAGCAAATTACAGAAAAGTCTTTGACAAATGATTATTTTGCTACTACATCCATAAAATTTCAAATCATGTTCATAGGACAAACTTTTGCAGTTAAGGACAAGTTGTTGCCATGTGCCAACGACAAATTTACAATTATAACCTTCAAACATGGATAACTAAATATTAATTATTTCTTTAATTCAAACTCTTTTATGTTCAAAACTTCAAATAAAAACAGAGAAATTACATCAAAAAAAAAAAACATAGAGAGAGAAACCCCATCAGACATTCATCATGTTCTGTTACTGCACTCGTTCAGTTCTGCTACTGCTTGAAGATCAAGACAATATTGAAGGTTAGTTGCTACTGCTTCGAGATGGAGATGGGATGATGGTTAGCTCTGCTACTGCTGCTTTAGGGGATGGAGAAGAAATGACAAACTTTTTCTACTATTTGAAGATTGAGATAATATTGAAAGTTAGCTGCTACTTAAAGAAAACAGCAGAGAGAACTCTCTTGCCCAAGATCAAAAACAACACAGAAGAAGAACAAACCAGAAAACAGATACTCAAAGAGATGGCTGAATGAAAAACTTCACTACTCAAACAGAACTGAATACAGGGGAGAACTACAACACCTTGACTGTTGGTCTACTCTAACCAAGCTAAAACACTCTTAAATAAAGACTAAGGAGAGTTCTAGACACATTGATATTCTAGAGTCCTCTAGCAAATACAACATTGGAAATAACAGAAAAGTAAAAACATGCTGCAATACAAAACGTTTCAGTTTTCCAAAAAGAACTTTAAACTTAACACTCCCCCTTAAAGTTGTTTTTGGAGATCAGACCCAGCTTTGCACGAAGGAACTCAAATGGACCTTTGGAGAGAATCTTCGTAAAGATATCTGCAACATTGAGCTCACTTCTCACTTCCTTGTTGTTAATTGTTCCATCAAGAACTTTCTCCCGAATAAAATGATGCTCAATCTCAATGTGTTTAGTTCTAGCATGGCACACCGGATTATAAGCAAGCTTGATAGCACTTTGATTATCACCAAACAGATCAGTAGGCTCATGAATTGGATGATAAACATCCTTGATGAGTCTCCGAAGCCAAACACACTCCTGTGCAGCAAGTGTAGCAGCCTTGTACTCTGCTTCAGTTGTAGATAAAACCACTGCATCTTGTTTCTTGTTGAGAATCTTCTTTGCTGCTTCTAGATGTGGCTTCCGAGGCTCTTGCAAGTACCGACTTATGAGACCAACTGAAAAAGCAATATCTGGCCTTGTGATTGTCAGATAAAGAAGACCACCAACAAGAGAACGATAAGACTTAGGATCTGGTAAAAGAGATCCTACATCTCGCCTCAATTTATCACTTGTGTCAAGTGGAGTAGATCGTCTCTTGCTAAGTTTCAGGCCATATTTCTCAACCAACTTCTTAGCATAGCCTTCTTGTGATAATAGAACTCCATCCTTCATATTTTTCACTTCTAAACCAAGAAAATGGCTTAGCTCACCCAAAATCTTCATATCGAACCGAGTAGATAATTCTGCCCTTAGCTTTGCAATCTCACCTTCATCACTTCCGGTTACTATCATATCATCCACATATAAAAGGACCACCATATGCAAGTCTCCATCCTTCTTAACAAAAAGACTTGAATCTGCATCTGTAGAATGATAACCACAGAATTGTAGAAATTCTGCAATCTTCCCGTACCATGCTCTCGGAGCTTGCTTTAAACCATATAAAGCTTTCTTGAGTTTGCACACATAACTTGGATGAGCTTTTGATGTGTAGCCTATTGGTTGCTCCATATAGATATCCTTGTCAAGATCACCATATAGAAATGCATTTTTCACATCGAGCTGCCATAGCTTCCAACCTTGAGAGGCTGCCAAGGAAATCACAACACGAACAGATGTCATCTTTGCAACGGGGCTAAAAGTCTCCTCATAGTCTTCTCCATAACTTTGAGAGAAACCACGAGCAACCAATCTGGCTTTAAATCTGTCCACACTTCCATCAGCTTTTCTTTTCAACTTGTAAACCCATTTACATGTGATGGGATTCACATGATCGGGTTTTGGAACAAGATCCCAAGTCTCATTCAAGTCCGACACTCCGACTTGAAGACTCCATCTCTTGCAGCAACACCGGTTGATCTTCTTCACCAAGGGATTGACACGGCACCTACCGCCCTTGGGGCTCTGATACCATAAAGAAAACAGCAGAGAGAACTCTCTTGCCCAAGATCAAAAACAACACAGAAGAAGAACAAACCAGAAAACAGATACTCAAAGAGATGGCTGAATGAAAAACTTCACTACTCAAACAGAACTGAATACAGGGGAGAACTACAACACCTTGACTGTTGGTCTACTCTAACCAAGCTAAAACACTCTTAAATAAAGACTAAGGAGAGTTCTAGACACATTGATATTCTAGAGTCCTCTAGCAAATACAACATTGGAAATAACAGAAAAGTAAAAACATGCTGCAATACAAAACGTTTCAGTTTTCCAAAAAGAACTTTAAACTTAACACTACTACCCGAGTTGATATGATGGTTATCTCCGCTACTGCTTTTGGGGATGGAAAAGAAAATGACAAACTTTTGCTAATGCTTGAAAATTGAGACAACATTGAAGGTTAGCTATTATTGCTTCGAGATGGAGATGAGATGAATGTTAGCTTGACTAGTGCTTTGGCACCATTCCATTAACATCGCATTTTAAACAAGATCAATGCTCATACACAATGTAAAATAGAGGGCTAACCAAAAGCAATTGCGAGTTGACTTCCATGAACTTGAGATGCAGAGTACACAGATAATGCAGGATAAATCGTTATCAAGTTCATTTTTTTCGTCAAGCACATTACATATCCGAACCATTTAAGTTTAAAAATGTTCTAAAATTATTTAACTAAGCCAATTATAAGCAACCCAACATAATATAAAGTGATATAGCATAACTCACCAATGCTGAAATGCTAGAGTCTGATTGAGAGTGAATAGAATTAACAAGATGCTCCTATCGAGATCCCAAAGCATAATCGATGATAGCTCACCAGTCATACTTATTCCCTAAGTACACACGGAATAAGACCAAAGGGAAAATGACAAAAGTTCCATCAGTCAATAAGCATAACAACTTAATAAGAAAGCATACAAATATCCAGATTGCTGCTGCCAATCCGCAACAGCATTATCAGACTTCGCACACCAGGTTTATATCCCTGAATTGTAGAAAATGCAGTAACAAGCTTCACACATTGCTCAGGCTACGAAAACTAGAAAAGCAAAGCGGCAATGCACGTAACTCCGAAGTTGTTGGTTTGTGCCCGGTAATGTGGACCAAATTTAAACCTCTCCATCAACGGGAGAATGGCTCGGCCTCAGCTGCTTTTCATTTCCAGGCGATTTACACTAAATAACTTTATGAAAAATATCACTGCACATGATCCACGCGCCGGGGTGCTGCCGATTCGACTTGGCCGATAATGCTGCCGGCCTTCATATTGAGACACAGAATCCGATAGGTAGTGGTCACCATCGACACCGACATGTCCTGCTGTGGCTTGGCCGCCCTACCTCTACCGCCACCATTACTGCCGCGGTGGCGGTGTCTGTTGTTGTTGTTGTTGTTGTTGTTGCTGCTTCTGTTTGCGTAGTGGTGGTTGTATCGAGGCCTCGTCCTGCCGACGGTCTCGGAATCGTAGTCCTGGTGGTCATAGAAATAAGATCTCTTGGATCTAGACCTCTCCATGTTCTAGGGTTTTCAGCACTGTCCAATTTCGAGCATTGCGGGTGTCGAATTCAAGGTCTATGGGGTTCAGACTGTTCCAAATTGAAGTGACAGAGGTTCAAGTCTCACTACTGGGAGCTTCTTCTGTCTATTAAGTCCTTGAGGATCCTCTTCTTTTTCTGGGTTTCCAAAGTTCTCAGTGTTCTGGGAATCGTGCAGAGAAAAATCAATTGATGGGAACGATGACCTCCCACGTTTTGGGTTATCTGATCTCAGTGGCATCGATGTAAATTTTTTTTTTTAAATAGTATTTTCAGTCATTTTGCATTCGGAACCAGACCTGCTCCATTTTACTTTGGTCTTGGGCTCCGGCCTAACATATGAACCTGTTAAAAATGTGTTTTTCCTGTTTTTCAGTCCTTGACTTTGGTGAATAAAATGTGCATTCAATTCAAGTCGAACACTCGAACTGCGTATTCATCTAGTTAAGAGCAACCACTGCAAGTGGCCTAGTGATTCTTGCTTAGTTGGGTGTGCTCCCCAACCTAGGTTCGAACCCCGAAGCTGTCAAAGTGGCTAGGCACTGTGCTGCAATGCACAGTTGGAGCATTTCACATGCGCCGAAGGGGTTTATCTTGGGCCTAGGAAGCCTTTGGGTTCCCCTTGACAAAGTCAAAAAAAAAAAAAAGTCCAAAAATCTAGTTAAGAGCAAGTTCACCCATTGAGCTTTACCGGTCAAGACTATTCACTGCTTTTTTTACTTGTATTTCCACTATTGAAGTTGGTTGGTCAGACACTGTTCACAAAATGTCAAGAATGCTCACTAGACCTCTCTCAATTTTTTATTTATTTTGGTTGCGAGGAGATGAGTTACTTATTGGTAGTGACGATGTCGTTTATAGATGGCTAGAGACAGAGTGGGAGATAAGAGAACGAGATAGAAGGCCACCAGAAGATAAAGAAGGTCGTGAAAAGCCATGTGTTTTAATTTTTTATTTGAGAAAATATCACAAATAATCACTGAGTTATGACCTATGCGACACATATTTCAATAATATCACTTAACTCACTCACTTTTACATCCGTCTTTCACTTAACTCATTGTCGTTAATTCTACCATTAAAAGCCATTAAAATTGAGGGTATATTTTTCTAAACACTAAAAAAATGCATTTCTAACTTTAAAAAAAATTATGGAAAAAAAAAGACTGTAAATTAAAATTAAAATAAAATCCTTTTTTATTAGAAATTTCAGAAATTGAAAAAAAAATTAATAAATTTAGAATTTTTTTTAAAGTTAAAAATGTATTTTTAAGCGTTTTGACAAATATACTCTCAAATTTAAAGGAGTCTAACAGTAGAATTAACGGCAGTGAGTTAAGTGAAAGACGGATATAAAAGTGAGTGAGTTAAGTGATATTTTGAAAATACAGTGAGTTAAATGTAGAATGAGTCATAACTCAGTGACTATTTTTATTTTTTGACATTTTTATTTTATTTTGACCCTTTTTTTTTATAATAATTTTACCCACCCTAATCTCTTGTCTGATTTTTTTAACGATTATTAATTAATTTGAACGCTAAGCCCCACTTAGAGTCTAGGTCCCGCATAACGCCTATGAGTCTATATATTCTGGCCTGTGCCTAGGTCCCGCCTAACCAAATTTTTATTTATATATATATACACACACATGTTCACTCGATCAATGCAAGAACTCGGATCAAAAATTTCTACTGGAGTCTTTGTGTTAAAGAGCTTTCCCTCAAAGCCTCAAACTCTTATTCATTTACGTGCAGAGCTGAGCATAACATTCAAGAATGGCAGCCCTTGATCTTCATCTTATGGCCTCTGTTTTTGGCATTCTGGGTAATTTTCTAATAAAGCTAGCTAGTTCATGTAGCTATCTTCTAGCTTTTACCAAATAAGCAAATCTTACTTAGTTCTCTATTTTACTAATGTTTCAATTCTCTAAAACTTCTATAGGTACCATCTTCGCCTTCCTTGTCTACCTTGCCCCACTGTAAACATCTCTCTCTCTCTCTCTCTCTCTCTCTCTCTCTGATTTTCAAGCATATGAGATTGACTAACTTTGTAATCTTTTGCAGACCAACATTTTATAGGATTTTCAAGACAAAGTCTGTTCAAGGTTTCCAATCTATACCCTATTCAGTGGCATTGTTTAGCGCCATGTTAATGCTCTATTATGGCTTCCTCAAGACACATGCTTTAATTCTCATCGTGGTCAATTCCACTGGCAGCTTCATCGAAACTGTGTACCTTGTAATGTACTTGATTTATGCACCACCAAAAGTCAGGGTACTCTTCTCTCTTTTCTGCTTCTAATGTATATTAGAAACTATTTATGTTAAGAGTGAAGATGGAAATCATGGAATTAAAATTTGATTTTGGTTTTGCAGATTTTCACAGTAAAGCTGCTTGTCTTGTTTAATGTCTTGGCTTATGGTTTGATCTTAGGGGGTACAAGCCAAATCTCAAATGCTAGTCGGCGGTTGACAGTTGTTGGGTATATCAATGTTGTGTTCAATGTCTCTGTGTATGCTGCTCCTCTTAGTATTATGGTAAGTCCATTCATGCTTTACGTCTTAATTATTATCCCTTTTTGGTTGATCACATACTAAATACTTGATTATTAATTCCATTGACTTGTTTTTTCAGAGGCTGGTTATTAAAACAAAGAGTGTGGAATACATGTCATTCTCATTGTCACTCTGCTTAACCCTTTTAGCTGTTGTGTGGTTCTTCTATGGCCTTTTAATAGAAGATTTATTCATAGCGGTACAATTTCTTTCTTTCCTGCTTCCTTCACCTCTTATATAACCTTCGTCTAACAAATTTGGTATGCTGATGGACTATGTTGCTTATTTTCTCTCATGTTTTATTTGTATAGGCACCGAACATCTTAGGGTTCGCCTTTGGGATTGCGCAGATGATTATGTTCTTAGTCTACAAGAAAAAAAAGAAAGTTGCCTTACCAGAATGTAGTCTAAATGATCAGATACCAAACACAGACAGGGTTGCTACTGTAGAAAATTATGACATAGTAACAGCAGGTGAAACTAATACTCAAACTCAATTGGAAGTGGGGGATAAAGAAGAGTTCAGAAGCTGATGATCATGAGAATCAATCGTAGATCATTACACAGCTGAGTACTGAATCAATTGTGTGAAGGCAACTGATGAACCAAAGTGACACATTTATTGTGTGATCAGATCACAGTTAGTAGTATTCAAGACAGGAATTAAACGTCAAATATACATGCATGAATAATTCAGGAAATTTAATGAATCATACTCCAATAGATAAGTACGTGTTTAAACAAATTGTAATGAAAAATACGCATGTAAAAATGCGAGCATACAAATATCAATATATGTCATTTGTAGTGTCTAGTATCATTTTGTCTAGTGACATAAATATCTTTTTGTATTCGACTCACAAAAAACTAGCTGTTGTAATTCAGTTGTTAACATAATAAAACAATAAAAAATTTAGGGTTAAATACTGTTTACTCCCTAAACTTTTACTCAAAAAACACTTCAGTCTCTGTCCTTATAATTTCACACGTTTACTCCTCATACTCTCAATTTTAGACCAATAGGTCCATTCCGTTACTCTCCATCTAAAATCTCCGTTAAGCTGATGACGTGGCAATCTCTTCCATGCTGAAATGTCTGTTATACCCTCACTTCCTTTTTTTTTCTTAATTTTTTCTTCTTTTTTTAATTTTTTAATTTTTCTTTCTTTTATATCTTTTTCATTTACTGCTTACCATCTCTCTAAAACCCCCAACCTCTTCTCTCTCCCAACCCTACCTCCCACCCACATTTCCCGATCTCAACTCACACTTTCACATCATTTGGTCCCTCTATTTCTGAACACACAATCAAGTACATTTTTCATACACAAAATCAGAAAATCAAAACTAGAAAATTATCCTTGAACCGAATCCAAATAAAAAAAAAAAAGAAAAACTGAAACAGTTCTTCTCCTAAACCCAGATCGATTAGACAAAAAGAAAAGAAAACCAAAATGATTCCATCAACAACCCATGAGCTCCATCCAAACCTTGCTCAAAATCTTCTTCAAAAACCCTAGTCCCATCAAACCCCAATCTCAGGCCAAACAGCTCCATGCCCAAATCTTCTTAAATTCATTTACCAAAACCTCCACAGTAGTCTTCTTCTGCCTCGACATCGACCTGCTTCAGAAGAAAATCCGGCACCCGGAAGACCAAGAATTCTGAGGCCCATGAAATGGTTCATATGCTCATCAGAAGCTTCAGCGACATAGAGCCCCTGGTGATTCAATTCTTCTTCTTTTTTAGCTTCGAAATTGATTCGGGTGGATCTTTATAGGTGAGGTCGGCGGTCTTGGCGTCAGAAAGGGTGAGGCAGAGTGGTCGAAGGTGGGGATGGAGGCGGTAGAGGTAGAGCTACTTCCTCTCGATGGTCAACAAGTGTTTTCTAGCGATTAATCGGCCGGTGGGCTTGGGGCTATTTTTCGATGGCGGCTGAGCAAAGACGATGCGGGGATTCGACCCTGAGATCTAGTACCTCCATGTCCCACATCGATCGAGACCCATATAGATCTTCTTGATCAAAGAGCTCTGAAATAAATTGAATCGAAAAAGCTCTGGAGGTCTAACCTGCTACGACGACCTTCCTCGAGACTTTGGTGCTTTGGGGCTAGGTGGGTTTTGGTAGAGGTGTGAGTGAGCAATGTGGGCTAGTTTAGCTTTGGTTAGGGGCGATAAGCAGAAGAAAAAGATAGTGTTGGAAGAAGAAGAGAAAACAGGGGAAAAATAGAATAAATAAATAAATAAAGAATAAGTGAGGGTAAAATGGACATTTTGACGCTAAATGAATGCCACATCAGTAATTTAACGGAGTTTTTGGACGGAGAGTAACGGAATGGACCTTTTGGTCCAAAATTGAGAGTACAAGGAGTAAACGTGTGAAATTAGAAGGATAGGAACTGAAGTGTTTTTTAGGTAAAAGTTCAGGGAGTAAACAGTATTTAACCCAAAATTTTATGTTAAATATGGTCATCTAAAACATAAATTTTGAAGAAAAAATCAAGGTGAACCATAATGTGTCCTAAATATTACCATTTGTATATATAAAACTTCAACAAATCTCACTTGTTTAATAAATGAAAAGTGCAATATACGTCAACCAGTGTTGCACAATTGGGATCCAACCCATGTGGATAACAGGCAAACCCCATTTAAAACAGCAAATGAAGGCATCGAAGGAGACACCCAAACAAGAATTTGGATCTGAGGGAAGAAATAGGTAGCTATCTAGAGGTCCATCTAGGGACGTAGCTGTGCTTAAGGCTACTTGGGCTGTAACCCGAGGGAGATTTTGGGCCAAAAGTTGCCAAGTATAGGTATAGCCCAAATAATAATAAAATTATATTAGGTCTCCACACTTTGTGTCTCAGTCACTGTATGTCTAAGAAGTGAGAATCAATTACATAGTCACCGAGCCACCTCCCTTTGAGGCTCAGTCCCGCCGATCTGACTCCCACTGTCCCTCACCGCGATTCCCTCTGACTCTCTGAGGCTCAGATGCTTAGTCCCGCCACTGTCCCCACCTAGCCACCTCCACCGCTCCACCAATTGAAGTAAGGGCCGGGTCAATTAGAATTGTTGTTCATTTGGGTTTTAATTGATTCTGTTTGTATATGAATGAATTGGGTTTGTCCTTTTTTATGATTGTTAGTTTTTTACTGAGAAAGTCTATAGTTGCAGGTCGGTTTTGTGCTCCCCGTGCCAAGATGATGATAATGATTCAAGGGTCAATTAGAATTGTTGTTTATTTGGGTTTTAAACTTTTAATCGATTCTGTTTGTATATGATGCATTGATGTTTGTATAATCAAAGTTAGATTTCCTTAGTAGCCATGGCTTCCTCCACGGTTTTATTTGGGTTATAATCAAAGTCTGTTTGTATGATGCATTGAATACATTAATTGTCAGTTTCCATAGCTCCTTTGTTGTTATATATAATCAATTAGAATACCTTGCTTTTGTTGTGTAGACGGTGGTAGTATTGGAAGGGAGCAGTGGAGCAATTTGGTTGGAGATTTTATCTCTTCAAGTCTTCATCTTGTGAGTTTAATTGGGTCACAATCTTCTCTTATGATGGAGATTCATCTTATATTACTGCTATGTCATTATTGATGCCTTAATGCCTATGCTATGCTATGTGCCTATGTCCATTTTCATGCTCTGTGCCTATGTCTACATAATCAAAGTTCGCAAAACTTTTATATAGCTAAAATTAGCTCAACCCAAACTCAATTTATGGCTACGTCCCTGGGCCATCTCAACTTTTTTTGATCGAGCACCCTTGTAGTTATAAAGCATACTCTGCTGCTTTAGGAGCTCGTACCAGCCCCATATACTTCTCTCGGGGCCTGATCTAACCAGAGCCCCTGCCTCTCTCTCTCTCTCTCTCAAACTTGCTTGAAGCAAGCTCAGTGGGTGTCTCTCAAAATAATAGCAAAGAAGCCCAGACCACAAAAAGCATGATCAACTTTTGATTTCGAGGCGGTTGTTTGCAGTCCAAAAAAAAAACAATGAGGCTTTAATTACCTATGCACAAGCCAAAACAATTAAGGCTTGGTTGATTGGTGTGCTGGGGCTTTGTTTTAAACATGATTAATTGAATACAAGATTGATCAAGAGCACATGTTGAGGTCATGATGTGGAGAGACAAAACATGATCATGATCATACATAGGTCTCTCCCAGTTGCACCTGCAAGCAAAAGAAATTGAATTAATTATTGCCAGTGAAAGCGAAATCATGGGTTCAAAAGAGTACTTCATCTTCAAATTCAGCTCGCAAACGCATGGTGTTGGGTCAAAAATACAAACATTGTGACTTCACTGACCTATATTTTTAGTTTGACGATGACGTGAAATAGCCAGTGCACACCAACTTGTTTGAATTCGCTTCACTACATATGTAGGCAATTTAGCGACCCACTAGATGTAACCACAACTTCAAATTGAATCCCTAACTCCACCAATTAAATTCAGCTTATCTGAATCTCTGACTCCACTAATCAAATTCACCCAAACACCAAAAAAATAAATTCATTTCCAAATTACCCAAACAAAAATCTAAAGGCTTTAAACCCTCTCAAATATCTCAAACACAACACCAAAAATAAACGAGTCATCTACCCATTTAAATCCTAAATGCTGAATCTACATGTGGTTTGATCCCGCAAGGGTATGTAGGCAATTGAAGATCAAATCATCTAGATGCAACCACATCCTAAACATTCTTATTCCAAAATCAAAAATCTTTAATGAGCCATTCACTCATTGGGACTTTTAAACTACGAGTGGCTTCATCCCTTCCCGGGTACATAGGCAACCCGTCATAACATTCGAGTGCAGCTGCAAAAACAAACAAATACACAATTTTTTATATATAAATGGAATCAAATGGTGTTTTCTTATAACAAGGGATTGCAATTAAGAGACACAACGAATAGATCAAACCACAAAATAACTAAAACTCTATTCTGTCAATGAATACGAGTGAAATTACGTTGGGTGATTCACTTTGCGCAATTTTTACCTAACAAATTAGGTGAACTAAACTGAGAAAAAAGGGTTTGGAGAACGCGCCTCACACGCCTGGTGTTATTGAGAGAGTGATGCTCCGTCCGGAGGCCCGTCCTTGGGGCGTCGTCGTCGGATGGGCTTTTGATGGTTCTGGGCACTCTGGCTGGGAGTTCTAGCTTAGGCATAGCCCGGGAAAGGTGGATGAGAGGTCGATGTTGGGTTGGGCAGATCTGTTCTGGTCTGACCTTCTCTGGTCGTGGGCTAGCACAGAGGTAGAACGGCGTATGGGTGTCAGTCGGTGGCGAGATCGGTGGTCACTATCCCCTGTAGTGACCAGATTGATGCCTGAGTTGATCAGGTTGGGCATATTTAGGCTTCAATCTCCTAGCAGAGGCGTTCCCTATAAGGATCTAGAGTGCCTTGAGGTCCGGCTTCTGATGATAGCCGAGATCGATGATTGGCGATGCAGTAATGCAGGGTTGCTGGTGCCGGTTAGTTGGCGGCGGAATTGGTGAGGATGGACGTCTGCAGCTCGTTGGTGGTGAGATTGGCTGAATGCAGCCCTAGAATTCCTTAGGGTGATTGGAGGTTGGACCGAGCTCTAGGTTTTGGGCCTTTGCTGGTGAGCTGATGTTTTTAGTTGTTTAAATTATAGTTGTTGTTGGGTATTTGCTGATGTTAGGTATTAGCTATTGGGTCCGGTGCACTGCAAGTTGTGGCAAAGACATTCCCTTCTAGAGGGTACCTATCTGGTTTTGGGTCAGTAGCGATCGCGAAAAGTTTGGCTGTGGCATAGACAATCATCCTTGGCCTTCTAGTGGGTCGTTCCTGTCTGGTTTTAGGTCGGAGGAGATGGCGATATGGAGCAGTAGTGGGTTGATGGTGTTGACAATAGGGTGGTGACGGTATTGGGTTTACTTCAGTCCCAGGTTTGACTATCCAGCAATCCATTTGGTTGGGTTGGAGTCACAACGAGTGTTGGCTTGGTCTATCAAAGGCTGGTCAGGTGGACTCTGGGTGGCGAGTTAGTGTTGACACAAGTGAGTTGTCTGGCTCATTGTTCTTCTTAGCTAGACGAGAGGTGAGATCTAAATGATTCACTGCTCCTGCGCATGTTGTCTTTGCCATTTTGTTGTTGTGCAAGTTTTTCTTTTAGTCTCTTTAAGTCTGTTGTCGCCATTTTGTGAAACGCGATGACAACAAGATTGCTCACCGTTTTGGCAAGAGTGGCTTTGTTTAGTCAACTGTTACTTTGATTGGAGTCGGGGCCTTTTGGCTCCATTAGTCAGTCAATATAGGTTTCAGTGTGAAGTCTAGTGGCAATTTCTGTGTAAGAGCCCCCATGTTGGAATGTTATTGCAGATTGTTGCCCAAAACTCGTTATAAGCAGTTCATTATTAATGAAGTTTTTCTTGATAAAAAAAAAAACGTAGGTGAACTGATATAGAAGCTTAAATGAAAAATTGAAAACCATGGAAAGTATAATAAGGCCGGCTAGCTAGACATGACCCTAGATAGACAAAGCTAGTCACTTAGCATAATGAGCACCTTCAACTGGTGGTCCTCTTACATGATCTCTACTTTGAAAGAGATCGAGAAGAAAATACAAAAGCAACATTAATCTGAGTTTAAGTGATTCAAGGGAGAAATTAAGGTGTTCGTCAATCATCAGTGTATATAAATGAGAGAGCGTTTCAGTTGGTTACGACAATTTTTAATAGACTAAGAGAGCGAGGTTAAGCATCGTCTGAGCTCTCAGCATCTTTCATCAACTCGAGAAACCTGAGAAACAAGTTGAGGAGGTCCAAATACAAGTCGATGGCCGCCAAAATGTACTCATCGTACTCGTAGTGCTTGATCAATTCATCTGTGTCATGGACAATATAGCCACAGAATATGAGTATTCCCACAATCCCGTATATCATATGACTAGTCTTACCAAGAGGGAGGAAAATCTGCAACAAGATCCATATGAATGTATTATTAACCCAGGATTTAAAATTTCGAATATAATTGAACACATTACGGCAGTGGAATAAATTCAAATTAAGCAGCGAGAGCCTAGAGGCCGGGTACATGCAATTAAGCACAAATACCTGTATCACTCCAAAGACAAGCAGAGCCAGCAGGGATGCAAACAAGAAAGGACCCAAGAAGTTGAAGTCATGGCCTCTCCTTGCGGCGCAAAAGGTGTACAAGGTCAGACTTAGAAAAATCACAGCAGTTAGAATCACAGCCTCCAAACCCTGTTTCCAATACAAAGTTCCATTATGTTAGGCTTGTAAGCAAGATTATGTATATGCTACTAGAACTGTATATATGTGTAATTGATCTAGAAATACTATTAAGCTATTTTAATACTTTTACGACCTATGAAACTATTTTAATCCCCAAACCACACTGCCATGGAAATGCTACATTAGCCTTTGCTCAGGGGGAGAACGGACTGCCCATATATCACTCCCCAAGCAAAGGGACTCAAGAAAATCATTACTACAAGACTCCAGATCAAATAATATTTTGGAAGAATTCCACAAATGGTCACTCAACTATAACTCATTCGACACTTTGGTCACTGAAGTTTCAAATATATCACTTTGGTCACTCAACTATTACACTGTCAATCACTTAAGTCACCTAAAGAGTATTTTTTATAATTTTTTTAATGAAAAAAAATAACAAAGTGCCTTAAGTGATTGACAGTGTCATAGCTGAGTGACCAAAGTGATATATTTGAAATTTCAGTGACCAAAGTGTCGAATGAGTCATAGTTGAGTGACCATTTGTGAAATTTTTCCTTCTGATTCTTCTTGAATACAGAATTATCATATTAAAATAATATTCCTCATCACAAGCTATTTGATCCCTCATATAATATAGGGAACATGGATTAAGGTCAAATTTTGATTCATGGACCTCCCTACTTGGTTTAGGAGTCTAAGAAGAATCAAATTTCGTTATCAATAGGATTTTTGTTTCAATTAGAGTCACCGAATTTTAGTCACACTAGGTAACACTTTATAAGTCTTGAAACCATAAATTAAAAAAAAAAAAAAATTAATTAACACAGAACCTTTGTTGAACAAAATTTCATACTAAAACTAAAAATCACAACAGCCCTAGCCTATAGTCATTGCCGTGACCATCTAGAGCATGTTAGGCTCGCGCGGCGGGTGCCCTAGGTCGTGGGGCTTTAAAAGGAGGAAGGAAAGAACAAGCAGGTTTAGGGTTTAGGGCTGTTGTAATTTTTAGTTTTAGTACGAAAACTATAAAAAAATAAAAAATAAAAAAAAACGTACCGCTGGTAAATGCACAACTTACTCCGACCATGAGGGCCTCACATATAGTGAAAGCCCCAAGGAGCACGTAATTTAGCTGGTGATGTTTGCTACAAAACACCATGGCGACGAGCACTGCAAAAAACCAAACAATAGCGAAACCC
The DNA here is from genome assembly GCF_002994745.2 of Rosa chinensis. Lineage (NCBI taxonomy): Eukaryota > Viridiplantae > Streptophyta > Magnoliopsida > Rosales > Rosaceae > Rosa > Rosa chinensis. The sequence goes on along the minus strand of NC_037093.1, from coordinate 55,521,880 downwards.
TAAGTCTTTCACAATCTTATCATGCACCGAATTAAAGAAACCGTTTTGATCCAAGGGAAGAGTCAAAGTGACATACATACCAGCAAGGGAGGTGATGATGATCGTTTGTTTCAGAAACCATCCGAGCCAAGTTTCGATAAGGAATACGGCGATTGCAGGATTAAAGTAGACGGTGGCGACGATGGGGATGGTGAGGAGTATCTGAAAGGTGAGGATGGCATAGACTTTGCGGATGAAGGCCCATTGGAACTCCGGCCTCCCCGTCATCGAAGGGTAGAGTAAAGGGGTCGCTCCGGCTTCCAAGTCATTATTCTGGCTCAACCGTGTCTTCATTGCAACGAAATAGATAGAGGATTGTTTAGTTTCTAATGAGAAAGTGCAGGAAAGTGTGTTCAATAAGCAGTAGACTCTACAGCCTAAAAGCTTAGCACCCTACCCCTTTTTATATAGTTGTTGTTTTGGATTTGGCACAATTTTACTGGGATATATAGTTAGAACACAAAAAAAAAAAAAAAATTTGTTTAAGGAAAACTTAATTGGGAGAGAATTGAATCGTACTTTCATTGATAATAGGGGCCTCTTTATATAGAGGATTACAAGCATAGAGATAGAGTTGTACATGGAAACATAATCGTTTCGATACCATACTTGTAGACACCTCCCCCTGATGTCTGCAACTCCCCCTGACGACTACGGTCATTGGAGTTCGGAAAACTTCCGCAAACGATGCTACCAACATGTTTCTAGAAAGTGGAATTTCGGGAATGACTTAGTGAGCAAGCCTGCCGCGCTGTCCTCAGATTGAACCTAGTTCACTTTGATCTTGAGGAGAGTTTGTTGTTGCTGATTATACTTGGTGTGGTCGCTTTTGATGTAACCTTGCTTCAAAACAAGCAGCATTATCCTATATGCTCGTAGGCTCATCTGTGGTAGACTTCAACCACAATTGTTTCGAACATGCGTAATTATGGATCCAATCCATATACATTCACCAACCACTTTATGAAGAGCAATAATCTCTGCATTGTTCGAAGATATAGCGACTAAGGTCTGTTCTGTAGACCTCCAAGATATCACGGTCTTTACCCATGGTGAACACTTAACCAGTTTGGGAATGACCTTTGTTTGGATCACAGAGATACCCAACATCAGCAAAACCTTCCAAAACACGTCGTTTTGGGATGGGGATAGTGGATGCAGGCCAGTGTTGGTGGCGTTCCTGGTGTGTGATGGGTCCGAATCCATCATCTATTTGCAGGGATAGAACAAGCTCATATCAATCATAAATCTCAAGTATCGAAAGATATCTTTTACACAAATCCAATGGCGTCGCGTTGGCGCAGAACTATATCTAGCTAACAAGTTCATGGAAAATGAGATGTCCGGTCTTATGCATTGAGCTAAGTACAATAATGCACCTATTGTACTCAAGTAAGGCACTCTTGCCTCTAGCACATCTTCATTATCATCCTTTCAACGAAGATGATCCTTTTCAGGATCAAGACTACGGACGATCATGGGGGTGCTTGAAGGCTTGACCTTGTCAAAATGCCTAAGCATCTATCGACAAGATGCTCAAGTTCCAAACCGAGACATAATCGTGTTCTCCCATAATCCTTCATCTCAAAATCGGGCTTCAAGTGTTCAGCGGTTTCCCTTAACTCTTGAAGGGCTTCTAATGAAGATCATGTCCAACATGAACCGCGATAGAATCCTAAACTTGTTATGGAAACGCGTGGGCATATCCCTTCCCAATTAAGTAGTCACTTTAGTGAGCGTTCCAACCTTATTGTAAATGTGCTCCGTGATCTAGAGCCACTTGACTTGGGTAAATGAAGTTCACCATGAACCTTCATGTATATTCCATATCTAGATCCCCATATAGATATGTAGTGACCACATTTGTAAGCTGCATGTTCAGTTATTCGGAAACTACCAAACAGACAAGGTAGTGGAGTGCAATGACATCCATTACGAGAGAATATGTCTCATCGTAGTCGATTCCAGGGTGTTTTGTGAGAAGCCTTGCACCATCAGGCGAGATTGCCATCTCTTTTTCTCATCACGCTTTCTAACGAAGACCCATTAGTCAATAGGTTTTATGTTAGGAGGTGTTGGCATCACTAGCTCTAAAACTTTCCTCTTAGTTAGAGAATCCAACTTAACCTGGATCGCATCTTTCCATTTAGGCCAAATCTCTCTACGTTGGTATTCATTCATCAACAGAGTGTGGTTCGATATCATTGGACTCAACAAACTCATGTGCAATGAAGTGCGTGACTACATCATCAATTATGATGGAGTTTCTATCCCACGTCTCATGTACACTAGTGTAATTTTCATAGAGCTCTATCTTCTCAGGAATAGGTTCTGACGTTAAGGCGTCCCCCAACGATAACCATAACCCGGAAGATTCTCATGAGACGGATTTTGAGTGTCGATGATCAAAGGATTGGAGTGTGCCAAAGCATCCTTTGAACCCACTGGCCTCCCACACATCCTAGTTGGGGCCATGGCCTGTAACGCTTGAGTGCCACTCTTTTTGGCATTGGCGCCATGCCTACCTCCGTGTAGGGTGGCGCTACGTCCTCTTGTAGGGACTTACTTCCTTGCAGGCATATTTGCAGCAGATGTGTGATCTCGTCACTTTAGTAAGGATCATAGTGGGGACAGGCCACGACAATTCCTGTCGTTCCTGCTGAACATCCGTGTTCTTATCTCCCCGTAACGACGGAAAGACTGTCTCATCAAAGTGACAACCCGCATATCTAGCGGTAAGGAGATTGCCTCGCAAGGGCATTAAGTGCCGAATGATTGTTGGAGTCTCAAATCCAACGTAGTTGCCCATTCGTCTATACGGACCCATCATAGAGCGCTGTGGCGGTGCAATTGGCACATAAATGGCACACACAAAGATGCGTAAGTACGATACTTGTACCCAGTCACTAGCTATAACGCAGAGGTAGATTGAGTGGCGGTGGGTCGTAGACGAATTAGCATAGCTACATGCGATATTGCATCACCCCAAGCGAATATAAGGAGATTGGTGTGCATTACCAATGTCCGGACTACCATCGTAGACATTTCCGTGAGACCATTTGGGTGTGTTCATGGGAATGTGATGTCCAACATCAGTCCCAATGCAATAACCATCGAAAGTCTTCGATGTAAACTCGCTAGCATCGTCAAGTCCAATTGACGGAATAGGATGATCCGGGGAGTGAGCCCGTTGTCATATGATATTTGCTAGGAGTGTAGCATAAGCAGCATTACAAGTGGACAATGGCAAAACACTTGACCAGCGTGTTTGCGTATCAACCAATATCATGAGATATTTAAACGTCCGCAAGTTGGTTGAATCAGTCCATAGAATCCCCATGGATTCTATGTAAGAACATAATGAGTATTTTCATATCTTTTGCATAGGACGGTCTCAATCCTAATTTCCCTAAGGAACGGGCTTTGTAAAATGAGCGAGAGGCTTTAGAAGCAACCGATGAGAATTTTGGTTGGGTCTGAGCATCTGAAACACTATTTGAAGCAAGTTGGTGATTGCAGCATTACCTAGGGCACCATCACCATGATGGAGACCATCCATGGCGTCATGGATAGGGACAAAGGCGGTGCCCTAGGCAGCTGCGTCGGTCACACTTAGTCCAGAAATCAACTTTTGATTCATGCTTCATTTCGCTCGAAAGAAATGATGTCCATGTGAAGTCTTTAGTAGACGAATCATCATATCATGACTAGGATGATCTATCATGTCGTGACAAAGCCAATGTGTCTAAATCCAAGAGTTCTTTTCTCATAATTTTATTGGATTAATAGCTCGAATAGTGACATAGAATCCACTAGAGAGACACATAAACTTCTTTAAGATGCGCTTTCGTTCTCAATCATTAGAGGTATTGCAAAGGAGCTCATTTCCATTCTCTACATGCGTTTTCGAATGGAATCTGTTGGCTATTCACAGGTGTGATTCACCCTAGAAGAGTAGAGAGTTTCTGTGACAGTAATTAAGGTGCCATTTGGCAAGTGAAACTTGGGCTATTCCATGTCCTTGAATTAATACTGATGGTCCAGCCATCGTAGTCACAAAAGTCATATGCTCATAATCAAAATGGAGTCATAAAGAACTCGAAATTTTATTCATACGCCAACAGAGTTACATCATTGTCTCTTTGACTAAACAAAATCTAATCCAAAATGATAGCTAATGCAAAACAATGGTAGTCGTCTAACTTCTTTCGGTAATTCCAAAATAAATGTGACCAGGTAAGTAGAGAGATGTCGGTGGAGCAATGCTCGCTTAAGTACCACTAATCTCATAACTTTCCTAGACATCACACTTACTTTGAGTGAGCCTACTTTGAAGAAAAACTAAACCATTGGCATTTACTACAAAAATATATGGCAATTGCCTATTACATCTCTTGGAAAAATAAAGACTTAAACAGAATTGGCGATCTATTGATCTCAGCCAGATTTGTAGTCTTCAACCCTTCACTCTAGATCATCTTCTTGATCTTCTTGTTCCATATAGTGAGCTTCTCTTGCTTCACAATATGCTTTGTAGGCGGTGATGATTTCTTCATGAGCTCTACAAATGTGTGCCCAATGATCAGACACTCCACATCGAGAACATACATCTATTTGCTCAAACTCCATTGATTGAGGTGCTTTGAAAGCGTCATTTAGATGGCTCTTAGTGTTGGTGGCGCCACCAACATGGCCAGAGGCGTTGCCTCCCTCTCTCTTTCCACATTTACTTCTTCGGTTCCGTGTTCGCCTATTTTGGCGGTTACCTTCCAAAGTAGAGCGATTATATGAACTAGAACGTCCAGAAGTATCCCTAAGATTAGGGTTTCTCTCTTGGCGCTTTCTCTTGGGGGTGCGACTATAATTGGATTCCGGAATATGCTCTATTTCCATAGATCTCGAATTATAGTTCTTCACAAGGATGTTGTCATGCTTTTCAGCGACATTCATAGCTCCAATGAGCTCATGAAACCTTGTGATCAGTCCTGCAACAACATCGATTCGATAGTTCTTAGCAACCATCAATGCAGAGAAGGGAAAGGTAGAGAGAGTCTTCTCAATCAACATCGCATCTGTGATCTCTTTACCACAAAATTTCATTAAGGATTTAATGTGAAGTGCTTCCGAGTTGTAGTCAAGAACTGACTTGAAATCACAGAAGCGGAGGCTATGCCATCTCACTTCTAGGTCAGGAAGCAGGGAGTCACGAACGTAGCCAAATATATCTTCAAGTGAGACCCACAGCCTTTTGGGGTCTTCTTCATTCATACACTTGTACTGGAGCGAATCATCCATATGACGAGTCATTAGGATGATGGCTTTCGCCTTATTTGCCTCTAAGGTTGCTCTATTTGCTTCCAAAGTTTAAGCTTACTCAACAATTAGCACGTCCTGGCTAGGCTCGAGAATCGTATCCAAGATTCTATCGGCCTTGAGATGCTGGCGAATATCACGAACCCACCTGTGATATTCAGAGCCAGTTGTTCCCAATGGAGCAAAGTCCAATTTGTTCAGATTACTCATCCTGAAAGAGAACAAGAAATTATGGTTAGTTTCGGAGCGAAAACGCTACCACGAAAACAAATAAATTTTTTTAGCGTAGTCGCTTCCAAGAAATTCGATTCCAAGAGGGGTTGGATTAGATCGCAATAATGATGTTTGTCGTCTATCATTTTATCTCAACAAACTCTAAGTTTGGAGGACTCTACAAGCTCCAAGCTTGGAGTGAGCACGAACCCCCACAGTTCGGCTTAATTTGGTCTCCCCTATGATAAAGAAAGGGGGGTAGAAGAAGGGATGTTGCAATTCCCCGAAAAAGAAGAGAAATTAAATGTAAAAACTCTAAAAAAAGGGAACTTTTAGAAGAAAAAAATACCTCCAAATATGTCTCCGGAAAGTTGGCAGGAAAAAGTGGTAGGAAAAAATTGCCAGAAAGTCGCTGGAAGACTGCCGGAAAAGTGATTGACCGGTCGTTGACCGGGGCTGACTGACATTGGCCTGAGAGCTGACGTGGCAGTGGGTCCCCCTTGCTGACGTGGCAGTGGGTCCCCTTTGATGACGTGGCGCGGGTCCGGATGCTGACGTGGCGTGGGTCTGTGTCAGTGGGCCTCTGCCTTGGGCTTAGGCTTCTTGGGATTCTGGGCTTCTTTTCCTTTCACTTTTTTTTCTTTTCTTTTCTTTTCTTTTCCTCTTTTCTTCTTTTCTGCCTGTTCAAGATGCAGCTGCTCAGGTGGCTGGGTCATGTCTTTTTAGGCCTGTTTTTGGACTTTTTCTTCTGGTTCCTGAAACTTCATATTAATGGGCTTCTGCTACCAAAATTTGGTGGAAATTGGAGGTCCGGAAGATGGTGAACCGATTGAATATTTCATGCAAGTTGTATGGAACTTCCGGTGGCCGGTTTGGTAGGTTTCCGGCAGGTTCTTGGGGTGCTGCTGCCGGTTCTGGACTCCTGGAATTGAGTTCTTCAAGGTATGAGGTGGAGGCAGAAAAGGCTTCAAGGTTTTGTATTTGGATTCAAGGTTTTTAGCTTCTTGAATCAAGGTTTGGCTATTTGTTTCAGGGTTAGGGCTTCGTGCTGATAACTTGTTTAAGGAAAACTGAATTGGGAGAGAATTGAGTCGTACTTTCATTGATAATAGGGGTCTCTTTATATAGAGGATTACAAGCATAGAGATAGAGTTGTACATGGAAACATAATCGTATATTGATTGGATATCTCCTAAGATTCTTCGAGAATATCTCTAATATAAACTCTATTTCAACTAGAGCAACTAACCTCAAGTTTGGGCCAGACACATATTCTGGATTTACTTTAAAATAAAATTGCGGTGCGTTTCTAACTAGTAATGATTTGACATTGAAGATTTGGAGAAGTGAATTGTTTTGGCTTCCATAATAAATGTACTTTTTAGATATGACTTGTCTTCCAAGCTTTGGTGGTTGTCTAACACCGCTTTGAAAGCACCTAGATATAAAGAATGTTATAGATTTACAAGTAACGTAGTATAGATTGCTCGAAAACCTCTACAACTGACAAAACAAGAACTAAAACAATTCCTAGGCCTCATCAACGGGCCGAGCCCGGCCCATTGGTAGCAGGCTTGGGCCGAGCCTTACTCCATTTTTAAATAGTAGCGGACCGGACTTTATTGTAAATTGAAGGATCCAAGCCCATCCATTTAATGCAGGCCTCGCGGGCCTTTTAGGGCCGGGCCGGGCTAAGCCTTGCGGGCTTTTTCGGGGCGGGCCTTGCGGGCTTTATTTACAAATAAATCTTTAAAGATAATATTTTTTATAAACTTATATTTATATATCATACACTCCAAAGAGAAACCTCTACCAACTTAAATAAAATGGGAAAACCGACCGTTGGATGAGATTATTATAATAAATTATGAGTGTGGTAAGAAATTTAGCCAATTTCACCATATTTTCGAATCCGATCGAATTGGTCAACCCTCGTTACTTGTATGTTTTCTTGGTTGACCGATGGCATGACGACCGCGAAATGTGCTTATTTTTTCACATAATGTCTGTAAATATTCTATCGATGGATGTGCGTGGACATAAGATAAAAGTTTCAATTTTAATTGCAAGCCTATATCAATTTGTCTCCTAAAGTCGTATGACTTATATATTGCATTTAAATTGTTGAGGTTCTTTATAAAGCAACCATGAAGTGGAAAATGAATTTAGAGAAATCAACCACTCGATTGAGAGATTGTAATGTTTTATGGTGATTGTAAAAAATTCAGCTAATTTGATTCTCGTTTCTAATTCGATCAATTAGGTCAAATTTAGTTACTCTTATAAACCTATATCTATACACTCCAAAGAGCAACCCCTATCAATTCAAAGAAAATGGAAAAATGGACCGTTAGATGAGATTATTACAATAAATTATGAGTGTGGTAAAAAATTTAGCCAATTTCACCATATTTTCGAATCCGATCGAATTGGTCAACCGTTGTCACTTGTATGTTTTCTTGGTTGACTGATGACATGACGACCGCGAAACGTGCTCATTTTTTCACATCACGTCTATAAATATTTCATCGATCGATGTGCGTGGACATAAGATAAAAATTTCAATTTTAATTACAAAGATGTTGGCCTATATTAATTTGGCTCCTAAAGTTGTATGACTTGTATATTGCATTTAAATTGTTGAGCTTCATTCTAAAGCAACCATGAAGTGGAAAATGAATTTAGAGAAATCAACCGCTCGATTGAGAGATTGTAATGTTTTATGGTGATTGTAAAAAATTCAGCTAATTTGATTCTCGTTTCGAATTCAATCAACTAAGTCCAATTTAGTTACTCTTATAAACCTATATCTATACATCATACACTCCAAAGAGCAACCCCTATGAATTCAAAGAAAATGGAAAAATGGACCGTTGGATGAGATTATTACAATAAATTATGAGTGTGGTAAAAAATTTAGCCAATTTCACCATATTTTTGAATCCGATCGAATTGGTCAACCGTCGTCACTTGTATGTTTTCTTGGTTGACCAATGGCATGACGACCGCAAAACGTGCTTATTTTTTCACATCACGTTTGTATTGATGGATGTGTGTGGACATGAGATAAAAAAAAAATAATTTTAATTACAAACACATTGGCCTATACCAATTTTCCTCCTAAAGTTGTATAACTTATACATTACATTTAAATTGTTGAGGTTCATTCTAAAGCAACCATGAAGTGGAAAATGAATTCGGAGAAACCAACCGCTCGATGGAGAGATTGTAATGTTTTATGGTGGTTGTAGAAAATTCAGCCAATTTGGTTCTCGTTTCGAATTCGATCCACTAGGTCAAACTTAGTTACTCTTATAGACCTATATTTATATATCATACACTCCAAAGAGCAACCCCTATCAATTCAAAGAAAATGGAAAAACCGACCGTTAGATGAGTTTATTACAATAAATTATGAGTGTGGTAAAAAATTTAGCCAATTTCACCATATTTCCGAATCCGATCGAATTGGTCAACCGATATGTAGAATATATATATATATATATATATATGCACTAATGCACATATTCTATATAAAAGTATAAGAACTTCCACACACACACACACACATATATACATATATATATATACATATATATATATATATATATATATAAACACACACACACACAGAGATATATATCAGTATTAATTAAGCCAACAAGGCTTATGGTTAAATTTTCAAAAACCCACCATTTACCCTTCTTTAATTATAGTCTAAAAATCTATAATTTAACACATGAAGGCTAAAATAGTAAATATAATAGTAAACTGAATTGAAGAAATTACAAACAAAAAAAAGGATCTTAGACGTTTTGTTAACTACAATGGCAGTTTAATTTTTTTTTTTTTTGGAGTTGGCAGTTTAAATAAAAAATTGATTTTGCAGAAAAAAAAAAGTTATTCATAATTTCATAAAAAATAAACATTTTTTAGATAAATTACGAAAACAAACTCTTTTGTTAGAAATATTAATAAAAACTCAAGCAAAATATTATAGACACAAATAAAGTATAAAGAAAAAAAGGCCAATTGACACACGCGTGAGTGTGTGTTAAGAGGCTAGTGTGTGTATATATATATATATATATGTGTGTGTGTGTGTGTATATATATATATATATATATATCTCTCTCTCTCTCTCTCTATATATATATATATATATTTATAAACACACACACAAATATCTACATATATATATATATATATAATATATAAACACACACACACACACACACATATATATATATATATATATAATATTTTAAGGGCTTTTACGGGCCAGACCTAGCGGACTTTTAATGGCCGGGCCGGGTTTTTGCGGGCTTTTGGCGGGCCGGCCCACTACCCACTGAGGCGGGCTTTTTAACGGGCCGGGCCGGGTTTTTAGCCCTCAGGGCCTGCGGGCCTCCATCGGCCCACTTGATCCGCCGGCTTTTTGATGAGACCTAACAATTCCTTCTTCTCAAAAAAAAAAAAAAAAAAAAAAAAAAAACCAAACTAGCAAATTTACCTACAACCTAACTTTCATTCATTTTTCCATTTCTTTTTCTTTTTATTTGCGAATTCTTAATTATCGACAAAAAAACTGATATTTGAAGAAAAGAAAAGATGTACGTCCATGAAAGATCTCAAATGAGAATAAGGGTTAGTTTGGGATTATTGTGACTTTTAAAAAAAAAACTGCTGCTGCTATATTGTTGAGAATAATCAATTGTGAATTAAAACAGTTTCGTGTTTGGTAAATAATATTTTTAAAATTGCTGTCAGTACATAAAACAACGGCATAGTGTGTTTTGATATACAGCAGCTTCTAACAGCAACCTCTGGGCTGCTTCTAAAATCTGCTGTCAGTGACCTATAACTTCCAATTAAAACTGTTTTTTATTTATTTACCAAACACAATAAAATCTAAAATTTTGAACAAAAACTGATTTTTTTTTAAAGCGAAGCAATCCCAAACGGGACCTAATTCTCTTAGATCAAATCTTGGGCTTTGATCCTATAATCCATTTACAATAACAATCAACCCAACCCAGACCCATTTGAGCTAAAAAGACGCGAAAGAAGCAACTACAAGACACAGTTGTTTTTCATACACCGCCTCGCACTGGATCACCTGCTGCAATTAGGGTTTCCAATTCGTCCCCTTTCTTCCTAAATCCCCCAAATTCCTCAATTTTTCTCAATTCCTCTCGAAAATGAAGAATCGAAACCCAAAAGACGCTGCAATCAACAGAGAGAAATCCGACGGCTCGAAATCGGTGTACAATAAGAAGAAGAACCCGAGGAGATTTGGTTGGCAAGGCCGTTCTCTCGAGAATTCAACGAACAGCTACTACAACCCAGCCATGATAAGTATGAAAGCTCTCTCCTTTCATCAAATTTCAATCATGTTTTCTCAAAGTTTGAATCTTTACTTGTTGGGTTTTTGTTTCTTATTTCCTCTGTTTCTGTGTGTGTATTTTGTAGTTATGATTTATATGTCCTAGTGAGACTTGAAGATAAATGCTAAAGTTTTGGTTGCTTTGAAAGCAAGTGTAGGAAAAGAATGAGCATGTAATTTGAGCCTCAATGCAATAAGAATAGAAACTTGGAATGATTAAACATTTTATGCTTCTGTGAAGTTGAAAACAGAGTATTTGGATAGCTGCCATCAGCTTAAAAAGTGAAGAAATGTACATTCTAATGGCCAATAGTGCATTGGAGTTGATTGCACAATCTAATCAAATTGGATCCTGGAGTTCTCTTGTCATAAAAGTGGACAGGGGAATTAATTCCCTCTTCTGTTTTGCGCTTAATCTTAAAAGGTTTGCATTCTGTTTTCTTTCAGAGAAAAAAAGGGAGTTCTACGATAATGCCAAGCACGTGAAGAAGTATAAGAAGTTGGTAAAGCAACAGCCGACCGATGTTCCATCAGCTATAATACCACTCGAGGTTTGATACCAAATTCGGAATGTGTTTTTCCATGTTTGTTTTGTTGAATTTTCTTTGGAAACAGTTTGACAGATAATAAGATTGGAAAATTTTACTTATATTTTATATACATACTTGGTGGCTGGTGCAGGAGGAGAATGAAACTGAAGATGGTAGCAAGATGAGTAAGAATAACAAGAAGAGAAAAGATAGGGAATCACGTAATTTAATAGAAATATATGAGAAGAAACATGAAGAGATAGAGAAGGCAAGAATGGAGAAGGAGGCTAAATTTCAGGCCAGAAAGGAAGAAAGAGAGAAGTCTGAAGCTCGGAGGAAGGCTATTAGGGAGAAGATGATGAAGAAAACGCATAAAGGTCAGCCTGTTATGAAGTACAGAATTCAACATCTTTTGGAGACTATTCAAGGCTCCATGAATAAATCATAGTTTGCGAATGGATCAGACTGTTTGAGTTATGTACAAGTATACTATTCTATTGCTGCTTGAATTCTGAAATCAACTTAGCCTGATAAGGGCAGTTTCAGTTCCCCAAGCAATGCAAAACAATTTTGGTACTATTAATGTGGCAAATCTGTAGTCTTCTTGTAGTTCATATTTGCTCTGTAATAAATTGAAACGTGCACTTTTATTTCATTCAGCTCTCTTTATAATGAAGTAAATTGGCACTAGCATAATGATTAGATACTTCCACTGCTGTTGAGTCCTAGTGCTGAATCTGATGAAAGCCGAAGATTGTGCAGCGTTTCGGAAAGAAAACTCTGCACATATATTGAGTTATTGCCTTATAACAGTGGTTGGTTGACCACAGTAGATCTAGTAGAGAGTGATTGCCATCATCTGAAAGTAACTCTGGTGAAACCTTTCAAAAAAGAAGTGGCACCCATTCTCCCTCTTTTGATATTCAGGCATTTTGTATGGGTAGATCAAGACGAATACTGTAGGACCAGGGGGTCGGTTTCCAAAGGTAGAAATGGACGATGATCCCGTTTTGTGGTTGTAGCAATGCGTAATACTTCTGATTACACCTTGGCTTTCATTAAAGGACGATGATCAAAGAAATCGACTTGTATCAACGTAGAAATGGACTTATCTATTTAAACCTGGAGGTAAATTATTTGCATGTTGGGTCGAAGATATGGTTTATCTTGTAGAATCAATAACGGGAGATCTATACCATGTTCGAAGAGCTATTTTGATAAGTACTGCACCAAGAGCTTCCTGGTTAACAAGGTGGTGTTCAACGATAAAGACAGAAGGTCACCCTAAAATTGGAGTGGTTGGAGAAGCACCATTGGATATCGGTATCTTCAATTTAGATGACAAAACCATTACCCAGCTGTCCCAACATTACTCTGATCTAAATGTGGCATAGGTGAACATCCCACCTGCAATCTGCACTATCCCCCCATTTAAAGGACTGTAGATCAAAGCTAGCTAAGCTAGTAGAACTATAAATTATCAATTTCCTGGCGGTAACTGTGTATTTGGCGAATATATATTTTCATTTATTTTCCTAAAATATAGAGAGAACTTTGTTGTTTAACTGCAACGCTATAGTACATAACAAAGAATACATTCAATCCAACCACCACAGGTGGTCGAGTTGGTAAGAGCCTCCAGGTGTGGAACCCCCACACCCGAGTTCGAATCCCGCCGACGTTTATTGGGATTAAATCCCAATATATTCTTAGTGGCCAGGGGGGAGGAAGCGTTCTGACAAGATCCCCTGAGCACGGATTAGTCTTCAAAAAAAAAAATAAAAAAAAGAATACATTCAATCCTCTATGTTACTATGTAACTGATTAATTTAGAAGGGAACCATAAAACAGTGTTTATGAAACCATGCACTGATCACTTTCAAAACTCAAATTTCTCCACTGGTTACAATTGCCTCAGTATACAACATCACATCTCACAAAGCAGGTTAAGGTTTTGACTGAGATTGATATGAGCAAACAGAACATGCTACAGAAAAACTGGGATAGCAAGAAATAATCAAGTGTCGGAAACTGTAAGCGGGCGATGCTGGACAGCAACTAGACAGTACTTTGGAGCTGGTTTGCAGATGGTCAGGACCACAAGAGCTACAACAATCACCACTAGAAGTGTAATTAGATCGGAACCGACTTCTTCTTTTTCTGAGCAAACCAACTTTCCCATGGCCAAACTTCAAGTTTGAGCTTTGGCAACAACAACTCTTGTCGCTGCTAAAATGGTGAGAAGGGAAGGATGACAAAAACCAGGAACTTGAGCCAGTATTTAAGCTCTCTTTTCAAGTCAAGGGACTCAAGTCTTCTCGGAAAGTTCTAGTATGGCCAGTTTGTCTTGCATCAAGTCATCAACGGTTTCTTTCCAAGGTTGGTGCTGCACGGCATTGACTGCAAGCAGTGGCGCATCAATTCAGTGGGTTGGTGGCATTGGCGTAGCCAGAAATTTTATCGAGAATGGTCAAAATTTAAATAGCCACAATTATTTTATATATATTAAAGAATTATCGGATAATTAATACTTTATTAGTTAAAACTGTCAACAAATACATTACACTATATTAATTTGTCCCAACATTTTTTCATTGGCTAGTAGAAATAGAAGAAAAAGAATAGTCCAATGTGTTATTGTACATTTGTACTCAGTCACTCAGTCTATTGACACAGTTACTCTTGGTACAGAGGAAACAAACAAAGTCTTTTGTTGGAAGACATGTAAAGAGGGCAAAGGTTCAGCCAAACCAATGGGCAGAATTTCTCATAAAGGTCAATAAAGTACTAAATATCAGCCAATCAGACTTGGTTTTATATAAAAGAAGCTTAAATCTCAGCCAATGAGGAGCATTTTTCAAAAGTTGAGAGGGGTTAGCTGACCCTTCTCGCACTATATTGGCTACGCCCTAGTGGTTGGGCTGACTACAAATGCATTACTATATTTGTAAATTGCTGATTGTATGGTGTTGCGCTGTTGGCTAAGGACCTTGACTTTAAACTAAATAACCCAAGTACGATGTTTGGTAGTCTATCTTTCACCATAGGGAGAATTTCACAAATGGTTACTCAACTATGACTTATTCGACACTTTGATCACTGAAGTTTCAAATATATCACTTTAGTCACTCAACTATTACATTGTCAATCATTTAAGTCACCCAAAGAGTATTTTTTATAATTTTTTTTAATGAAAAAAATAAACAAAGTGACTTAAGTGATTGACAATGTAATAGTTGAGTGACCAAAGTGATATATTTGAAACTTCAGTGACCAAAGTGTCGAATGAGTCATAGTTGAGTGACCATTTGTGAAATTTTCCCTTCACCATATTGACATTATTTATTTTTTTCAACAAAGTTTTTCTTTCTTGTTTTAAAATATTTCTTTTCGGTCACTTATTTGGTATTAGTTTTGGTTGGGTTTTTTCTTATCTCTGTCCTCACAATAATATATATAGATAGCCCTTCTAGTGAAGGGATCCCTTTTTTGGTCTTTTTTAGGGATAGGGCATTAGACCAACTTTTCGATCACATTTCGGCATCTCAACCGTTCAGTTTTTAGTTCTTAATATATAGATTACTTCTGCAAATTTTCAGCCAAATTGATTATCATTAAGGCATTGACGATTTAAGATTATAAGTATGAACGGTTCAAGTTTGACAGATTTCGTTCGTCCATTGATTTAATTTAGTTTGATACCTTAACGATCACCGATTCGGCTGAAAATTTGCAGAAATGATCTACATATTAACGCCTAAAAACTGAATGGTTGAGATGCCAAAATGTGATCGAAAACTTGGTCTAATGCCCTATCCCTAGAATAGACTAAAAAAAGAGTAGAAGACCTCTATATATATATATATATACAGTCCGGCTACACTAAGGATGTCCTTAGTTTTTCTTATGGAACGGATTTACTGTTTTCACCCACTTTCCGATCACATTTTCACATCTTAACCGTTCAGTTTTTAGGTCCTAATGTATGGATCACCTCTGCAAAATTTCAGCCAATTTGGTGATCGTTAAGGCGTCCAAAACTGCAATTTACACGAACGAACCGAATCTGTCGAACCGGAACCGTTCGTTTACATTGTTGTAATTTGCAGTTTTGGATGCCTTAATGATCACCAATTTGGCTGAAATTTTGCATAGGTGATCTATACATTAGGACCTAAAAACTGAACGGTTAAGATGTGAAAATGTGATCGGAAAGTGGGTGAAAACCGGAAATTCGTACCTAAGAAAAACTAAGGACATCCTTAGTGTAGCCGGACTGTATATATATATATATATATGTGATGCCCCGGAAATTCGTAATTATTTTCCGAGGATTTTCCGGAATTAATTTTATAACAGTTGGACGATTTCGTGGCTTGTGGACGGAGCGGAAGTGTTTCGGACGAATTTTTATTCGAAAAGTATGGTTTTAGGGGGTTTGAAAAGGTTGACTTTTTATACGTTGGGATTCTCCGAAAAACTTCCTTCACGAAAGTTGTAGAGCGCGTCGATACGAGTTCGTGGATATGTAGAACGCGAGAATCGGAGTTCGTATGAGAAAGTTATGGCCATTGGAAGGAATTTCCATTTTGGTATAAATAGAAGTTTCCCAAGTTGGAAACTTACTATTTTCATTTCTTCCATTTTCGGAAGTTACTTCTCTCTCTCTTCTCTCTCGGCTGCTACCTTCAGAATCGAAATAATCCGACTGACCCGACCCGGACCCGGTCGATCCGACCCGACTTTTCCGGCCAACTGCGGCGGTCTCCGGCGACGAAACTTTCCAGATAGGATCGTCTCCTCCGTCTGGTCGTCCCTGTGGTGTCCTCTAGCACCGATTCTCGGTGGTAGCGGCGGTAGAAGGCGGTGCAGGTTGGTGTTTTCGGACCCGGCCGGAAAACACAACTCCGGCGACTTCATGGCTTCAACGATTCCTTGGTTAAGCTCAGAATAGCTTCGCTGATCGATCCTTGGTGGTTGTTTGGATCGATTCACGTGAAACTTCGATCAACTCGGATTGGATCACTGTTCACGGCTTGTGAGGTAGTTTTCGATCCCTTAAGCTTGTTTTCTGACTTCGATCCAGTTATGAAAGTTCACAAGCATGCTTAGATGAAGCTTTTTGATGTTGGGAGTTTTGTGAAATATTGAGTTTTTGGCCGGCGGCGGTGCACCACCGTCTGTGGTGGCGTTCCGGCGGTGTTCCGGCCACTTAAGGAATTGGTTTTGGTATTATATATGTTCTACTCGTTGATACGAGCGTTTCGATATATAATATGCAAATTTTGGAGTTCGTATGGAATTGTTATGATTTTTGCAGTTTCATACCGATCGATTTATTCGATCCTTGAGGATTCGAGCGTCCGATCGACTTGTGGTTTGGTCACATCGATCGTGGACGTATTCCGGGGACTTTGGGAGGCCTCGGATGTGGTTTCGCCTCATTTGGCGTCACCTTGGGAACTTTGGTTCGATTTAGGGTTTCGAACCCCTTGTGATTCGTTGACTGAATGAGAGCTGTAATTCCTTAGGTACGTGACGTAGTACTCCTTGGACGGCTATTTTGTGGATTGGCTGCCTTGTCCTGAATTGAAGACGCAGCGGGAGTTTCGAGGTGAGTAATCTCACAAGGTTCATTTGTGAACGAATTACCTTTATCGTTTGTTGGGGAAATCTCACGATAATTGTTATGAGCATGATCGATATGTGTTATGAGCAGGATCGATGTTGTTATAAGTAGAATCGATATTTGTTATGAACAGGATTGATATTTGTTATGAGCGGGATCAATATTTGTTATGAATATGATCGATATTTGTTATGAGCATGACTACCCTATTGTCTTGGAGTTATTAGGTTAATTACGACTATAGTTGGTATTAGTGGCATTTCTGAGTGGATGACTATGTGTGTCTATATATATATTATGGGGTATATATATATACATATATATTCATGTATTTGTGACTTCGTGGTGAATCTTTGTGATGATTGTCATGAAAAGTTTATGTGGGAATATTTGTGTAATGAATCGATGACATCAGTATGGTGGATCTTTGTGATGATCGTCATGTAAAGCTTGTATAGAAATATCTGTGTAGCTTGTGTAGGAATATGAGTAGGATGGTTGATGTCTATATGATGACTAGCCATGAAATCTATGTGATGATCGCTATCTATGTGATGACCAGCGAAATCTATGTGATGATCGCTATCTATGTGATGACCAGCGAAATCTATATGATGATCGCTATCTATGTGATGATCGCTATCTATGTGATGACCAACGAAATCTATGTGATGATCGCTATCTGTGCGATGAGTGGCGATATCTGCGTGAATCTATGTGATGATCCTTGAAATCTAGGTGATGATCAGTTGGACGATGAATATCTGGGTGATGATCGGTGGAAATCTAGGTGATGATCAGTGTGATGATTGCTCGGTAGCGGAGCTGAATTGTTATTAAGTTAACAAAGATCGAGAGGACTGCTGTGATGGTTGGGGTTACCTACAGATGTCAGAGTGTAGGATTACTATGGTTTGAATTGCTTGACTTAATGTGACCTCCTGAACTAAATTATATGCAGGGGTTACTATGATTTGTTTGGCTTGTTTTGATATGTGATTGCCTTGATTTCTCCTTGATTCTATTGATTGATGGTTTGATTTACATTAAGAGCCATAGCGGTTATGAACTGTACTCTGTAGTGAGGATAGGAAGGTGATTCATTGTTCTTCACCTTTGATGTCATGTTGATGACAAAAGCTCCTAGGGGGGGAAATGGGAAATGAGTGTGATGTTGGAATTCGCCGTAGTGCGTTAGGATGGCGTTAAACATTTCTTGAGGAAGTCTTGTTTGACCGAAATTTGTGTAATTGGATGCTAGGATTGAGGTTATGAGCAGAAGGCTTTTGTGAAATTTGTGTAATTGGTTTTGAGTTACTCATACGAGCTTCATAAGCTTACCGGGTTTGTTGTGTGGAACCCGGTGCACTATTCAATGGAATGGTGTAGGGGTTAATCCTGCAGGTCGAGGAGATCGTGGCTGAAGCTGAGGTGACGCCTGTGCAGCTTTATGGTAGGAAGCTATCTTTGTGACTTTACCGTTGATAAGGACTTCCGTTGTATAGTTACTCTGAGCTGCATTTACGTTTTATTTTGTTGTTGACAATTTAATTCGTAAGCATTGTAATATATAACTCTATGGAGCGAGTTTATATTAACTTTGAGGGTTCAGGGCATCAATATCTGTGTAAGTTAAAGGGAAAAAGATTCCAGGTATTTTGTATTGATGACTGGACGTTCACGCATATATAATTATGGGGTTATATATATCGATTTTCATGTGTGTAAAATCAGGGGCGTGACAATATATATATATATATATATATATATATATATAGGGAGTATCAAGAGAGAACGTCCTTAAATTCTTAAAGTGAGGATTTTTCGACAAAGTTTTTCTTTCTTGTTTTAAAATATTTCTATGTGACATTTCTTTTCGGTAACTTCTTTGGTATTAGTTTTGGTTGGGTTTTTTCTGCTTTTTCTTATCTTTGTCCTCTTAATAATATATACATATATGTATGTGTGTGTGTGTGTGTGTGTGTGTGTGTGTGTATATATATAAATATACTATTATTAAGAGAAGAGGGTTTCTTAGTCAAAATCAACAAAAATGACCCTAAAAGATTAAAAAAACTTAGAGAGTTAATTAAATTACAAGAACAATTATGACATTTACAAAATATATTTTTATTAAAAAATAAACAAAAAAAAGCCACAATCCACTTTTCTCTCCCATGATCTTATGTCTGCAATAATCGTTTTCTTTATTATTTTCTGCAAAAAGTAAAAAATAAAAAAATATTTGAACATGCAGAGTATGTGTGGAGAAATGCTAGCGTGTGTGTGTGTGTGTAGTCCGGTTCTGAAGAGGACGTCCGCACTTCGTTAAAGTGCGGACGTCGACGCAGCTGAGGCGTTCCAGGCGGCAACGGCGGCGTGCGGCTTGCAGGAGGGAGACCGGAGGCATCTCGGATGGTTCTGGGCAGCGTTCGAGGTCAGATGAGGTCGGGTTGCAGGGTCTGGGCAGCAACCCTACCTGCAACTACAGGTTTTCTGCAGCGAGCTGCAACCCCCTCGCGACGGCGACTCTACCAACTACAGACCGCTCCATCCAACCCCTGCCGTCAGTTCACCAAGGCCTGCCGCTCGGTCGAACCCCGAGCCGAGCTGCAGCGGCGACGTCTGCACTTTAGCAACAGTGCGAACGTCATCTTCTGAACTTTTTCGTGTGTGTGTGTATATATATATATATATATATAGGCCCGTTCCAAAGCAGACGTCCGCACTTTAGTGAAGTGCGGACGGCGGCGGGCGCCTTGCAGGAGGGAGGCTGGAGGCATCTCGGATGGTTCTAGGCAGCGTTCGAGGTCAGAGGAGGTCGGGGTTGCAGGTTATGGGCAGCAACCCGACCTGCAACTGCAAGTTTTCTGGGCAGCGCTGCAACGACTTCACCGGCGACTCCACCGACTGCAGACCTCTCCGCCGACCCCTGGCGTCCTTCCGGCAATCCCCGCAGCGCCCCGAGCAGAGCTGCATATATATATATATATATATATATATATATATATATACACACACGGATCAAGAGATGACGTCCTTAAACTCTTACAGTGAGGATGTTTTTATTTTTAGCATGTATTTTAATAATCACACCATTCATTATCTAGTAACTTACACACATATGAATCATATAAAAAATTAGCCAAATATGAAAACGTTTAACCATTTGATTAGCACAATGTTCGTTTTAATTTTATCTAACAGACTACATTTGTTTACACACTTTCGAGTGACCAAATGATTATGGATTTGGTTGATTTTTTGTAGACACAATTATTACATAGAAATCTAAAGGATCAATAGTTGAAATCATTGAATTAGGTTATATACTAATGTAAAATAGTAAAAATCTTCAAATACTTAAAATAAGGATGTCCTCTCTTGATCCTCCATATATATATATATATATATATATATATATATGGTTATTATCACAAATGGTACATGAACTTATCATCTATTTTATCGATGGTACCTAAACTTCAATTTTGATCACAACCAGTACCTGAACTTTTCGACTTCATTTCAAGTGGTACCTATCACTAACTTCCGTTAATGTTCCGTTAAAAACTAACATGTGTAAAACACATGATCTATATTCAAGAGTAGTTTGACAAAATACCCATTAAAATAATTTTGTTTACTAGATATTTTGATCAATTAATATGTTCATAAAAATATAAGTTCAATTAAAAATAAAATTAAAAATGTATCTCTACCCTCTTATGAAAATAAAATTTAAAAACAATATCTCAACAAAAATTAATTGTTTTATAGATACAGACAAAACATTTCAAATAAAACTATAAAACATTTTTTTTTTGACAAACTATAAAATATTTAAAACCAAAAGCTTATCAAAACTTTCGTAATTTTTTTTCCTGTCATTCATATATATTTTTAATTGAAGTTGAAAGTTTTTCCTTTTGATAGTCTCATTTTTTATAGCCATATTGCCACAATATAAGTGAAAATAAGTGATAATACAAAAAAAAAAAAAAAGGGGTAATTTTACAAATTTACCCTTAAAAAATGAGTTACATGTTTGGCACATGTCAATTTTTAACAGAACATTAACGGAAGTTAGTGATAGGTACCATTTGAAATAATTTCAAATAGAAAAGTTCATGTACTGGTTGTAATCAAAATTGAAGTTCAGGTACCATTTGTGATAATTACCTATATATATATATATATATATATATATATATATATATCCTATCTAGAGCGAAGCTTCGTTTTGAAATTAACGTGCGCATTTAAAGTTTAAGGTCGCTTTTCGATCACATATCCACATCTCGACCGTTCAGTTTTTAGGTATTAATGTATAGATCATCTCTACAAATTTTCAGCCAAATTGATGATTGTTATGACATTAGTAATTGCCTTAAAACTAATACGGTTTGGACATATTCGCTTCGCTCTGGATAATACACACACACACACACACACACACTTTAGTTATATGTTTTCAAATTATCAACTCAATTTCTCTCTATTTTCACTTTAGTCAAAGAGAAAAAATTCTAGCCCACCCCATTTTTCAATCTTGGATCCGCCACTGACTGCAAGGGATTATATACAGTCGTTGCAAGATAGAACGATAGTATGCCTAGTCTGACTTGATGAATGTGAAAGCCTCATTTTGTTTAGGACTAAATATTGTTTAGTCCTTCAGCTTTTGACCATAAAACACTTCAGTCCCTGACTTTCTAATTTCACACGTTTAGTCCCTGTACTTCAAATTTCAAACCAATAGGTCCTTGCAGTCTGAAAGTCGCAGCGAAATGTTTATTATGCCCTCAGTTTTTTTTTTTAATAAATTTATTCCTTTTTTAAATTATTTATTTATTCTTTTTTTTCAAACAGAAAGAAAGAAAGGGAAAAAAACATTAAAAAAAATAAACAGAAAGAAAGAAAGGGAAAAAAAAATTCATTTTCCAAAAAAAAAAAAATTAATTATTGTAAAAAAGAACTGAGGGCATAATAGACATTTCGCCGAGACTTTTAGACGGCAATGACCTATTGGTCTGAAATTTTGAAGTACAGGGACTGAACGTGTGAAATTAGAAGGTCAGGGACTGAAGTGTTTTATGGTTAAAAGTTTAGGACTAAACAGTATTTAGTCCTTTTGTTTATATTGAATGACTTTGCATATGTAAAGCCTCTAGGCTTTTGTCTTGTGGCATTACTACTAAAAGATGGGTGATCACTACAGTTTAAGGGTTTGTTCGACATTGCTTCTTGATTTGTCAAAAACGTTTCAATTTGTGTTTTTTTTTTTTTTTGAAAGGGGTTTGGAACCCAGCCTAGCTGGGAGGCTCAGCCCCATGCCCGGTTCTATTTATTATATTATAATTATAATTTTGCATCGGGGAGGACATAACACTTGAACCCCGAGCTACAGAGAAACAATTACAATAATCCTCAGATTGTGTAGCTACTGGGAAGCATAAAGATCAATCAATGTCCAGATTGCAACGCATTTAGATGAAGATGTTTTGTAGGTCACAAAATTTTAGTTCCAAAGTTTCTTAGACACATTCAGAACTTGGATAAAAGTTTATGAGCTTCTGATACAAGTGCTTTCACCAAAAAACTATCCGAACGAAGCACTTTTACAAAATAAATTACATAAGAGACGGTCCAAAAGTGAAATTCCT
Organism: Rosa chinensis; assembly: GCF_002994745.2. Lineage (NCBI taxonomy): Eukaryota > Viridiplantae > Streptophyta > Magnoliopsida > Rosales > Rosaceae > Rosa > Rosa chinensis. Next base: position 55,499,104 of record NC_037093.1, on the reverse strand, counting down.
AATCCAAATCTGCTTAGATTCCAAAGTTCTAATAACCTATTCAATTTTAGCCCAAAAAAAAAAAAGAACAACCTATTTAAGACAAAGCCCATTCTTTTAGTTTTGGATTTGGGGGCTTTCTGCACATTTGGAACTTAGATGAAAGTCTTTGTGCTTCAACACTTCCAACTTCAAAGTACCACGTATTCGAGACAATTATTATGTTGTCTGAGATTATCACGTGTCTGTGGTTTCGATAACTAGAATACTGAAATACTAACATGCAGGGGAAAAAAATAATGAAAATAGACCAATCATTAGTGAAGACCACATGAAGTGATGAAACAACGGACACATAATAATCTGGAATTGCTAAATCTCACAATGGGGCCCTAGATATGCACAAGGGTTGCTCCAAACGCAACTTCACAGTCCAAATTCTTTTTGGGCTTTACTTAAGATTCAAAGTTCAAAGTTTTGAGCAAACTAATTGTAAGTATATTGGGCTATTACCATTCAACACATGCTTTCCAAAGCTGCTAGGAGATCAGAAGATGAAAAGGATCAGGAGAATAAGTTCTCCTGCCTTACCGGTGACTCAACGTTATAAAGGAAGATTGCAGAATCGGATCACCAAGAGGAAATCAAGGAAATCATATTCACCGATCTTAATCTGAAGGTGTCATTAATACATATCATTTTGCATGATTCTAAATTGATTTACAATGCCTTCAAAATGCATATCCAATAGAGATTTGATTGCGTATTCAAAACAGTTTTAAAAACCTTTCTATATTTATTTTATTCGGTAATTAAGAAAAGATTTGATTGAGGGGGAGTTCTGCTCCTCTATAAAAGGTTTTGAAACTGCACTTTATGTAGTAGAGTTTTTGAGATAAAAAGTATGTTGTGTGTGTTGCATAGTCTTCACAAAACGTTTTCATGAAAAACTCTCCATGATTGATTATTGTGTGTGTTTTCTTTATTGTATTACATGAGATCAGTGAGGAAAGAAGTTGAGATAGTGCAGATTGCTTTACTGCTATAGATCAGTTTATTCTTATGTAGAATAGGTTATGCAAGGTGTAAACAAGTTAGCTGATTTGCTTGTAATGTGGTTGTGTTAAATACCACAACTTGTTTCTCGTAAAAACCTGATTTCATAGTGAATTGCTTTCTGTGTGTGGGCTACATAAACAGCCTCGCAGTGATGTTTCCTCAGTCGTGAGGTTTACACTGCGTTAGCAAGTCTTTGTGTTGTGAGGTGTACTATATTGACAAATCAGTTCAATCCAAGCATTATCACTTAAACTGGTTCCATCGAGTACTTTCATTTGGCATCAGAGCGGGTTCTAGAATTTTCTAGTGATCCCGGGAAAGATGGAACATTCACGTGATAGGGCTACTGGTGGATTTGTAAATAGTCCTCCATGGTTCGATGGTGGATGTGAAAAATATACTCAGTGGAAGATATACATGAAATCATATCTCTATGCTCAAGATGAAATGTGTGGAATATTGTACAAAATGGCTGGACTATACCCATGGTAAAAGCAAAAGGAGAAAGCTCTTCCACTGCCACTCCCAAACCAAGGAAGGACTGGACTGAGGAAGAAGTTCGTGATCTGCAAGCAGATTTCAAGGCTAAGAACAACATTTTCACAGCCTTATCTGAACGAGAAAAACTGAGGATCAGTCATTATGATACTGCCAAGCAGGCATGGGACCTTCTACAAACTACATACGAAGGAAATAAAAAGGTGCGTGCACATAAATTACAAGCATTGATCTTTGAGTTCGAAACTATGACTATGGGATATGATGAAACCGTGGATGATTTTCATGGTAGAATTCTTAAAATTTCCGATCAGTGTCGTAGTTTGGGAGCACCCTTTGATGAAGATAAAATAGTCAAAAGACTACTAGAATTTTTCTCATATACATCGGCCAGAAACCGATGTAGAAAAAAAATTGTACACATGTGTTAGTGGGTGATGTAAAAGATAGCAAAAAAATAGACATCGGTTAAAAATCGATGTCCCATATAATAATAAACATCGGATTATGTTCCAGAATCGATGTTAAACTGCTATTATGATCACAAATTGGTGTTTTTAGATATTGTTAAACCTTCATATTTATGCATTTAGTGCTTAACGAAATATAGGTCCAACAGCACTAGTATTCATTTTAACATCGTTACTCATTCTAGAAACGATGTGTTATATTTTCTTATACATCGGTGTTTTTGAAGTTTGCCTGCTGTTTATGAGCTTCACACGTATTTTCCATATATCCCACTATTTAAGATTCAATCTACATTCTTTAGTATTGCATGAACGATGTCCATTATTATGTTAAACATCGTTTCCTTTTATGAAGCGATGTCTATTCTTCTATATTACATCAGTTTTTTAGGTTTCCAACGATGTGCATATTGATACTAGACATCATTCCCTATATTATACATCGATGTCCATTAGTTTTTTTTACATCGTTTCTAATCTAATACCTCGATATCCACTGAATAATGAGACATCGATTTTTGTTTCAAAACTGATGTATCATCTCTTTATTGACATCGTTTCTTACTTAATGCGTCGATATCCACTGAAAAACGAGACATCAATTTTTGTTTTGAAACTGATGTATTATCTCTTTATTGACATTGTTTTTATAGTTTAACACTAATTTGAAATAGGTGTATATACATCAAGTCCACATTTGACAACATTAAATTCTAAATTAATTTGAATATGGGGTATTGCATTAATTTCTGTCCAACATCAGAGATGTTAATAGTTAAAAAAATAGGCAAAAATACCCCAACTTACTTCAAGGCTAACCCAAAACATACTGCTGCAATAACTGCATGTAGTTTTGTTCACAGTTGCTACAATTAGTGCAACTACTACAAGATGGTTCAACTAAAGCTAGCTAGACTTACTCAAAATCATATGCAAACGTAGTGGAAGAGCATTAGTCTCATCTGCAAGTACATCAGCAACAGAAGAAGTCCTTTGTATCGGTGAAGGTGAAGCACTGTAGCATTATGTTTGCTTTTAGGTTCCAATGATTTGTTGCGAGTTCTCCGAATGATTGCCTCCTACTTTGGTATTGGTTTCTTATCCTCTGCTCCAAATATATTCCCAGCATTCAAAGGAACAACCTCTTGAAAACTGAACCATATAGCCGATACATAAGTGCCAATCAAAATTACATTAAAACTTTCTTAGCAGCCACAATATTGGTTATACTACACTATTACTATTTTTAGATAGACTATCTAATATCAAGATTCTGCTAGGCTGAAATTTCATATAGTTAAGCATGCAAAGCACCCCACAAAATCTAATACTTGTACCATTTCGAAAAGCTTAAACAATGTGATGTCAACTATATGCTCATGACTTCTTGACATCCTTCAATAAACAGTAGGCAAAACATTCTGCATCCAAATGTGCTAACAAAGAAAGAATATAGACTTATAGAGCACTGGACACAATGAATGTAGAATGCTATAGATAACAGATTATTGCAGCCTACAGAGGTGAAGGGAGAACCTGATACAGAAAACACTGAGTCTGTGCCTAGGTTGATTATGAAGAGGAAGATAGAAAGTACTGACCCGAAAATGTAGATATCCAATGGCTCTTCTGAATAAATTCAATCATCAATATCAGCGTTATCTTCAAATTTTTTTTTTTTTGGCACAATGACCCATTAAAACAGGCATACAATGGGCAATGGAACTAAAAACCAATCCATGGCCTAGGAATGAGTAGTGAAAAGTATAAAAACTTCCATGGACTAGGAATGCGTAGTGAAAAGTATAAAAACTTACTCCCGGAGAAAATGGAACTTCTCAGCTTCACTCATGCTACACTTTTATGATGTATCACCAATATAGATACCATTAATTGACCACATTTGTGCCTACAGGTAAGCACACTCAAATTCAACAAGGCATTATTATAATGCTGTCATTGCCATATGCAGAATCACATTATTGATTGCAAGTAGATATCACCAAATCAAGATATATTAACTTCTTTTGTTGTCCGACAAATGAAAGCAATAATGACATCATAAAGAATTTGACACATGTAAGAGCAGGAACGAAGTTTCAAGAGTAGAGTTTACCTCCTGTACAAACTGTCACGCCCCTGATTTTACACACAAGAAAATCGATATATAATCCCATAATTACATATGCGTGAACGTTCAGCCATCAATACAAAATAACTGGAAACTTTTTCCCCTTTTTACCCAAGTACATATTGATGCCCTGAACCCACTATCTCAATATTGACCCGCTCCATAGTCATATATTACATAAGCTTACGAATTAAATTGTCAACAACAAAATAAAACGTAAATGCTGCTCAGAGTTAACTATACAACGGAAGTTCTTATCAACGGTAAAGTTACAAAAATGGCTTCCTACCGTAAAACTGCAAAGGCGCTACCTCAGCTTCAGCCCCGATTATCCTAACCTGCAGGATTAACCCCTACACGGTTTGAATAGTGTACCGGGTTGCCACACAACAAACCCGGTAAGCTTTTGCAAGCCCGTATGAGTAACTCAAAACACACATGTACAACTCACGCCAGAAACGAGGAAAACCTTTCAACTCGCAAATAAAGAAAACATACCATGCTTCCAAAAACAATACTCTTTTCCCAAAAGAAACAACAAAAGTCACACCGTGACAAAATCATATAAATCGTTAACCTAACAATTCAAATATGATAAATCGATCCAACCTGGATAAAACAATAATTAGGTCCAACCTGGACAAAACAGCAAATAGGTCCAACCTGGACAAAACAACAAATAGGTCCAACCTGGACAAAACATCAACACAAATAAATCATACCTATTGTTAACCTAACAAGTAGAATATGATAAATCGATCCAACCTGGATAAAACAATAATTAGGTCCAACCTGGACAAAACAGCAAATAGGTCCAACCTGGACAAAACAACAAATAGGTCCAACCTGGACAAAATATGTACCCAGGAGTCTTAAGTAACCTACTTAGATCCCTGAAGTACGATGGCAGACAGACTAGAGCTCTAACTGAATTGTAACCTGTCACCCGGCCAAGGTTCAATCTTACGATGTAATATTGCCATGAGGATGCAACCTGCAGATGGTATTAGTGGCCAAGGTTAACTGCTCAAACACACACACACATAGTCATCTACTCAGAATTGCCACTAATACCATCTACAGTTTGCAGTTAACCAATTAACTCTCAAAACGATAAGGGTATTCACGTTCGTGAATGAACTTCGTGAGATTACTCACCTCGAAACTCCCGCTGCGTCTTCTATACAGAACCGAACTAACACTATCACCAACAACTCGTCTAATTCACCTTTTAGAAGCACCTATTCACCAATGATCTCAAATCAGTAACGATTCATAACCAATTTAAGTCTGAAACCCCTGTTTTGAACTAAAATCCCCCAAAGTGGCGCCAATCGAGGCGAAACCACATCCGAGACCTCCCAAAGTCTCCGGAATACGTCCACGATCGATGTGACCAAACCACAAGTCGATCGGACGCTCAAATCCTCACGAATAGAATAATCGATCCGTATGAAACTGCAAAAATCATAACAATTCCATACGAACTCCAAAATTTGCATATTATATATCGAAATGCTCGTATCAACGAGTAGAACATATATAATACCAAAAACTGTTCCTTAAGTGGCCGGAACGCCGCCACAGACGGTGGTGCACCACCGCCGGCCAAAACTCAATATTTCCCAAAACTCCCAACATCAAAGTTCTTCATCTAAGCATGCTTGTGAATTCTCATAACTAGCTCGAAGTCAGAAAACAAGCATAAGGGGTCGAAAACTACCTCACAACCCGTGAACAGTAATCCAATCCGAGTTGATCGAAGTTTGACGTGAATCGATCCAAACAACCACCAAGGATCGATCAACGAGGCTGCTCTGAGCTCAACCAAGAAGACTTGAAGCTTCGCCGACGTCGGAACAAGAATTTCCGACCGGGTCCGAAAACACCAACCTGCACCGCCTTGCAGCGCCGCCATGGAGGAGAATCGGTACTAGAGGACACCAGAGGGACGACCAGACGGAGGAGACGATCCTATCTGGAAAGTTTCGTCGCTGGAGACCGCCGCAGTTCGCCGGAAAAGTCGAGTCGGATCGACCGGGTCCGGGTCGGGTCAGTCGGATTATTTCGATACTTAAGGTAGCAGCCGAGAGAGAAGAGAGAGGAAATGAAATGGTTTTCCGGAAAAGGAAATAAGTGAAAATAGTAAGTTTCTCCTTCGGGAAACTTCTATTTATACCAAAATGGAAATTCCTTCCAATGGCCATAACTTTCTCATACGAACTCCGATTCTCGCGTTCCACATGTCCACGAACTCGTATCGACGCGTTCTACAACTTTCGTGAAGGAAGTTTTCAGAGAATCCCAACGAATAAAAAGTCAACCTTTGGCAACCCCCTAAAACCATATTCTTCAATTAATTATTCGCCCGAAACACTTCCGCTCCATCCACGAGCGACGAAACCGTCCAATAGTTATAAAATTAATTCCGGAAAATCCTCGGAAAATAAATACGAATTTCTGGGACATCACACAAACAGTCTCCACAAAACTGTCCATGAAGCCTGTTGCATCGACTGCATTCAGTATGATATTTTACAGTTTTCTGTCTGTAACACAACATTTCAATTTTTGTAAATATATGAAAGCAAACCAAGAAAAAGAAAAACAAGAACATAGTTCCCAGAGTTCTTTGTCTTTGACATAGCATTTCAATCCTCGTAAATATAAGAAAATAGACCAAGAAAAACAAAAACAAGAACACTAGCTAGTTGTATGAGAAATGTCCTAAAATGGCAAAAGCTTTTCACCAATTGATCCTAAAATGTCCAATGTACTTGGTTGGAGCAACTCACAAACACCATTGCATATGCACATCTCTATTACAAATCTAGGCGGCTCTCACAACGTTGCTAATTACAAATAATCACTTTTCTAAATGTAAACATAGATCTATTTGTAAAAAAGACATCATAAACTAGAATTCCTTTAATTGATCAGCTCCTAAAGAACTAAAATTACCAGATTTAATCAGGTAAAATAAATGTCTGGTCATGGGGAGAGAATCTGATAACCTAGTTTTTCACTCATTTCTAAGCAATCAAAATTGCAAAAGCATTAAGATATGTCAACCAAAAAAATTGAAAACCCAGAAAATAAAAAGTTGGGGAAGTGTCATAACTAGTTGCTATCTTATCAAAGTTGGGATCCTCTCTTGAGGGAATAATACCATATCTAGCTCGAGTAGGAAAATATCTTAAGGAAAATATATTACAACTAAGCATTAACTAAAAACAGATACTTTACTTCACCAAAAGAACATAATTCAACCCAGAAAAAGTTCACACTTGACAACAGCAAAAATGGTATCAGAAGCTCCTAACAAGGCATTATTATAACGCTTCTGGGTGAAAAGACCTCCTGGCAAAATTTACAAGTCTACAATTCATTTATTAATACTCAGAACCTAGGACCTAAACCTTTACCTGCCCTCCCCACCAACTACCCACAACTCACCATCAGTCCCATTAAACTATCTACCAAAGCCTTGATCAACCAAAAGTACCTAAGCAACCAAAATTAATAGAATCTAGTTCGATGTTATCAAATTCAATTTCCTCTATTAAATTATAATAACCTGTTTGAAATTGCTCATCTAGAAATGTAATTATCAAGTGCAAAGTTAAAAGACTCCAACCACAGACAAAATCACAACCAAAGAATGACAAATATGAGTAAATTGCAAACTCACCCTGCAACAAGCTGAAAGTAAAGAGTTTATCTTTGATACTGTTGGGTCCATGGATTGCATGTCAACTATGTATCTTATATGCAAATGACTCACTGTTGCTCTTGATTTCGCCAATGCTTCTGAGTTAGTACTACATTTCTTTAGCTTGCTCAGCGAGGCGACCTTCTTTTGGTACTCAAATTTCATGAGCTCACCTGCCTACCCAATAATAGTCAATCCCAAATAAGATCGAGTACACAGCTAGCTGATATATAGTAAAATAAATAACACGCTAATCTGAAGTGTCAAAATGGTATATCTAGTTCTGTAATCTGAGGTTGCTGTGTATGACATTGATACTAGTATGACAAGAGACCGCAATCAACAAGTGCAAACAATTACGGAGACAATTTGACAAGTTAGAGTCATTTAATTATATGAAAGTGCAAATGAATTCCTCTAACCAATTTGACTACCGTACCTTGCTTCCAAGTTCTGCAACCAACCGATAGAAGGTAAGATAACTAAAAGAAAGTATACACCAAGAGATCTTTCCTCACCTTCTGTATATGAATTCTTTGTAATTCTTCTCCACAAATGTTCTGCAACCATATCACGAATCTGCATTCTAAATCTCATTCAAGCAGATATCCTCGAATCTCCACCCATCTATAATTCAATTTTCGATCAATTACCAAAAACCCTTAAAATTGAAGACCCAAAATTCACAGGACCCAAACAGAAAACAAAGAATTTAGTCACAGTGACTCACCATTAACGCCATTAACTCAGAAGGAAGCCTATTGTAAGCATATAAACCAAGATCAGAAACCTTGAAAACCAAGATCAACTTGCCCACCATTCACATGCTCTCAAATCTCAATCCCCAAGACCCAAGATTGAAATTAATCTAATCTCTGTTGACCAATTCATAATATACAGATAAAAAAATTTAAAGTTGCTGACCTGCTTCAAGCTACAGAAACCTTCATCGGCAGAGAACACAGAATCGAATGTCTTGACCACCGTGAGAACAAGCATGAAGTCTCCTCTGCAAAACCAAAATCTAAAACTCAACAAAAGCACAAAACCTTCCAAATCAATCACAAAACAATGAGAAGAATCGAGAGAGAGCAAACCAGAGATGGAGAATGCCTAGAAAGCTCAGAACATGAATGGCAATTACATGGTCACAAACCCAGCAAGCTCGAACTTGCCCAGAAAGCTCAATGAATGAAGAATGCTTGTTTCTCGAAAACCCTTGAAAGAAAATTAAGCAGATCGGTGAATTAAGAACTCGCAAATCCTTTGAAGCCATGATTTGAACAGATTCGTGAATTACCTATGACACAAAAGCTCACAAATCCCTCAAACTCCGATTCCGTTCACCATCTTCGAGCAGAGGAGCTAGTCCGAGGCGGAGAAGGAGGAGGAGGAGGAGGAGGAGGAGGAGGAGGAGGATCGAGTTCTGGTCGGAGGCGGAGAATGAAGAGGATGAGGGTTCTGGTCGGAGGTGGAGGAGGAGAGGAAACGGTGGTTGGATGCTAGTCGAATAGTTGGGGCCTCATAAGTCAATTTTAGCCGTCCAAATATGTCGAAGTGTGGGAAACAAATTTTCATGCCCCGCGTTTCTTGAAATTTTTTAAATTTAGCCGCTTTACGTTTTCACAAAAATTTGAATAAAAGTTTAGTCACCGGCTATTTTAAAAATCGATGTCAGTTATATGCATACAAATCAGAATTTGAGGAATCGATGTTAATGATATTTTTTTACATCGCGTGAATTCCTCACCGATGTAATTGTCGTGATGTCTAAGAGCAAAATTCTAGTAGTGAAAAGATACTCAGGGCCTTTCCAGAAAAGTTTCATTCAAAAGTCACCAGTATAGAGGACTCATTTGATATTGATGAGTATCCACTTGATGAGCTCATCGGAAATCTCAAAACCTATGAGATGAGATTAAAACCTGAGAAGAAAAATAAGGGTGTAGCCTTCAAGGCAGTGAAAGGAGTAGAAGAGGAAGAAGAAACACTAGATCTTGCTTTATTGACAAAGGAATTCAAAAGATTTCTCAAAAGCAAGAACTCTGCTAGAAATCCTAATGCTTCTAGGAAGAACACTTATAGCGGCAGTAGTAGCAGTAGTGACTACAATAGTAAGAGTGGAAAAGGAAGATTCAAGGGAACTCACTCAGGGAAACCTAAATGCTATGAGTGTGGTGGCTACGGTCATATCTCTACTGACTGTGGAAATAGGAAGCATGGAAACAGCAACAACAGGTCTCTTCTTTCAACTTGGAGTGATGATGAGTCTCAAGAAGTTGAAAATGTGGCTCTTGTATCTTCACTACCTGATTCTGACAGTGAGGAGACATTTTCTGATGATGAAACTAATATCCGCTGTAAACAACTCTACAAAGCTTCAAAGGCCACACTGCTAAGAAACTTAAGCTTAGAAAAGGAAGTTGAATTTATGAGAACTGAAAAAGAAAAGATGGAGCATATATTGGAAACTTCTCAATCTATATGGGAACAGGAAAGAAACAAACTTACGAATGAGATGGCAGACTTGCAAAGTAACCAGGATTCTTCAACTTGGAAAGTTGAAAAGACTGAATGTCTCAATAGAATCAAAATGCTGGAACTGGACATGAGGGGACAACAAGTCCTAAACCTGGAGTTATTGGCTAAAAATGAGTCACTGCAAGATAAGCTAAAATCGACTGAAGAAAAATTCATCAAATTTGAGGTCAGCTCCAGTTCTATATCCAAATTACTTGGGGCAGGAAGATCACCACATGACACCTTTGGGCTAGGATACATTGGAGAGAATTCCAAAAGTACAAAGTTCGTAAGAGCATCAGGACCACCTGTCGAAAAGAAGGAAGTTTCAAATGATGATCAAGTCATAATACTGAGAAACATGAAGGAAGGTCAGCCAACAAGCTCTGATCAGGTAAAAGTTGACCAAGAGTCTTCCACTAGTCAAATCAGGTATACAAACTCTAGAACTTTTATTCCTACTTGCCATCACTGTGGTAAGATAGGCCATATCAGACCTAGGTGTAATAAGAGATTGTTAACCTCACAGGTTTCTCAAGAAAAATGTACTGTTGAATCTTTACAGTGTGAACTTAGAGAACAAAAGGAACTCATTAACAAACTAACTGAAATGTTTTCTAAGAAAAGCTTTCAAACTGGAGGAAGGAAAAATATATGGATCAAGAAAAATGAAAATAAGTGTTTCTTTGCTCATGCTAATGAAACTAATGCTACTTGTCTGTTGCCTCGTGCAAGTACAGCCCTGAAAACCACTCATATTGAGGCGACTTGTTTGGTAGCTCTGACTGCCCTAGCAGACAAGCGACGAGATTTTTGGTATGTTGACAGTGGTTGTTCTAGACATATGACTGGGGACAAAGCCTAGTTTATCTCCTTTGAGGATGAAAACACAACTGGTTCAGTCACCTTTGGAGATGGGGGAAAGCAAGTATTCTAGCTCGGGGCACAGTTAACACTCCAGGTATACATAATCTCAAAAATGTACTATATGTTGAAGGCTTAACTGCAAATCTAATCAGTGTCAGCCATTTGGCTAATAACTATGAAGATGTGTGGTTTAATAAACAAAGATGTTTGGTGCTAAATTAGAAAGGAGAAGGTATCATGGGAGGTAAGAGATCTCTAGATAACTGTTATCATATTCAAGCTAATGAAGCTTTCAGGTTGCAGTCCTGTATGTCGGTAAGATCCACAGATGAAACCGTTGAACTTTGGCATAGAAGGATGGGACATGTAAACTATCAGGACTTACTGAAGCTATCTTCCAAGAAATGTGTCAGAGGTCTGCCCATTCTTAATGGCAAGACTAACAAGATATGTGGCGATTGCAAGATTGGAAAGCAAACCAACGCACCCCACGAGATGGTAAATTCGGCTACAACTACAAAGGTACTGGAACTGTTACACATGGATCTAATGGGACCAGCTCAATCTGAAAGTATTGGAGGTAAGAGCTACATGCTAGTGATTGTGAATGATTTCTCAAGTTACACTTGGGTAAATTTCTTAAGAGACAAGACTGAAACATTTGAATCATTTAAAAATCTCAGTCAAAAATTGATAATTGAAAAGAAGTCATTCAATACCAGCATAGTGAGAGTAAGGTTAGATAATGGTACTGAATTTAAAAATGCTGCCTTTGGTAACTATTTTCATGAGCTTGGTGTGTCATATGAGTTCTCAGCTCCAATCACTCCTCAACAGAATGGCATTGTGGAAAGGAAAAATAGAGTACTGCTGGATATGGCTCGAGTTATGCTACATGCTGCAGGTTTAAGTACAAACTTTTGGGCTGAGGCTATTAGTACTGCATGTTATACAATCAATAGAGTCTTCTTTAGACCAGGTATAGATCAAACAGCTTATGAGCTGTGGAAAGGTAAAAGGCCTAATGTAGGACACTTTCATGTTTTTAGAAGTCCCTGCTACATTTTACGAGATAGAGAGCACCTTGGTAAGTTTGATGCACGAAGTGATGAGGGCGTATTTCTGGGATATTCTCTGAACAATCGGGCTTATAGGGTCTATAACAAAAGAACTCGAGTTGTTATGGAATCCATAAATGTCTCCATTGATGATCAATGTATGAAACAGAATGAATCATTTGCAGATACATCATCCATCACCACCTCAGTCTCTCCAACATCAAGCAATGAAGTCCTGGCTGATGAAGAAGAAAAGATCGACAACATCTTTGAACCAGCTCCTACCATGAGAAGAGGCTTCAAGCAAGTTCAAAAAGACCATTCTAATCAGGATATTATTGGCCAAGTATCTGATGGACTTACAACAAGGAGGCAAGCTGCAGCATAGGTAAATCAGGATGAGGAAAGTCAAGGGAATGCATTATTATGTTTTATCACTGAAAATCTTCTCTGTATGAATGTCATATCTCATTTTGGTTTTGTTTCTCTAATTGAACCAAAAAATATCAAGGAAGCCTTATTGGATGATGATTGGATTAGTGCTATGCAGGAAGAATTAAATCAATTCACTAGGAATGATGTGTGGTACTTGGTACCAAGACCTAGAAATTGTAATGTATTAGGCACTAAGTGGATCTTCAGAAATAAAAGTGATGAAAAAGGGAATGTAATCCGAAACAAAGCTAGGTTAGTAGCACATGGGTATTCACAGGTTGAGGGTCTTGATTTCGATGAAACTTTTGCTCTTGTTGCACGATTGGAATCTGTGAGATTACTTTTGTCTGTGGCTTGTCATCTCAGGTTCAAACTGTTTCAAATGGATGTCAAAACTGCCTTTCTGAATGGGATATTGCAGGAAGAAATTTATGTGGAACAACCTCAAGGTTTCAAAGATCCACATAACATGGACCATGTATACATACTCAAGAAAGCCTTGTATGGATTGAAGCAGGCTCCACGAGCCTGGTATGAAAGGCTTTCCACTCATCTTGTGGGAAAATGGTACAAGAGAGGATCAATTGATAAAACCTTATTTGTAAAACAAGTGAAAACTGATCTTATCATTGCTCAGGTGTATGTTGATGACATTGTTTTTGGTTCTACATCCAAATATCTTGTCAATGAATTTCAATCTGTCATGGAAAGTGAATTTGAAATGAGCATGTGTGGTGAGCTAACCTTTTTCCTTGGACTGCAAGTAAAATAACTTGATGCAGGTATTTTTCTCTCTCAAACAAAATATGCTGAAAATCTCATCAAGAAATTTGGCCTTGAATCCAAGAAAGTGGTTAACAATCCCATGAGCACCACAACTAAGCTGAGCGAAGATCCGCATGGAAAATCAATCGACTCCACTCTCTATAGAAGCATGATTGGAAGCTTGCTGTATCTCACTGCCAGTCGACCTGATATTTCCTACAGTGTGGGAGTGTGTGCTCGATTTCAAGCAAATCCCAAAGAATCACACTTGGAAGCTGTCAAAAGAATCATCTGATATATCTCAGGTACAGTTCACTGTGGTATCTTCTATACCTTCGAGACTAACGTGGAAATTGCAGGGTATTCTGATGCTGACTAGGGAGGAAACTTAAAGGATAGAAAAAGCACTTCTGGAAACTGTTTCTTTATTGGGAACAATCTTGTGGCTTGGCACAGTAAGAAACAAAATTGCATTTCTCTATCTACTGCAGAGGCTGAGTATGTTGCAGCGGGGAGTTGCTGCACACAAATGCTTTGGATGAAGCAAATGCTTCATGACTATGGCATCGCTCAAGGTAAGCTGTCTATCTTCTATGACAACACAAGCGCTATTAACATCACAAAAAATCATGTTCAACACTCTAGAACTAAGCACATCGATCTTCGATATCACTTTATTAGGGATTTGGTTGAACATAATATACTTGAGTTAAGTTTCGTACCCACTGAAAGTCAGTTAGCTAATCTGTTCACTAAACCATTGGACATTGCCAGGTTTGAGCTATTAAGAAATGCTCTGGGGATATGTTCTAAGTATTAAGGTACTATAATGTCTGTCCACTGTTGGGAGAGAAAGTTGTGATCTTAGTGTACTTTGACTGCTGTCACTAGTGATTTGCATATATATTCAGTTATTGTTACCATGCCTTATTCTGGACAAAGCTTGTGTACTCATGTTTAGTATCTTAATCAGTTAAATCTCTTATGCACTCTCACTTATAGCCTACGTGGTGGAATGTTCATTGTTTACTGTCAAGCGTGAATCGGTGCAGTAAGAGAACTAGCTAAATTGCTCAGATGTTTCATTCCCTCTTCTCAAAGTAATTAGGTCCTAGTTGTGGTGAACTTTCTAGGATTTGTAAGAAACGAGAATGGATAATTGTATCCCACCTCTCAAAGTAATCAGGCCTTGGTTGCGGTGAACTTTCCCAGGCTTGCAAGAAACGGGTTGGTGGGTGATCTATGTTCGTAAAATATGATCATGCAGACAACAACTCGAGACTCTCTCCTTGGAGCATCCTTGCTATGCTTAGTACCCTAAGATCGTCTGTTCTGGGAGTTGCTGAGAAGGGTCTTGTTACATGAGTTCTTGTTGTTACAAAATAAAGAAGTCTATGACTCAACTAAAGATAAGTACTTGGGAACAATGTTTCTTATTTCTCATCGGAGAACTCATGAGCTCAGTTCCTATGTTCAGTTCTTCTTCTTCACCTTTTCTCTCTTTCACTACACATGGTTCTAAGCCCCACATATCGCTTATATTCACTTCTCTCACAGGATTACTCCTTACGGTCTAAATATGAGTACCTATTTAATTTGTTGATGGAATACATCATGCTTGCCGTTATGAAATATGTTCCTTTCACCAAGTGATTTGTGCTCTCTGTGCTTCCACTATGCTATATTTTCTCCCTCCATTATGACAATTGCATTAATTGCTTTGATCCTTTGCAGAAGAATATATTGTGTGCTATAATTGCAAAATTGTGGGAATCTTTGATTGCCATCTGGTTGCATTTGATTTCCAGCTTATTGATTAAGCCTAAGTTGAGGGGAGAAGTTATTTGCATGCGTGTATCTCGAGAATATAACTCGTAATCAATTCTCTCCTTCTTGGAGAAGCTACCTCCAACTGGCCTGTCTCTTCATTTTCTCTAACCCTACCGGTCCGATATATATAACGACTATCTTGTCTCTCTCGAATTTCACTCTGGTTTGTCTAAGTGTGCAGGTTTTTCCCAAACTTCTTCTCTCATCATGGTTCGCACTAAGATCACCACACGCCTTGGTGGACACCGGCGTCTTCCTCCTCCCGAGGAAGGCCGCCAGGCCGCTGCCCGGGCCGGCGTCCTCCATCCTGGCATGCATCGAGAACGAAGCCGCAATCCTCCTTTTCGTCAATCTCTTCCGACTCAAACTGGCGAGCCTTCTGCTGCATCTCATCCTCCTGTTTCTCTGAACAGTGTTTGTGATTCCATCCTGGTGGCTGACTGGCGGATTGTTTGCCTCACAAACGACATGGACGACATGCATTCCCTCCTGGTCCGCACTCATCATGCTCTGACCAACCTCACCAGGGAAGTCCGAAACCTGCAGCGCCACCCTCCTAGGTTTGGCGTTCCTGGGCTGTCCACCTCAATCAAGGATGAAGAAGCACAGGAGGAAAGCACTGCTTCCATGGACAGCGAGGAGTTTGACATGCCTTCCCATTCAAAGGGGGAGAAGTAAAAGAAATTTTCATCTTTTTACTGTTTCTGCATTTTAACTTTTCTTGGACAATATTTATTCTAGTTTTTGGGTTTGTAAGTGCATAAGCACAAACTATTTGGGATGCTTATTATTACTATTTTATTTGATATCTATTTTGGCAACTTGGATCTGGAAAAGGATGGAAACTGATTCCTTAATCCAAGTAGCACCTTTTTGTTTATGACTAGTGGCTATGTGAAATCTAATATGCAGGGGTACAAAGATGAAAAAGTCATGTGTTGAATGGGAATGCCCAAAGGGGGAGATTGTAAGTATATTGGGCTATTACCATTTAACACATGCTTTCCCAAAGCTGCTAGGAGATCAGAAGATGCAAAGGATTAGCCTGCCGTACCGGTGACTCAACGTTATAAAGGAAGATTGCAGAATCGGATCACCAAGAGGAAATCAAGGAAATCATGTTCACCGATCTTAATCTGAAGGTGTCGTTAATACATATCATTTTGCATGATTCTAAATTGATTTACAATGCCTTCAAAATGCATATCCAATAGAGATTTGATTGCATATTCAAAACAGTTTTAAAAACCTTTCTATATTTATCTTATTCGGTAATTAAGAAAAGATTTGATTGAGGGGGAGTTCTGCTCTATAAAAGGTTTTGAAACTGCACTTTATGTAGTAGAGTTTTTGAGATAAAAAGTATGTTGTGTGTGTTGCATAGTCTTCACAAAACGTTTTCATTAAAAACTCTCCATGATTGATTATTGTGTGTGTTTTCTTCATTGTATTACATGAGATCAATGACGAAAGAAGTTGAGACAGTGTAGATTGCTTTACTGCTATAGATCAGTTTGTTCTTGTGTAGAATAGGTTATGCAAGGTGTAAACAAGTTAGCTGATTTGCTTGTAATGTGGTTGTGTTAAATACCACAACTTGTTTCTTGTAAAAACCTGATTTCATAGTGAATTGCTTTCTGTGTGTGGGCTACATAAACAGCCTCGCAGTGATGTTTCCTCAGTCGTGAGGTTTACACTGCATTAGCAAGTCTTTGTGTTGTGAGGTGTACTATATTGACAAATCAGTTCAATCCAAGCATTTTCACTTAAACTGGTTCCATCGAGTACTTTCACTATTCAACATGAAGCCCAATTCTACATACTATAGTTACAGATTTGGAGGCTGAGGAGAGAGAGAACTAAAGCAAAGAGACTTAGGATGCCTCAATAATTCAGTTTGCTCATTCCCTTTCCCACTAGGGTCACTTACTTGATGTTCTTGGGAAGAAGCATCTGAGAGGTACGTTACAGTTTCACCATATTAGTACAAAACTCCAAACTCCAAAAGAGCTTGAGGGCCAGGCCACATATTGCACACACTGATGAAGGCACCAACTTTAACTGCTGCTCCTCACAACTTTATAATCATAGAGTGGGGGGAGCTCAGTTAGATTGCTTTGAAATCATGATAGGCTGAGGATGCAGAAACAGTAAAAATCAGAGAGCATTATCATGGTAAATAAAAGGAAGAGAATAAAAATGATGAACATCATCAATAGCCCTCCCACAAAAACGTGTGGTCATCATCAACTAATGAAAAAATCCTGCAAATTTTCATTGCCCCACAGTCACATTCATCTCATCCCAACTAAATGAGTAAGTCTTCAATGCAGATGCAGGAGTCGTGCCATAGAAATTAGAACATGTTCGCTAACCACATTCAAAATAAGATAATACCTCATAACTAAAAACACCTCCCATTTTATTCACACACACACTCAATCTTTAGTATTGGCCGTCTTGCTTGGTGGCATGAAACATCACACTAATTACAACATTGCATTGATTCTAATAACATATATCAACAGCTCATATTTTACGCACAGAAAAAATATCTAAAATATCATTACTTTTTATTAACTTATACGCGTCATGATCTTTTACTTAATAACTGTACCATAGATTTGTCCGACCACAATGTGAGAGATCTCCTCATCTCATCACCCTCAATCTTTTTTACCAACATCTCTCTTTATTCATTTTCTAGGGGTCAGATTTCAGTAATGTGGTGGTGGGGAAGAGAAAGGGGTTGTGTCTGTGTTAAGTTGTTATCAATCTATCTGTCTTTATTATCTTTTCTGTGCCCTCTTTGTATTTGTTAGCTTATTATATGAGAAAATTAATTTAAATTACTATCTGATATTCAAAGGGGGTACTGGGTTCTTCTTCTTCCTCCTCCTCCTTGGGTTGCTGGTACTGGGTCATCAGGTGGACTAGAAAAGAGAGCGTGAATGAAGCAAAAAGTTGTGGACACCATCCAATGTCGCCGAATCTAGCACGTGGCTCATCAGTCGAGGTCTCTCTCTCTCTCTCTCTCTCTCTCTCTCTCTCTCTACCCAATGTCCAATGATATTAAAGCTTTTACCAACTTACTTGCCAATGGTCACTGCGGCTACTCTGAGAGGCCATTTACCAAAGGACTTGGCTTTTTCCCTACTCTTCTACTGAACTGCCTCTGTCAAGTTTCCTTTTCTTACACATTTTTGGGTTGCTGGGTTACTCAGAATCTATGGTGGACAGTGAAAGAGCATAGTGATTTTGCTTCTCCATGCATTTCTTTTCCTCTTTTTACTTTCCAATCTACCCAATGGGAATCGTCAGGACACGGGAGGAAGAAAATGCAAAAGCTTCCATGGCGAATCAAAGCAAAAATTCAATTATTCCTAGTCAAGAACAATTAAATTAGTCACTGTTGACACTGTGTTCCAACATTCCGGAATTTCAATATAGAACACCGTAAAGATGAGGCTCAATGCTCGCCAGATACGGAATGAAGAAGATGTAGAAGTGAAGTAGAATATGAAAAATTGAAAAGTTTTATTTGATCAGAAGCTAATAATGATACAAATGGGTTCCAAATTACAACTTCCTGTTGAAAAACAGGGCCACATAAAAATACATAAAACATGCAGCAAAAGGTCCTCTGCAGCTAGTATACATGGTGGCTCTGTGCCGAAAATAAATAACTCTGTTAATACATTACAACAACAGGAGTCTAACCTCTAAATCTCTCTTTATTAATAATAATCACTAGAAGCAAAGCTGGTATCCCATAAGCTCAGCCAATGGTAAAATGAATGGCAGTTGAGCTCTCGAGCCTTCTGTATACCTCTCCTCCCGTAGCTACGATTACGATTACGTTGATGATATTTAAATGTGAAACAATGATTGCCTACGAAGCATTTACCTGCTATGCTGCTATACCCATCCAAGCATTTACCAGCCATATTCAGGTGTCATGAAAGGTAAGCTTCAATGCCAAATCTTGAATCATGTGAATATAAATAATAAATCCAAGGGTGTTCCATCAAGTGGTCAAGTGAGCCTCAATGCAGGGTTTTCATCCATGGTCCAAACAAAGCCAGGCATGTCAAACCTTGGACCAGCAACAGACCTGTATATATAGAGCTTCTCAACAGGACAGCTCTCCGGCCTTGATTCCGGGTGTCCCCTCTCGTCAATAACTTCCACATTAAGCCGGGGCAACTTCTGACCTAGCAGCTTACATGCTCCATAACTCACTGAGCAAGAAGACATCCAAAGGGATCGCATTGTCTCCAGCTTTGCAGCATTGGCCAAAAGAGCCTTGTCACCAAAAGGACAGTCCCTAATCTCAAGTTTCCGAAGATTATCACACCCCGATAGCACATGATGAAGTCCCAGGTCAGAATCTCCAGCAAAGGCTAGCGAAAGCATCTCCAACCTTTTGCCATAAGTACCAATGTACTCAAATGCGCGATCAGTTAACAGACCAGAAACAGACAGGCGCCGGAGATCTTTGCAGTGCTCAACAATGGCCCCGAATCCCACATCAAGTGGCTCATGCGTGAGATAGTCGGGAGTTCGGGGCTCAATAATACAAAGACGAAAACAAGTAAAGTTAGGTTGATTCCTGGCAATGGTCATCAATGCGTCATTAGACATTTGTCGGCAGAAGTACAGAACTGACTGTAGCTTTGGACAGCCCTCAGAAACAGAAATGAGGCCTCGTTCTGTCAAGGACACATTTGCTTCCGCCACAAACGGATCAGATGGAAACACCCTCAACTCTCGTAGATCCTTGCAAGACGCCGCCAAGGCATCAAGGCCAACATCTTCAATATAATCCAATACCTGTAGGCATATTATTAATTAGCAACATAATGGAATTGGCAAGCATATAGCTGTCCGCTGAACCATAAGAGAACAGAATTTGAAAAAATTGCCAGGATAGTAACAAAAACAATACATGAAATAAAACATACCCAAAGGCGCTGCAAATTTGGGCATTGACTGACAAGCTTGATAAGGTCAGGACTTTGAATAATGGCGTAGCTCAAATTCAGTGATGTTATCCCAGGGCAGATAGAATACACAGCTGGAAGATAAGTTGGGACCACATCCCAAAACCCAGAAAGGCTCTTGAGTTCCTTGCAGGCCGAGAGGGCACTTGATAAGTTTGACAACACATCAGACCGCAATTCAGCTGAGTAGGCCCCTGTCCCCAACTCAACCAGCTGAGGCGCACGGTTAAGTAGATTAGATAGCCTGTCAAGGGGCACTGCACGGTTGAGCCTGAGACTCCTCAGGTTGGGACACCTACCCACCAGGCGCTCCAGGGCAGAGAAACTAACCTCAGAGCCCAAGCATGCAATGTTAAGGGAGACAAGTGATGTGTACGTATCAGGAAAATGGCTCAGCCAATGCCCACTCAGGTCCTCCACATCACTCTCATGCAAGTCCAACTCCCGCAAATTCCTGCATTAGAAGGGAGGTTTCACAATATAAGCAACATTAAGAATTGTACCTAATGCAGCTGCTTTAAGTAATTTAAGGAGACTCGAGTGCAATTATTCAACTAACTTTCCACAAATCAAAGTAAATGAAAATAACTTGACCATTTTGTACCCAAAAAAAAAATAACTTGACCATTTAAGAAAGAAAAATTCACAATTCTTTGCCAATCTGAGTTTTCCAAAAACAAGAACTAATAATGAGAAAGTAGATCAAAGGAGTCTTTGACAAGTAACTTGAAGGATCTTCACAGAAGCTTACTCTCAGCGAAAAGAGGCCTTCTTTTACTATAGAAACAAAAAGTAAGAACAGAAAAAAGAATATGATTGAAAAATTCAAAATGAATCTACACTGTCCAAAGAGCAACCATCCAAAATTTGAAAAGAACCTTACACCACAACAGTCCAACACAAACAAAGTATCCAAACAGAAAAAGTAACCCAGGTAATCTTGCCTAGATTTTGCACATTAACAATTGACAGAACAATGAGTTCCACCCAGATCTATGAAAAACAAATGCAGAAAATGGGGGAAATAACATGGGAAACAGAGCTTCACCTTCATTCCAATCCAATCACTGAACATCAATAACAGACCAAGGAAGACTAGCAAAAACTGGGATAATACCCCCACTAACCCATCAAAGGCAACAATGTGAAGCTCAACTCAACCAAATTTCATACCTTTACTATCATTGACCCCTTAAAACCATAACCCACAAGTACAAAAAAAACCGCTGCATCAAAATGTAGCAGAAAAGTTATGAAATTTTATCATCTTGAAATCATGAGTTTTACTATTTGAGGTCTTACTAAATTTGGAAATTAAACTCCAGCAGACTGTACTTAAGTGCTTAATTAGTAAAGTCGCACCCATTTTCCCTAAAGGAATCCACAAGATCCAAACTTGTATCATTTTCCTCTTTTTCCATCGTCCTCGGAATCCAAACAGAAACACCAAAAGCTCAAGAAAACCAACAAATCAAATAACACAAAGAAGCAAAAAAACTTTGGAATCAAACCATACACAGTGCAATAGAGATATCCACAGCAGCAGAGAGAGATGAACCTGCAATTAGCGGCAATGGAGGCAAGGCCATCGGTACTGAATCCCTCACAGGACGAAAGCACGAGGAGCTTGAAATTCTTGAAAGACTTGGCAATCAGCTCCAAGCTCTCGTCGGTGACGACCATCCTCTTGAGCCTGATCTCCTCGAGCCACGGATAAGCACTGGCCATGGCGGCGATCCAGGGATACACGTAGCCACCCCAGCCCTCCGGGACCAGATTGAAGTCGGCGAAGTGAGGCTTCCCTTTGAGCGTGATGGATCTAACGTCTGGGAACCGACTGATCAAAATCCTAGGGCTCACAGCGTAGCAGTTTCCAACGAATATCCTTCTCCTGCACCACCGCTCGATCTCGTACCACGACTTGCACACCAGCGAGATCGAGTTCCGGTCGCCGTCCGACTGCAGGAACGAGAACACGTGCTCCAGCACCTCCTCCGGGAACGACCTCTCCATTTTCAGCATTTCCCAAACCTCGAAAATCGATTTCAAATCCGAACGCTGAGGGCAGAGAAGAGAGAAGAAGAAGAAGAAGAAGAACAAGCAGGAGGAGGAGGAGCTTAGAGACTGTGTTTATGGGTGGGTTTGAGATTTTAGATCTGAGACTCCATTGTTGAGACTTGAGAGCTTATTGGTTCTCACAGTCTAGAAGAAGAGAGCTAGAGAGAGAGAGAGAGAAGAGAAAGAGAAAGAGGATAAGGATTTTATGTTGGGGCTGGGGGCGAGGTTAGCTTTTTAACCATGGTTAAAAACTAAAGGTGGGGTTCTGTGCGACTGGTGCTGGTTCACTCCCGCGATCTCGACACGTGTATCTCATGATTTTCCAGCCGTCGGATGCGCGGTGGCAGTGGGGTGGTCTTATCCGCTGGGGTGAACAAGGGCAGCCGCAGAAAACGGGTGTACGTAAGGCAGTGGAGCCACAGGGAAGCGATATTTTGGAGGATCTCGTCGTCTCGTGAAATTATCGCCAGAAAATGGAGGAGGAGTCGGGTTGGGGTAAAGTGTTGTGATGTGTACCGTAATGGGTAGTGTGTGAGGGCGGGGGAATCTCATGATTCGCATTGCACGGCTGGATCTGTGGGAAGAGTAATATTGTGGGGACCACGGTTTCGCTAGGGTAGAGATGGGGGTTAAAATAATAATAATAATCGTTAATTGGTCTAAAATAATAAGGAATGATTTGATGTGAAGTCGCCTTGTTATCATGACATCACGGCCGTCCAATCATGTGTGACTGTATCATTCTATCAGTTCCACATATCAAATCCACACTGTACCCCCTTGTCTATCATATGTATTATTACCAGTTTACCTTCTTTCTTTGAATTGTGGATAAATAGTAATAAACGTACACTTCAATTTGGCTCCGAGTAAAATTTCACTATTTCTTGGAATTTCGGTACTGTTCTACTAGTATATACTTCGAATCTTTCTAATAAGACAATATATGCACAGTTTTACCTCCTATTTTTACTTAACTTCCGCTCAGTATTGTAATTCACTAAATTTAATTTTTCAGTGTTATAGTAGAAGATTCCTGAACTAAACCAATACTAAATGCAAGCGGCCAGGCTTTTGAATCACGAAATTAGAGCATCAGAAAATAAAATTTTATTCTTCACAAAACTTGGCTAAAATGAAAGTTGTCAAGTTTGGCTAAAATGAAAAATAAATACACAAAAATTGGGTCTTTTTATTCTTCATATGCGACAACACCTTATGGAGAAAAAAGAAAGGATAACCGAAATAGGAAAATTAAAAACTGTAGAGATATAATAGTAGCTAATAATAGCATATCACTTATTATCCAATTGAATGGTCATGATGGGCAGGGAAATTGTTCAGAGGTACTATATTACTACTACTACTTAAAAAAAGCTCCACGTGGCATGTTAAACAAAGACCATTCGATGTGGACGTTTTTAACAGTGTACGGTAAAAAGACGAGTAATACATACGCAAGCTTCTGCGGGTATTCAATTATGCGTACCGTAAAAACGGTTAAAAAGCAGAATAATTTCACTGAGGGCCGCAGCGTACGAAAATACCCTCCTACGATCACAACCCAATAACTACGCTCGCGCATAAATGAGGGGTAGAAATGTCAGTTCAAGAAAGGACATGGTACTATTGGGATCCACTGCCACGGCATGGACTACATAGACCTGTCCCTTTTCGTGTCGAGTTGGAAATGAACGGTTCAAATTTGGAGAGAGGTTAATCTTGACCGTCCGTTGGCTGAATGGTAGAGCTTGTCTCTACTCGGTATTAATTTATTACAGGAACAGCAAAAGCGTTTCCAGAAAAATAAATAAATAAATAAAATTTTCGCTCAGAAACTTAGGTCTTAATCAGTTAATTAGTTTTTTAATCTTCCATATTTAAATGGTTAGCTGAGTTGTCATGCACGTAAAGATGATTTTTTATTGGTGAAAAATCGTGATTAAGATTTAAAAAATAATAGATTTAATAAAGAAATCAAAGGATTTAATTATTAACCCCACGCTCGGTTCTCCGGGAATCTCTCATCTTCTCAAGTGTAATTGCTTGCTGTATTTAGAATTTTGAAAACATTTTTGCTGCATCAATCACTCAAATGTTCACGTATTTAGTTTTATTTTCTTTAAATAAATTAATACAATTCTTGTGTCTTAAATATTTATGAACTCGTAGGATGTTTATTTTAATATTCAACAATGTTTGAATGATATAATACACTATTTTTATCATGTTAACGCAATGACATTTAAATTGTATTTAGAATTTTGAAAACATTTTTGCTGCATCAATCACTCAAATGTTCACGTATTTAGTTTTATTTTCTTTAAATAAATTTATGGCACGTTTACTTACTTTGAATGAAAAATAATCATAAATTGGAGATAAGTGAAATGAGAGAATAAAGAAATCGGTATTGCTTCCGGATGATTTGATTCTTAATCTCATCTCCCCCTTTCGTAATCAAATTCCTGAATCTTAAGAAATCCATTCTTGATAAGGAGATGAGACCTACACTCATTCTGATTCCTCCATGTGTTAGTAAATGTAGTAATACATTTACTTATAATCATTCTGATTCATTTATGTATTAGTAAACGCATGAATACTTTTACCCCTTAATCATTTCCTCCCATTCCAGGTAAGTAAACGTATTCCTAATACAATTCTTGAGTTTTAAATATTTATGAACTCGTATGATGTTTATTTTAATATTCAACAATATTTGAATGATATAATACACTATTTTTATCATATTAACGTAATGACATTTAAATTGTAATAGCGCCCCCCCCCCCCCCTCCGGGGGGCGGAAACCCAGTTCCTTTCAAAATGTTCTCTAAGGACGAATTCTAGGAACTATAAATAATGCAAAGATAAATAATGAAGAAAAATTGTACTCTTCCCCCAATTCTCAATGCAGATGTACATCATAATAATCCAAACTTATGACTTTGTTATAATGTTTTGGTACTTAAACTGATAGTATATTTCCAATTTTCACCTAGTAAGGTTTTGACGTATATTTTTTTTGTTAATACCCATACAAGTGAAGCAGCACGTTCAATGGGGATGATTAAAGAAACCAAACTATGTAGAAAAAACATTAGCATGATACTATGAGCAAACCTAAGTTGTGACAGCTGAGCGAAATGTATGCTGGCACATATAATTCACGCAAGGCACTGTAATTGTTTGTATATTTTTATTTTAAATAAATTAATGATATGTTATTCAGCCAAACTATCGTTATGATTTAACAAAGTAAATTTAAATTCTCAAACAATCCAACAATAAAATTTGCATAATATATTTCATATTAATTAAATGGATTTTCGGTGTAATATATACAAAGATTCAAGCTTCTGAACAATAATTATTTTTCCAGCGAAGTTAAAAATATGAAGAAAGTAATTATTTCATGTATAGATGTAGGCCCTTAGCTACCCATTTTTGCATAGGAATCACCTTTACTGTCACACTGTGCATCTCCTAGCTCCTTTCTCATGTACGTTATTCCTGTTTGGTTTCGATCTTTCCCCAAGTGGGAAGGCTGTGGACACCGGACAGAGAGGTTCAAAAAAGAAAACTACCACATCCCTTCAACCTCGTACACAACTACTAAGAGCAAGTTCACTCGTTGGGTCACCAAGTCACCCACTATTCACTGCTTTTTAGTGTTAATTTCACCTTCTGGGTCACGAGCACAGTGTATTTCGTTCCCTAGGTCACCCTGTACAGTGTTCTGGGTCACCATGGTGACCTGCACAGTGTATTTCGTGACCCAGAGAATGAAAATATACACTAAAAAGTAGTGAATAGTATGTGACCCGGTGACCCAACGGGTGAACTTGCTCTAATTAAAGAACAACATTTGGCTTTTAACATTTTCTTAAATCCCAGTAATCATGAAGGATTATATAGTAAACCTTCTTCTTCTTTTTTGGACCAGTGGCCTAGCAATCGCCTTCAATTGGGAATCCAATATATTTATATTCTTTCTCTTAGGGGAATAAATGAGTATTGTGATGAACATTTCTTTTAAATATAATAAAAAAAATACGTCATAAGTAACTGGACAACAAATTTTCAGTAAAACACTCATATTAACTTTCACAACTTGTATTTACAAAATGCTGCTTTCCACGTTGATCACAAGTGTAACACTCCCTCTGGTCTAATTGTGTAAATCTGTCTTTTATAATTGAAAATTTTAAACTCAACTCATGATTCATAAACAACCAATTGTTAAATAATGATAAAGAGAAAAAGCAAGGTTTATTGACGTATGAAATGTGAAGCAAGCCAGTAGGATCAAATGGCAACAGAAAAATCTGAGGGACATGATTTCATATGGAGATACTTGGTCTAAATTAATGAACACTTTAATGTAATTGAAAGCTATGATATGATGCCCCATGACTTGTTTGCGCATCAAGTGATTCATATCATAGATATAATTATACCTCTGCACGTGATGGTAACCTAAGTTCGATAATTTGTTAATGACATTTGATAATATTGTCAATTTCTTATATGTTAGTGGAAGAGTCTTTATCTTATCATTGATTAAACTTTAATCACCCTCTCCATCTATTTCAAGACCAATCAGTGCTTCCAGCAAAGTGTGAATCAGTATACTATGGATGGTATGTAACACAAGACACCAATCGAATTCGAGCTATATTTTTAATAGAAATGTATAATTTTCATTAAAGGAAAAATTATATCAAGAGAGACAATAATAAATATTGAGAAACTCAGTTGTTATACATTTTTTGAATTAAAAAGGCTCAAACCATAACCACCGAAGTTGATTATTTGCGTAGGTTATCAAAAACAAATACTTCCAACAATCTTGAACAAGTTCTCATAATCAACAGTGTCCCGTTTTTATATCGTGTCCTAATAGACTACATTATGTGTGAAGACCGCTCGTCAACATATTGTACAACAAGAACATATGAATAGTAATACAATTAGTCTCCAAGAATAAAAACATGATTATGGCTCCACATTAAAACCAAACCATAGCTCGACTGAATACGAGTTTATTTGAACTAGACAACAACTAAAGCACAAATACCTTAAAAAAAAGGAGTGAGTTAATACAATCCACTTTACTCTCCTAAAATGACGATTATAACCTATCAGAAAGTCAGAAACAACCTTGTTAACACACCACGCAGTGATCTATCGATCACATGCAATTAGTTGCTGAAATGCGCACCACCGCCATATGAGATAACTCAGATCAGGTTCAAAAGTTGACCAATTAACAACCTTGACACCTAAAAACCAAAAAAGAACGAACAAAATATAGTTGGTCACAATTATCACCACACACTGACGATGTATATGAGAGATGTGATTAGGTTTTTTTGTTGTTTCCATATAGCTGGAGTGATCCTAGTTTATAATTTTTTTATTTTTTTTTGTTATGAAAAGAAAGACACACTCTTATGAATTAATTCAAATGAAATGTTGAGGACACAAAAGAAGTTACAAAATAAACTAAACAAGAACATTGTGAATTTTTTTTCTTTTTTTGTTCAATAGAGCTTTGATACCTTGAACCAAGTTATTAAGATGTTGACACCCCAGGAAATGGAGCATGCACCTATTGTTGTGGCTATAGTGTCTTCCTAGAGCTATAGGGCTCGGATGTTAGTGGCATCAAATAGGAAATGTGGCAAATTTTTGTTGACCACAACTTGCAAAAGAACAAAATGTGGATAAGAATTGTTAATTGACTCTGGTGTATGTTAGATGGCTCCGACTAATAAGGAAAATCAGAAAAAGTAAAGCATGTATCATGTATGTGTAGTTGACTGGCTATGAATTTGTCCTCACGGGGGTTAATCAACCATTAACCATGTAAAAAATGTTTATCCAATGAATGAAAGTTGTTGTTATTACTTAACAACGTGCAAATATATATAGGCAACGTGCATGTCAATCTCTGCCCACGAGAGATATAGTACTTCTGGTTTAGAGCATTGCTCTAATAAGCAACTTAGCTCTCTTGATCTAGTAAGACATAATTAGATCTGTGTTGTTTTCTCATTTCTGTAGAATTTGGGTGAATGTACGGCTCCAATAAAGTCATTATGGACGGAAAATATTATCAGATATCAAACATTGGTGCAAATAAAATAAAACAAAACGAACTATGTGCATTTAGAAAAATGAAAAATACATAATTTCCACAATGCACTAAATATAGTCTAGGGCATGGGATCCCATTGAGGGTAAATACCATATCACCCGCATTTGCGAGGTAAAGGTAAACTGTTAACTGGTAAACTGATAAAGCAAAGCACCAGCTTACACCGGAGACAAGAGACAAACAACCAAAGACCTAAAGACCAGAATTTGTGGGGGTGTGGGGGGGTCCCTAAACAAGAGCTGGCCGCGTGAGTGGTACGTACTTTGTAGTTTTAGAGAAAGAAGAGGAGGAGTCTAGAGAGGGGGCGGGGTGGCCTCCAAAGTCCAAAGTCGGCCTGCCCTAGTCGTGCCGGCCTGCACTGTCTAATCAAAACTTCAGTGACAGACACGACCTTTTTCCTTTACCTCTATCTCTCTCTCTCTCTCTCTCTCTCTCTCTCTCTCTCTCTCCCCTCCTTGGCGTGAGCTTTTTATCTTTGTGCATGATCTGGAGCTGTGGTCTAGACGGGTGCAAGAAAAGCAAAGGCATACATAGAAAAGGCAAGGCAAAGAAGCTTAGCTTAAGCTTAGAGCTTTACGAAAGTAACAGCTAACAGTGCTGCTTTGACAATGGCTATATCATCACCGACGGCGACGGCGATAATCTCTCTCCTTCTTTTTACGTGTTACCAGCACTGACGTGGCGGCTGCTGGTTGGGCGGGTCCATCTACTTAATCTGTATGGTTGACTGTGGTTTACGCTACGTCCAATTTAATCGTTATCATTGTAAAATTCTTTTATACAGTGATTTTCCACAGTTACGTTGAGCTTTTGAAAAAGAAGGTTGCAATTTTACCTAATTTTTCGGCCTTATGAATGTGTGTTTGGCACGTGGCATAGTAGGTTTAGCTTTTACGTAAAACTAGGATTTGATTGGATGTTATAAGTACACGATTAGAATGTGGCTTTTGTATTTTCTTAAAGTGAGAGTGTGAGACTTATCTTTGATTTTTGTACGAAGGTGTTGTTTTTCTCCGGGTTAAAACAAAAATTTGGATAGAGATGATGAGAAACCTTTTATAACACGCCGGATAAAGCTCATTAGCCCTATCATGTTGACTAATCCTACAAAAAAGAAGTTAGATGAAGGAGAGCGGATAAAAGTGCATTTATTCGTAATTCCGGATTTTGTAATCATATCAATAAAGCATGTTAGTACTAAAAATGAATTGTTCAAATCGACACACTTCTTATCCTCCTTTCTTTTCTTTTTTTTCCTTTTTTTTAACTATAAATTTTTTTACTCTTTTAATGCAAGATTTTACTTAAAAAATATTTTTTTACAGACCACGTGGTGAAACTTGAAGTCGATTACAAGCACAACTTACAATAACTGATATGAGAACATGTGCGGCATGAGTGCTACGTCAACTCACGAACAATTTTGTTCTATTATCATGAATAATTTCAAGCATCAAACTCAAAATCAATAAGTAATAATAGATCGGCTCAATTCTTATAAACTCGATCCGTTGCAAGAGGTATATATGACAATACTTCCGATAATGCAAGATATTACTCTCGCTACTGCTCCATTCCCCTTAATGATTTTGTCTCTAATTCGGTAATTCCTACCTATTTCGCGTCACAACTTGACAACGTACATCTAAACTAAAAACCCTAGACAACTGAAGACAGGTACCGAGATAAACGACAATCGATTCCCCCAACAATCTAGCCCCATGGTGCAGAACTTACGTGATCGAATACAATTCGTACCCAACCATCTGGTATGCATGGAAACGCTGCCATTTTCATGCAAGCCGGCCAGTACGTACGAACTGGGATCCAAGTTAAGCCATGCAAGCTTGCATTATTGCAGTTGCGCATGCAGACATATAAATACATGTTCTACATATTAGATCGATATATGAATTGGTTTCCATCAAAAGTAGAGGCACCATGTTATATCCGCAGCCTTCCTTGAACCTTTCTGCTCAGTTTCTACAAGAAAGAAAAACTAGGATTCGACACGCATGCTGCACGCTATAGCTAAGAATAGCTTGAGCCCATGAAATTCATTTGGAAAGCTAGGAAACAACATTAGCCATCAATTAGAGATTATCTTTTGGCAAATCTGTTCCATTACGCCACTGCTTCGTTGCTTCGTGATACTCATTCGGACAGTGCATGTATGCCATAAACTTTTAAATTTGTCCTATATGTGAAGAAAAATTAGGCATCTAAAGAAACTTGCATGTTCTTGGTCAATATATACAAGTCATCGATCATTCCTTATGAAAACAGGTTCAATGATAGTTATTCCACCTCGTGATTGTTATCGTCTCGCATTTATTGCATAAATTATATTTTGTTTCATACTTTAGATTATTTAAGACTTTGGATTTGATTAATTTATTTTTTTGGATCTGATTAATTTATTATTGTAGTGTATATGTCGACACAAACAACTAATTATTCAATACAAGTGCATTGAGACTAAAAGGAGAGGGATCCACAATAAAAATAAAGTCTTTTTGCAAGGGTATATTTTTCTTACATTCAACATTTATTCATCTAATGAATTAAATAAGATATGAGATTTATTATAATTCAAGAACTCAAATGTAGATAAGAGATAGTGTTCGAACAAAATATTAAATATACGTGATATCTCATGTACACAAAGTAGGAGCTATGCATGAGCTACCATGGAAGAGAAATTCTTGCGTAGGGGTACCCGCATTACGTGGCGGTGCTGTCCTCCAATTAGAAGAAAGAAATTTATCTATCTTTTCCGAAATTGCCCATGATTTTTAATGTGAAATACTCAAAATACCCCTCCTGCTTGGGCACTGATTGGGCCGCCGCACTGCCACGTGATGCGGGTGCCGTACGGAAGTCTCTCTCACCATGGAAACACGTGGGTACAATTTTTGCCACATTCAAGAATGTTACATTCAGATCTAGCCAACGGCAACAACTTCTCAAAATTTCGTATTCGGAATAAAGCTGTTTGAGTTGTTCCAAGCTTAACCACTTAAATTTGGGTTAGCGATCCACCCTACTGATCAAAACTTATGGCTCTCGGCTTGCCCTCACTTCTCGGCTTCTCGCACCCCGGCAAAACCCGACAGTGGAGAACCTGTGCTAGCTAATACTCCCAAAACCATAACTGGTACCACGATCTCCAGCTTGCTCCTGCAATACGTTCGTACCATATAGCATGCTTTGTGGGGTAAAAGAAGCTGATTAATGGGCAGCATCATTTGCCATAATGCTCATGTTCTTCAATTAAGGACCACTTTGGTGGGTGAGATCAAAACCTCACTCACATGACCAAGCTTGCATCTTATATTACACATAACTTTGAGTTATCAATTCCTATCTTTAGCCTTTCGATCAGTTCATTTCATGGGCCAGCTGCACCTTTTTGGTTCTAATTACATAGCTGTCCTAGGTTCGTGGTCCTCACGATGGAGGGTTGATATTGATGGGATCCGCTAAACCAGTTTGATCAGATGGCTATAGTTCATTGTTTGAGCTAGCTAGCAAGGTACGTACTTCGTTATTAGACATTTGACGGTCCAACTAATAATGGACCACCCATTCAAGGCTTAATCTGTCCCTCAGCTTTGCCGAATCTGGGACCATATTTCTGATGTTGATATATTGTTCTTGAAAATGAGAGGTAAATCGAATTAGGGCAACTACGGTTGGGCCGTTTGGGCGACTATGTATCCAGGTCTTAAAATATTAAGAGGCAAGGACCGTAGCATGGAGGGCCACATTACAGGGCCTTTGCGGCTCTCTCAAACACCTCTACATTTTTAGGCCCAAAATGTTGATTAGTTTTTTCGGGTCAATAGACTGCGGTAACCAAAATCAACCAAAAAAAGAACATCCTCTTTGTCTCCAATGACAGCAAGAAGGGAGAACTTTTTATGTCTAAAATACTTGAAGATGGTATTTCTGCCTCACTAAAGATTTTTAGTATTGTTATATCAGTATTCAATAAGCAAACAACTGAACCAAGTCTTATGGTTAAATTTTCAAAAACTCAAATTTTGCCCCTACTTTATTAAAGCTCTATAAGGAGCTAATATAATATAAAAAGGATGGACAATTGAAAAATATGAAAAATTCAAAAGTCAAAAGAAAGGATGACAACGTGCTATTTCAGGGACGGAACCAGTAATTTAAGTTAAGGGGGCTAAATTTCCCTTATGTTGCCAAATTCTTCTCCAAGTTCATTCTTTTTTTGTTTTGCTGCGCATGTATAATACGAATATGGCTCTGAAATAACCATGGATTATGATCTGGTGGTGAAACTAAAGGAAGAGGAGCCAGAAGTAGCCATAGCAAAAAAGAATGATATCGAGTCGTTGATTAGACTTTTAAGATTCTAATACCATAAAAAAAATATGATATAGGTGAAATTTGGATGTGAAATCTTGTGAAGGTTCTCAATACAGTTCATTACAAGAGTTGTAAAGGCACAATGAGACTTAAAGATAACCTCGCCAACTTGATATATATAAGAAACAGAAGCCTAGTTGCATTTATCTTCATGTAGAATGTGCAGCACCTATTAACAAAACTTATTAAGATTGTAATGGAGAAGATACTAGTAGACTTTGATAATAAATTGTGATGATGGCTTGGATAAATGTTCATTATCTATTAGATTTAAAAAAAAAAAAAAATTTTGGGGGGTGCTGTGCCTGTGCTATTTCTCAAAATCTCAACTGCAACTATAGTTTTTCCTTTGTTTTTCTTTTCTTCGTTGAATTTTAGTTTGAAATAGAAAACAAATTATCCAACTAAAAAATAGGAAATAAAAAAACAAATTTACATATATGTGAGCATGCATGTGTAAAGAGGCTAGTAATTCTTTATGCTAATATTGAAGATAATTTGTCAAACATTAAGCACCGAGAAATATTGTCTCTAGAGACCTTAGAAGCAGCAATGCAGTTCTAAACATATAGGAAAACCATAAAAATTAGGCATAATTGCCAAAATACTCCCTAAATTTAGTTATAATTGTCAATTTGCACCCAAATTTGCAATTCTGAAAATTAACCTTTTGAACTTAGCCAAGTATCCCCTCCATTAATTCTTACATTTTCCATCCAAATGTGAGGGACATGCCCCTACACATAAGGAGCAATATGGTCATTTCATTATTTTTATTTAACTTAATAACAAATATACATTAAAAAAAATTAATGCGGAGATTTATGGCCTTTCACCTATTATTAACCAACACACTTTGCAATTTTTTAGCAATTAAATTACATTATATTATCCCAATAAAATAGTTTTCTTAAAAATTAGCACGTAATCGGATGAATGTTGAAAATTATCTAAACTTCATTTTTTAAGTTAAATTAGTAATTTCTTGGTGCATGATAATATCAATTTGATAATTTTGAACTTTTATTCGTATTGGGATCATATAATGTAATTTTATTAATTAAAAGGCGGAAGCCATAAATTTCCACTCTACAAAAAATCTTTTTTATTTTTATTTTATTTTTATGTTTATTCTTAATTAGAAAAAATAAAATATTATTATTATGAATTGACCATATTATCCCTCATGTATAAGGCACATGCCTCATAATTGGAAGGAAAACATTAGAATTAATGGAGAGGTTGTAAATTGGCAATTTTCATCAAATTCAGGAGGCTAATTTTCGCAATTGCGAGTTCAAAGTGTAAATTGACAATTATAACTAAATTTAAGGGGTATTTTGGCAATTAGGCCTAAAAATTAACAACACTAGGAATACATTATATAGTGTGAAACGTCTCTAAATCAATCTTCTTCCTATACAAAGTTGAAGCAAATTATGGAGTGGTATTCTTGCAGCAATAACAATATTGATGTTCATAATACTGGAAGCACAGGAAGTCTTTCTAGTAGGAGAGCACTATGGTTGGACTGTACCTCCTTTATCAGACTTCTATAATTGGGCTAAGCAATATGCTACTGGAGATGTATTAGGTACAAAACTCGGTGAGTTATACGTTTTTTTTTTTTTTTGAAATAGAAGTTGATTTCATTAGATCAACAGCCAATACGTTAGAGTCTACCATAACTTACATAAGCAAAACTCGGCAAGAAAATCTGAACTAAACTATCTAAGCTAGAGCAAATCATTAAAATATCTTGGACGCTCACATGTAAGCGAGCCCACACAAGAATGAAAAAACCTCACCTCCTACGGAAAATAGATCATTCAACTAGTCCCTACTTGCCAATCACGCAATTGTGGTACAAGCAAGATACTAGAAATGTCATAGAAGACTCATAGAAGTTAATCCAACCTCACACAGGCTCAATACCCTAATGAATTAGGGCCCAGACTGCCTTGACTTGAGCCCAAGCCCAAATCAGATCTTGCCCCTGCCTCATCAGCCCACGAGTGAGCCCAGGCCCAAACCATAGCCAACAAGGAAGGAGACGCCGTGCTATTCCGCACCTTTGGCTCCGCCGCCGTCATGTTCTCCAGTAGCAGACCTTTCCACATCAACCGGTCGAGCAGCAACCAAGTCTGTTGCAGCAATCCTTGACCACGCCTCGCCAGAGCACTAACGAAGCCCACCAACGTCAAAACCAGTTCAGCCTCCGAACTCCAACCCACTATACCGCCGATCGCCGTAACGACCCGCACTTTGCTCAACCAACCGGAACCAAAGAGATCAAAGATCCTCCAGACCCTGCCGCTAACATCCCCAGGAAAACAACCCCGGGATCCAAACCAAGATTCTCGCAACCATTGGCCATGAACGCACCAAAGGACAGATCGGCCTACTCTACCCGAGGCGAGGGGAGACTGCCGCCACCCAAGACTGCCGCCATTGCTTTCTCGAGCGCTAGGGTTCGCTCGTTTTCTTCCGTGCATCGCGGAGCTTAGTTTCAGAGCTAGGAACTAAAGGTGATTATTTTAATTAGACCACATTGTTTTCTGTGAGTTATACGCTTACTAATTGAACAAAAAAAAAAAGAAAAAAAAAAAGACACTTAGTCCAACCAATTCATTCCGATTATTTTGTCTTTAAATATTTTTTTCAGTGAAAGAAAAGTTATTACACACATTTCATTGATTTTGAAGGAACCAATTTGTATATCAACTCATTTCCACAAATTTGTACAATAGAAATTAAAAAACCGATGTGGCTAGACTCAACCAGAAAGACTATGAAAATTGTACTGTTAGTAATAGATATCGTTCGAAGTTTGGACAATCTATGATACAATTGAAACACATATTCCAATATTGTTTTAGTAGCTCCTTTCTAGCCCTTTGCAACAAAGGGCAAAAGTTTTATGTTTCTATCGAATGTTATCCACAAACTTATGTTCACTTTTTCGACAAGAAGAAGAGGTTTCATTAATCTCATAACTAGAACACCACATACAATAATTTCTCATACTTGCACACTGCATCACTGATTAAGTAGTTTAAAAACAACTAATATCATCTACTAGAACATTGACGCCTACAAGACTATGACTAGTTCTCTTACATAAAATTAAAATCAGTAGTAACAAAAATGATTCAAAACCAAGAAGCAACAAAAAAAAAAGACAAATAATAACTTGATGGACCACTAAAATAGCAAGTGGAGGGAAAAAGGCGAGTTATGAGGCGTCTCCGAGTTTCTCGGAGCGACTTGGGTTTTCGCAACCTAGGTTTCGATTTGGCGGCGGCGAGCTTCCCTCAGGCAAGGCAATCTGTCCTCAGGCAAGGCGGCGATCGTGGAGGGCAAAGATGCGATGGCGGGGGGCGGGGTCTCGACGTTGATCGTGCGGTGCGGCGCGAGGTTTCTGGGTTGGAGGCCTCGCTGACCGTGTTTTTTGCTGGATTTGATCCGGTCTTCGAGCGTCGTACAACGTCGACGGTGGTTGTTGGCTCTGAGCGCTGCAGTAGTCAAGGCCGGTGGCTGGGATATGTAGATGGATGCTTCGATTTGGACGTCGCCGTTCTGAGACGTCGATCGAGGCTGTTCTTGGAGGGCGGTGGTTTTCAGGCGGTGACTCAAGGCGATTTTCAGGCGGCTGTTTTCATCCAGACGTCGGTGGACGGTTTGATGAGATGGGCAGGAAGGCCGCTGGAATTGATGGCGGCGAAGTGGCAGCAGAGGAGCTGGGCTCCTGCTAGGTCTTCCTCGTGGGCTTGGGTTTGGGCCTGGGTATCTGGGCCTGGGCTCAACTTCGGGCTGATGGGGCAGAAGGCCTTGGTCTTTATGAAACAAGCTTCCAAGAAGGAGAAAGTGAAGAGGGTATTTGCTGGTATGAGCTCCAACTCGAAAGGGGAGGAGCTTGTTATTTACTAATTTATTTTCTGTTGGGTATGAGCCTATGTGAGCGAGGACAAGCTTCTATGAGTCTTCTATGACGTTTCTAGTTTCTAGTTTGTACCACAATTGCGTGCTTGGCAAGTTAGGGCTAGTTGAATGATTTCCTTTCCGTAGGAGGCGAGGTTTGTTCTATTCTTGTATAGGCTCGCTTAAATGTGAGCGTCCCAGAGATTTTAATGATCTGCTCTAGCTTAGTTAGTTTAGTTCGGATTTTCTTGCCGAGTTTTGCTTATGTAAGTTATGGTAGACTCTAGCCTATTGGCTGTTGATCTAATGAAATCAACTTCTATTTCAAAAAAAAAAAAAGACAAATAATTTCAAATTGAACAAAAAAAAGAAGCTAAGATTCAATAATTGCTCTAAAATATAAATCGAAAAATAAACAAAAACCTTTGAATTGAATTATTTGAGAAGGAAAGACAAATTCACAAAACAAAAGAAAAAGAAAAAGAAAAGAAATTTAACAAAAAAATAAAGGGTCTTACTAAATGTACCCAGCAAATTTCTTAGTATATCCAGTTGTGAAAATGTACTCATTAATTTCCAACTTTACCCTTATTTAAACCCAGCACTCACTCATGGAGCTTACTGACTGCCGCCAATCGACCAACTTCAACTCATCATCCTCTCTCTCTCTCTCTCTCTCTCTCTCTCTACTCGTCATCTACAAAGAAAATATTAATGATGGAAGGAAAACTCATTTACGCTCAAACAAGTAGAATCCAAACCCCATGAAGCTCTTGAACTTCCATATTTTGAATCCAATTGGGAAGTATATTTAAATACTAGATCTAGATCAATGAAACTTTCTTCTATCTCCTGTTTCCATCTATATTCCATCACCGCCAGACACCTTCCCATGAGGATTCTAATAGACTTCCAAAGTTGATCATGTTTCTAAACTCGAACAAGAGTCCCTCTCCAAATAAACCATATGTTTTTTTCATGAGACACAATTATCCAAGAAACCCATTTCCTCAATACCAAACCATTGGTACCCTCAAGGCCCATGAACATTTATAATGATCTGCCATAAAATTTGCAGGTCTTTGAAAGATCAAAAAAAAAGAAAAAAGTCACTAAAAGTGTGTGAATTTCAACCAATGTTTGTCGCAAAATCTAAGAGAAATGATGGGGACTCGAGTCTAAGGTAAGGAGTTGAGGCGGCTGTGTGTGACGTAGACATTTTTTAACAAATTGGAGTAAAATTAACGAGGCAGGCCCCGTGGGAAGAGGAACGTGACTAAGCCTTAGGCAGCCTCTGTCTATGCCTGTTCTGAATCTAGAATGTCTGCCGTTTCTGAGAGGGGGTTCTAGGGGTTAACAGTTGGTAGTGGCCTCAGTGATGGAGTCTCCTTCTTGATCTGGTTAGGAGTAGTAGGACTACAAACCTTGGGGGAGAGCAGTACTATTTTGCTTGGTCAAGTCGTACACCAAGATGGTCTTAGGCTACAAGAGTGGGCATGGCAGGGCTTTAGCTTAGGGTTTGTAGGTTAAAAGTTGCTTTTTACTTGTTTTGAACTTTAGTTTTGTTTCCTTTCGGTTTAGTTGCAATAAGCATGTCCATGTAGTTTAGTGTTGGTTACCTTCGGGTTTAGTTGCTTTTAGGTGAGCATGTATTGTGTAATATGGGGGATCTTGTATCCCTCAAACTTGACCGAGCGTGATCGTATGATTTTATATCAATGGATTCGTTCCGTTACCCTAAAAAAAAATATAAAAAAATTGTAAGCAATTTCTCAACTCATGTTGGGAAGTTAGATATATATGCTGGCGTGAAGCTTCAAAATCTCTGTTCTCACATGGATTGATTATTTATTTCTGAATTAGTCTTGAAACTTATAATTTGTTGTAAGTTCAAGTAGGAACGTAGGATCATAGTTTCTGCATGTACGTACATTTATAGATTTTATCTAGTTTAGTTTGTATACTAATCAATTAGATTACTTTCGCTTTTGTAAGCCAAATGTGTGGATGTAATGTGAACCAATTTATATATATATATATATATATATATATATATATATATATGGCCCTTCTAGTGAGGGATCCTTTTTTTTGGTCTTTTATAGGGATAGGCATTATACCAACTTTTCGATCATATTTTCACATCTTAACCGTTCAGTTTTTGGGACCTAATGTATAGATCACTTATGCAAATTTTCAGCCAATTTGATGATCGTTAAGGCACCCAAAACTGCAATTTACCATTATAAACATGAATGGTTCCTGTTCGACAGATTCGGTCCGTTCGTGTAAATTGCAGTTTTGGATGCCTTAACGATCACCAATCTGGCTGAAAATTTGCAAAAGTGATCTATACATTAGGACCTAAAAACTGAACGGTTAAGATGTGAAAATATAATTTAAAAGTTGGTCTAATGCCTATCCCTATAAAAGATAAAAAAAATGGATTAAAGTTGGTCTAATGCCTATCCCTAAAGAACTATAAGTGAAAAAACCAAAATATTTAGAGGTTAAAACCGAAGGCAATAATGGGCAAAGTGCATCACTGTAAATCTGCAAAGATATAAACAGGGAAAGCTGCAGCCACAACAGAAGGCCTCAAAACCCTTCGACGGAGTTCCTAGGCTAGTTGGCTGCTTTGGGTTCTAAATTTTCCGAAAGATCCAATCTTTTTTCTTATTTTTTTATAGAATTGATGTGTGATCTTCTTTTCCTTTCTTCTGGGATCGAAAGGGTTTTGCAAAGGTATTGTTTTGGGTCACTGGAATTGTGTAATGGCTGATGATGAGAAGCGTTGAGGCCATGAACCAACGACGCCGTTTTTGCGCAATTGTGTGGATTTCCTCCCACAATCGGTTGTCGTTGGCGTGAGGAATGTGCCAAAATGCTAATCTGAGGCCTTCTTTCATTTCTTTTTCCCCTTTCAGTTCTAATGAGTTTATTTGGTTCCTCAGAATTGCACAAAAATAAAGAAAAGATAAGATCTTTTACTGAAGTTTTTTTTTTCTCATTAGTAAATTGCAGATAAAGCTACAAATTTATGCACTGAATTCATGTGAATTGAGCTCC
Organism: Rosa chinensis; assembly: GCF_002994745.2. NCBI lineage: Eukaryota > Viridiplantae > Streptophyta > Magnoliopsida > Rosales > Rosaceae > Rosa > Rosa chinensis. Next base: position 55,459,165 of record NC_037093.1, on the reverse strand, counting down.
AGAAGGCTTTGAATACCATCATTACCCAATTCTGATAATAACTTGGCCAAATACATATAGGGTTGGGCAGGCAATTTTTCAATGCATATGGCAATGACACCATTGGACCTTTCAATTTCTTCAGTGTAGAATCTTCTGTAGACTTGAACACCCTCTTCAATGGTTTTCACACCAGGGAGAACTTTCTCTAGGCTCTCTGCTTGCAACATATCAGAGAAGGAACCATACGATCGGACTTCCTTAACCTCGACAATCAGGCATTTGTTGAAGAGGATCAGTGCTCCTGATCCGATTCGACTATAGGGACCAACGTTGCACCTTCCTTCGACTGTCTTTAGGCCGTCTTTGATTTGTGTGAAAAAGGGCTCCTGAACATGGAGTTCAAAGTCCACAGACTTGAGAGTGTTTAGTAATTGTGAACTCTGATCCCAATTATCTGTCCCTGAAATGGCATTAGAATTGATGGATTCATATAGGGCTAGTGCTAGTTGCTTGTATAAAGGATATGGGGGTTCTCCCTTTGTAGAATTGGTGCCGATTTTCGGGTTGTTGAGGAGGCAGAAGTCAGTGGGCAAGGCTAGATCGATATCCTGGGTACCCTCTATGTGAGATTCAAGGGTGAACTTCAACAGCTCTTCCATGCACTCTTTCACTTTGGATTCAACCATTTTTATTGCTGGGTTACAAATGTGAAAAAGCTCACATGCCTCTGTAATTATACAACCCTAATACCAATCAAATACCATAACTAACCCCAACTTTTAATTACTAAACTAACCTTGATTCTCTAACACAGATGGCACACACATGTTGTGCAATATTTAGACGATGATTGTTCTCTCTCCAGCAGAATTAGCATGAATCAGTAGGTACATCCGTACATGCATGAACTCTGTGTTTGTTTCTGATCGAAACTTAATAAACTTTGATGAGATATGAACTCTTACTATCCTGGAAGTTATTTCAATCATTTGGGGGGGGTGGACTCGTACTTGATGTTGAATTTAAAGACTCATATATCAAATGTTCGGTTGTTTGTTAGTACTGATATAAGTTGGAAGGGTAAGTAGACTTGTTGAAAGAAGGATAGGTGTTGTCTGGTTTGACTTGCAGGTTAGAGTTCGAGAAGTTGATAGAAGTGTCTTTATGTAGGATTACAATCAAATGCTCTTACCCTTGTAGCTCAAGCTCTGGTACTCTTTTTAGGATCAGCTACATCCGGAGTAATCTGGGAGAGGTTCTTTTGCTTGCTATGTTCATGTCCCTTGGCTACCTGGGTATTTTAGCTGCGGTGGTGCCAACATTCTGATAAAGGGTTAGTGATGCATGGTCCGGGTGGAGGAGGAGGGCCTGGTGGATGGGGTGGAGGGGGAGGACCGGGTGGTTGGGGTGGAGGTCCAGGACCGGGAGGACCGGGAGGGCCGGGAGGACCAGGTTGGGGTCCAGGTCCCGGAGGACCGGGAGGACCAGGTTGGGGTCCAGGTCCTGGAGGACCGTGGGGTCCCGGGCCTCCGGGACCTGGCGGACCTTGGGGTCCGGGATTTGGTGGGGGGTGGTGGGGCGGACCTGGTGGCTTCTTTGGTGGGTTTGGCAATGGCATATGTGAGATGATATCTTCTTGGTAAGTATGAGTAATGTTTGTGTTTCTTGTGATATGTTTTTGTTACTGCTGGCAATGTGTCAAGTACATTAGACTGAAAACTGAATTGTGTTGTTATTGGCGGAATTGCAGCTTCTACTGCTTGTGTTGCTGTTGTTTGCTAGATGAATGCTTTGGTGGACCTCGTGGCGGATATGGACCTCCTGGAGGACCTGGAGGACCTCCTCCTCCATTCTGATACAGTTTGTTTTACTACTCAGGTTGGCTGCATCTGTATTTCAATGTAGTACCTAATAATTGAGAGCTCTATATATTATTAGTCATGCAAGTTACAAAGTCTCATGGACACAGCTTATTAAGACCACGCTGCATTTTGAGTCTTGTTAATGTCAGCTTATTATTACCATATTGCATTTCGAGTCTTGTTAATGTAGAGTTTAGTGATGAAAGTTGGATTGTGAGCTTTATGCTGAGTTATTCAGTTACACTGTTTCGAGAACCCTTGTTGTTTACTTCCAAATTGAAATGAAAGGCACTTATTCATCCCCGTAATCAATCCTTTGAGAAATGATTTGATTGTTCAATGAGTTTCTGGAGAATGATCTTATCTTGAGCCATGCAAGTACCAATTTTGAAGACTAATGGACGCACTACAAAATTTATAGACGCACGACAAAATCTACTTCCCTTTCTGTCAAAGCAATCATAATTTGGAAATGAATCAAGTCCAATTACAATTTGATTGCTATTTACAGTATAGTATATTCTTTTCTTTCTTTGACTGCATAATGTTTGCATATGTACAATACTGGTAAGTAAAATGAGCCCATTGTCGGTGCTTCAGACTCATGAGGATCGAAGTCGACTGCTTATAAGTTATAGTTTCCAACCATTTACAGAAAACTTTAGCCAAGAAGTATACATCTACAGTGTAAGGCAAACAAAAAGGGTATGCTATTAAGGGTATGCTATTCCCACTTTCGGTTTGTTATCCTGCAATCCGTTTTGACTCATGGAATACATACTTTCTGCAATGTTTAGATGATAATTGTTCTCTTGCTGCAGAATTAGTATGATCGGTAGGTTGATGCATGAACCTTGTGTTTGTTTCTGATCGAAACTTAATAAACTGTCAGTCCATTGCTAGAGCAATTTGGGCCTAGTCCACTCCCAATAAACTTCAACGAGATCCGAACTCTTAATATCCTGGAAGTTATTTCAATGAGTTGGGGGTGGACCTGTACTTCTTGTTAAATTAAAAGACTCATTTATCAAGTGTTCAGTTGTTTGTACTTTGTAGTACTGATATAAGTTGGAATGGTAAGTAGACTTGTAGAAGAAGGATAGGTGTCTGGTTTGACTTACAGGTTTGAGTTTGAGAAGTTGTTTGAAGTGTCTTCAAGGAGTCCTAGCTGGGATTACATCAAATGCTTCAAGGGTAAGCAAGCTCAAGCTGTTGTACTCTTATTAGGATCAACTACATCTATAGTACTCTTAGAAAGGTTCTTTTGCTTCCCACGCTCATTACACTTGGCTGCCTGTGTTTGCTAGCTGCGGTGGTGCCAATATTGAGATAAAGGGTCAGTGATGGATGGCGGAGGTGGAGGAGGCGGTGGCGGTCCAGGAGGAGGAGGGCCTGGTGGATGGGGTGGAGGGGGAGGACCGGGTGGTTGGGGCGGAGGTCCTGGAGGGGGTGGACCTGGTGGATGGGGCCATGGGCCCGGAGGACAGGGAGGGCCGGGAGGCTGGGGTCCAGGTCCTGGAGGACTGTGGGGTCCTAGCCCGGGAGGACCTTGGGGTCCTGGGCCTGGCGGACCTTGGGGTCCGGGATTTGGTGGGGGATGGTGGGGCGGACCTGGTGGCTTCTTTGGTGGGTTTGGCAATGGCATATGTGAGATGATATCTTCTTGGTAAGTATGAGTTTTGGTGTATCAGTATTTCTTGTGATTTGTTTTTGTTACTGCTTGCAATGTGTCGAGCTTATTAGACTGAAAACTGAGTTGTGTTGTTATTGGCGGAACGGTAGCTTCTACTGCTTGTGCTGCTGTTGTTTGCTAGATGAATGCTTCGGTGGACCTCGTGGCGGATATGGACCTCCTCCTCGTTTTTGAATTCTGATACAGTTTGTTTTACTACTATACAAAGGGTGTCTACATCTGTATTTCAATATAATCACCTAATAATTGAGAGTTCTATATATTACTAGTCATGCTTGCATAGCTCACAGTTAGATGTTATTATTACCACATTGCACTCCATTCTTGTTAATGTGAGTTTAGTGAAGAAAGTTGTATTGATTGCTTTATGTTAACCTTGTTATTCAGTTACACTGTTTCGAGAACCATTGTTGTTTACTTATAAATTGAAATGAAAGACACTTGTTCATCCCTGTAATCGATCCTTTGAGAAATGATTTGATTGTTCAATGAGCTCCTGGAGAATGATCTTATCTTGAGCTATGCAAGTACCAAATTTTGAAGACTAAAAGACGCACTACAAAATCTACTGTCAAAGCAATCATAATTTGGAAATGAATCAAGTCCGATTACAATTTGATTGCTATTTACAGTATAGTTTATTCTTTTCTTTCTTGACTCCGCATAATGTTTACATTTGGACAATACTGGTAAGGAAAACTGAGCACATTGTCGGTGCTTCAGACCGATGAGAATCAGAGTGGATTGCCTATAAGTTATAGTTTCCAACCATTTACAGAAAACTTGGCCAAAAAGTACACATCTACAGTGCAAAGCCTGACCAATAATACTATTGCTCAAGAAGTAAGAAGTTATATAAGGGTATGCTATTCCCACTTTCGGTTTGTTATCCTGCAATCCTTCTTTATTAAAATAGTGGTGTAGAATGACAAACTGGGAGTGTGAATTGCAGCTGCTGTGTTATATATTACTCTACTATCGTATGCTGTTCCGGAAGTAACCGTTCATGAAGATAATTTTGGTTTGGTGAAGGAATATGTGGAACAAATCCTCTACCCCCAAATACAGGACGCATGAAGGAATCATCAAACATTCGCCAATAGTAATGTACTGATCGTGTTGGTCTTGTCAAGAGCATACGCAGATTAGGTGGAAGGCGATCACTCTCAGACATGCTGTCCTGTTTTGGATCTTCCCTATTAGTGAGGACAGGTAGAACTAGAGACATCTCAGATGATAATTCCGATGACATTATGTTACTCGATTGTTTATGTTGCGGTAACAAGAACCTTACAAGAGGCTTTGTCAGTAATCCGCACACCTACAACGGGCAAAGACCAATTAAGAACTAAACAAATGACCTCATAAGAAAAAAGTTAATAATATACTAGGATATGGGATCAGCACGACAAGTTAATTGTAAAGCGGGATGAAGTCTTTTACCACATTAGTGAAGAGAACTACTGTAATTGTACTGGTGATCATAATAGCATTTCCAGCCTGTTGAGTATGCCCTGACATTGTAAACTGCAAAACCAAGTATTCAAACTTTGTTACGTGAAAGCACATTTGCAGATAAATAGCAAGAGCCCACAAAGTGCAGTTACATTACTCTTAACATCCTAAATAAAAGGATTGGCAACAGACCCCAATGCAAAATTTACTGCAGGTGGACAACGATCCTAAGGCTCTTTCTCCTAGTTAGTCAAGGAAATTACTACTAAAGGGGATTCAGATGAATCTGATTAATTGGGTAGCATTGCCAAGGAAAACAGAGTTCATTAAATTTGATCTATTCCTTACCCAATTATAAGCTAGAGCCACAGATACTGCACCTCGCATGAGTCCAGCCCACCACACTGTTATCTGTTTGAGTTATTGTAATGAAGTCACAAAGTAATTTAAGAGATGCAAGCTTCAAAGTAGATGGAAAAAGAAATCTACCTGCTGCTTAAACCCAATTTTGTCACTTTGAGATTTCCTAGTTAAGTTTGAAAGGAAACATAGAGGAAATACAGAAGCTGCTCTTCCAACCAGAACCAGGAGAAGTAATATCGAACTGACCCCGATTGATTTCCCAGGACTGTAGAACATGAAAGATAAGCCAAATCAAAAGAAAATAGAATATATGTTCCATTTTCAGGGCAGTTGATCAACAACGCACACACACATAACAGGAAATTAGACTACCAAACTATCCATTCATTTGCATAAAGGCTCTACCTCTTGCTTACAAATTTCCACTTCTCAATGTCCAAGGCATCCATACCGACGTACAGAAAGATGAAGATCTCTGAAATAAATGACAGTGTTGCAAAGCCATGCCTGCAGATGTGAAAACAACAGATGAGAAACAGAGATGAAATCTCTTTCCATGTGAGTGTACATGTCACATGACAACGAAAAGTGAATTTAATTTTCGCTTTGAAAAACCATTGACAGGGTTCACTTACTTGGTTGTAATTCTTGATTTTTCAGTTACATTATGCCAGGCGTAGTGTGACATGACAATCCCACAAAAGAAAACAGTAAGAATGCTGCTTAGATCCAATAGCTGAAAGACAAACAGAATTTGTCAACAACGTCTATACAGTGCAAATGGCTATCACAATGGATTTTTCAGTCCAAAAGGGTAAATAAAATCCTTACTTCTGCCACCATGTATGAAAGATAAGCCATTAGAATCATCAGTGCAACTTCACGATCAGTAGAGTGCCTGTAAAAAGAGATAAAATCCATTCACAAGATTAAGTTGAGCAATCATCAATAAATTCAATGTAGAAGACCTAATTAGTAGAAGCTACCTGCACCCAAAAGGAAAAAGAAAAAAAACTAAAAAGGAAAAGAAAGAGAGTGCAAGCTACCCGCCAAGATACAACTTTTTTATAATGTATGCAGTCAGCAATCCAACCTGCAAGAAGACAAGATGTCACCATAACAAGTATTGCCAATTCATTTGATACAGAGAGAGAGAGAGAGAGAGAGACTCACAACTATACCAAGCACGGTGCTTGTTAGAAAGAGATAGAAGAACTTGACAAAGAGCTCCATGGCAACGGTTGAGGTAATGTGGGAGAGATCAAACCGCTGGATTGCATTGAAGAGTACCACAGATGTAGCATCATTTACAACACCTTCTCCAAAGACTAGACTGTACAGTAAAGGTGTCTCATCTTGATTAAGCACCTGGAACATGAAATGCAAAGTTAACAATGAAAAACTGTTTTTAGTATCCACTCATATTTTGCTTCTGTAATCCCAGTTGTGGGATTGAAATAATACATACCTGCAGGGTGCAAACAGTATCTGTAGCCGAGAAGATAGCTCCAAGTGCTACAAGTAGTGAAGTGAAACATATATAAGAGCACATAAAGGGAAAAATAACAATGTGATAGGTGTCTCAAATACATCACAAATTATGTACTGTTGAAAAGGCTCTGCAAGAGGCAGGACCTTAGTTTCTAACCAAACATAATATAACCAGTAGCCAACGACTTGACGTAAAATGTTGATCATGGAAAAAATACCAATAATAATAATAATACACATACAGATATTCTTAATAAGAAACACGTACATAACTGCAAAAGTCCTCCCATGGACTTCATCACCATAATATGCATATGTAAACATCTCAATTTAAGCCATGGAGTGAGGCAAAAATGTAACTATATGGCAAAGTTATGTACATTAGGATGGGAAATTTGTAGAGAAATTACCTAGATAATCCTTGATCTCAAGGAAACCAATGTCCAAGTTTTTTAACAAGAATGTCGAACCTGGATCAATATTATGAAAGTTAAAAACCATGATAAACCATAGCTTTGTTGAGCATCTGTTGTAATATAGACATGATAGCATACCCAGCCATATAATAACAAATGATATCAAACTGCCAACAGCACCCAACAAGGAGATTGTGATAAAGTTCTGGAAAAACTGCTTCTTTTTCACCTGGAATCTGGTATTGGAGAACAGAAAAACCAAGAAACTAAGTACATACAAGTACTCACCATAGCGAAACCATCAACAGCGCATTATGTAAATACACATATCAGAACAAAAAGTGAAAGCTGAGATATGAAATAGCATTACTCACCCAGCATTAAATATAATAGGCGGCAGAAGATATATGAAGAAAAGATGTTCATCAAACACAAAGGGGTGTGAGGTTTTCCCCTTGGTCGTTACGAGAATAAAAATCCCAGTACAAAGACCCTGCAATGAACCATAACAACAATCACCCTCATTCTTCGAAACAAGTATATTGTATATATTTGCAAAATCCAACTACAGAAGATCATATACTCATACACAAAACTAAAGACTTACAATGAAAAGGGCAGTAACGGATTCAGTCATCCAACGACTCTTCTCCAGAAGATGACCAATCACAATGCAAAAGCAAAGAAGCACCACAAATAGAGTAATGGAATCAACTGAAGCATCCATCTTCATAAAAAGAGTGGCCCAATCCATGGCTGGGCTCAATCTCGACCACGTCCAAATAAAATCCCCACTGTCACAAAGACCCAACACAATTCAAAGTCAACCAAAATGTTCATATCTCTATGATTTAGCAGAAAACCCATCTAAAGCTCAATATCAGATACCAAACTAACTCAGCATCAAATAAACCATACAATCCTAAAACAGGTTGAGACTTTGAGCCTAAAACAAGTTCATTTGTTTACAAGTCACAGAGCGACACAAACCTTAAGGCTTAAGAATTTATGATGAAAAGCTGCAAACTTTGATTAATGAAAAAAAAAAGTTTTTTCTCACCTGTGATCGCTACAGCATAGCAACCCACAGCGAATTGGGATTGTCAGTGGCTTTGTAAAGCTTGGATTTTTAGAGAAGGAAAGAGTTTTCAGAGAGGGAAAAACTGAGAAGGAAGGAGAAGCCGAATAGGATTCCTTAACGGGAAAGCAAGGAAAGGAAAGGGCTCTCCTCTCTGAAAGACCGGGAAAGAAAGGACTCTGAAAAGGAGAGAAAGGTGGTTTGATACGGTGCAGTAGTGGACACCGGAGACTCTGGTGCGTCGTGGCTAACTAGACGTTAGATGTTGGCGGCGAGACTCAGGAGTCTTTGTGAAGTGGTTAAAGAAAATGAAGATGCCTTGTTGTAGACTCCACGCTTCGGTTGACACGGTTAGAAAGTAAGGTTCTTTGGAAGGGGCAGGTGTCAGTTTCGGAGTGCCTTTTGAACTCTTTAACTTGGTCGTTGCTGCTGTTATGAAGACGACAAAACTTCAACCTCGGTGAAGACGCCCTTTAATTACCTGCCTTCCGGTTCTTGTTTCCATCAACTTATTTTATGGGACTAATCTTCTTTATATCGAATAAATGACTCTTCTCTTTTTTGGTAATTGTCAGAGGTTATGAATTGTTGCCCTATTTAGATTTCTTGACACATTTAGAAATTCTATGCTATATAATGAAAATTTTTCTTAATATCGTTCTAATTTTATCGAATATTCCATAAGAAAAATTTTTGAAAAATTTATGAACATATATCTCTTGATTTTGTTGAAATATTAAATGCTATTATTATTTTATACGTTATTGGAGATTTTACCATTTTAGTCAGTTCCAATTCTTATTTTAAATTTGGTTTTATACTTTTATATATAATATTTGGGCTTTTTTTTCAACAGCATTATAGACTTGTAGTGATGTTTTTGATCCCAATTTGGCACAACTTATGCTGTGCAAAAAGCCCCTATTAAGTAGCAAAATGTGTTTAGTGAAATTTTTTTTAAAAAAAATATTTTAAAAGTTATTAAGATACTACTTACAAAAGTTAGTAAATAACAGTTTTTATAAACTAAAAGTCACAGCTGCTTCTAAATTAATCACAACTCTCCTAAACTGATTCCTAAGTTAACGTGCCTCAAACTTGTTACTAATGAAATAAAAAATATACATTATACTCAACAATTAGAATGACCTTGAATTGTATTGAGCTTATCATCTTCAAAAAGGAAAAATCACTATCACAAGAAGCACAACTAGCATAAAATTAAGCTACCTATATCACATCAATTGCATGTCAACTAGAGAAATTTTTCTATGCTACAGTCAAGCCATGTCACAATGCTGACATGGTTTGACATCCCAATGATAATTTGACACCTAGATTCGTATTTAATTTAATTAATATATAACTGATTTGTTATAGGGGAAAAAGACCTTTTTGGGTCAAAAGGTCTTTCACCTTGGCTTCCTACCTTCGTGTTCATCTTAGCTTCATACCTTTGATCTATGTTCATCTTGGCTTCCTACCTCTTTACAAGCCCAGCATCTCAATATCATCTTCTTCTACGATTTATATTACTGAGATTATGCATGCTGCTGTGAACATGCAAAGCATTCCCAACTCTAAAACCATGTATTGATATATTTATGTAGTTCTTTGAACGGGTAATCTGGGTAGTTTCAAGTCTGGGCTTTTAAATTGCTTAACAATTCATACTCTATTACTGAGATTTCTGTGTTATCAGATAAAAAAAAATCTTGGTAAAGAGGAAGAGGTAAGATTGAATCCTATTGATTAATTTGATTTAACTTATTGATTATTTTGTTTATCTCATCCGATGAACACAAATTTTCGCCGCTGATCTTTCACTCTCCCCTTCCTCTTCACCTCCTCTCGCCGCCTTTGGACCTACGCCTTCACCTTCAGCTACATCGCCGGCTTCATCGTCTTCTTCCTCAAAATCTTCCAGAACCAATTGGTGTTCTATGTCAGCCCCATTGATGGTCTGTAGAAATACATCCCTAGCAATAGCAAGTTCCGCCTTGAGAGAGCAGACTCCAACATGATTGATCTCGACGGAGATGTCGTCGTGCCATCGTCCACTTCAGACGAGGTTTCTTTTGGAGAAGATTGGGCAAGAGGATGAAGGGAACCTAAAAAGGTCTTTCCCCATAATAATGAAAAAATGGATTTTTTAATTAAACTAAATACAAGGCTATGTGTCGAATTATGATTGGAAAGTCAAATCATGTCAGTTGGTGACATGGTTTGATTGTAGCATAGAAAAATTTCTGTTAATAGGGGCTTTTTGCACAGCATAAGTTGTGCCAAACTGGGATCAAAAACATCACTACAAGTCTATAAGGCCGTTGAAAAAAAAGCCCAAATATTATATATAAAAGTATAAAACCAAATTTAAAATAAGAATTGGAACTCTAAAATGGTAAAATCTCCAATAACGTATAAAGAAATTTAACTAGAAAAGAACAAAGTGATTGAGACACCACACCAAAATCTATAGTTAGTGATTAAAAGTATAGTTGAATCCCAATTAATTTTTACTCAACAGGTGAGATATACCCATTAACGGTTAGAAATAAAACCCAATCATAAATTGCTAAGTTTGTAAAATAGTGGCAACCGTTTTATGGCAGAACAAATCGAGTTGTGGCATGAAGTCGCAATCGCAGTGAGGGAGTAGCAAAGAAAGTGCTCGTCCCGCTCAATGACTGAATGACGTCATTCATTCTAATCACATCCGAAGCGTTTAACGGTCAAAATTAATAGTATTTTAAATTTTCAAATTCAGTTCAGCCATTTAGAGCTCGAGACAGGAAACATCTGTGCCATATTCTCTCCATACCAATTCAGTATCAAATTATTCATCAGATGTCATCTCACAACCTGCATCCATTGCTGAAATATCTTGAATGGTTCCTTCTCCCATGAAATAGAAGTATATAAAATCATCATCACTGTCTCCCATTTCTTTAATCTTTGTCAAAAAAGGAAAAAAACAAAACGAGACCAATTCTTTTTGTTGGGCCAAAGTAGCACAGTTGAAAACCTTTGAATCCGAACCCAATCCTGCCAAACTATCCAAACCCGGCACCAATTGGATTCAGACAAGTCTACAAGATAAGGAAGAGTGCATTGGTATCAGGACCCATTGAGCCATCACTGGTATTGGGGACTCCAGCACAGAGGAGGCACACACATACATTTTATGCGCGCACACACTCAGACCACAAACCCTAATTTACGGACCCTCCTCTTTGCTCGCATTTCACACCCAAACCCCTTCGCAATCGCCTTCACCCCAAAACCGGTCTTCATTTCCTGACCTTGTTGTGCACGCGGTTTCCGAGGGTCTGTGTGGCTCAATCTCTTTCATGGGTTTCCGAAAGGTTAGCCCTTTTAGCCTTTAGTTTCTCTTAGACTGATTTGGGGAGAGATCCATGGAAAAAAGAATCAATCTTTGATTCGATTTGGCGGTTTAGTTAGTTGATCCGTATCAGTTTGTTTCAGTTATTGGAAAACTAGATCTTAGACAGTGTATCTGTGGCTGAGATTGTATAACATTTCGGGAGTGATAGAAAAAGGGAAGAACTTTATGTGCTTAAGGTTGGTTTATCTGAGAAAAAAAAAAAAGTATAGGGTTTGAGCAGTTTAGGCTGATCAGTTTAGTTTTGCTAGTTTTGTGATGAATGTGGGCTAACTTGGAAGGATTGGAGGTTGTTGATACAAGGTTTGGGGTTGTTTGAGGTGTAGATAGGTGAGGGAGAAAGGAGGTTGTGATGTCTTTCAAGAGTATACTTCAGGATATGAAAGGTGAGTTTGGGAGCATTTCGAGGAAAGGGTTTGATGTGAAATTTGGGTATGGGATGAGATCGAGGTCTCACCGGGTGGTTCAGGATACCTCGTTCAGGATTGATGCTTTGAAGCAGAGTTGTTGGGCTAACATGCCGCCGGAGCTTTTGAGGGATGTGTTGATGAGAATTGAGGCGTCTGATGATACATGGCCTCCGCGGAAGAATGTGGTCGCTTGTGCGGGTGTGTGCAAGAATTGGAGAGAGATCATGAAAGAGATTGTCAAGTCCCTAGAAGTTTCGGGGAAGCTGACGTTTCCAATCTCCTTGAAGCAGGTTTGTGTTGCTGGCTCATATCTGTGTCTGATTGTATTCTGTCTTTTCCTGGACTTGATTTGCAGATTGAGGGAAAGATTCTTATGTTGAGTGTAGCAATTGTAGTGTCAAATATAATGGCCCTTTGATGACTGTTGTAGTTAAATGTTTGGATGACTCTGGCTAATGAAGTTTACACGCCTGATCATGATGTAAGGTAGCCTGTATACTAGGATGCATATTTCATTCGAGTAAGGTTATAAGTTATAAAGCTCGAATGACAAGTTCAATTAGATAGGATAAGCTTAGACTAACTGGCTCAGGTATTGATAGTGGAATATTTTGGATTTTATTTGTCAGTTTTCAGAAGACCATTCTTTTTGTGGTTGTGATGCATATTTCATTCGAGTAAGGTTATAAGTTATAAAGCTCGAATGACAAGTTCAATTAGATAGGATAAGCTTAGACTAACTGGCTCAGGTATTGATAGTGGAATATTTTGGATTTTATTTGTCAGTTTTCAGAAGACCATTCTTTTTGTGGTTGTGATTCTTAAAGTTTGGCATATATTGGGATTGTTGCAGAATGTGTATGGTAAATAACTATGAAAGCTGCTTCACAAGTCTTCTGTAAATTGTTGCATGACATTTTTGCTCTTGATTAATATCTTATTAAGGGGCTGACATCTTGTTGTCATCAATAGATAATTTTCTGTTGTATCTGCCGCTTCTTCATTGAGCTAACAGTTGAAACCTTTTTGTTTATAATCTGCAGCCTGGTCCCAGGGATTCCCTTCTCCAGTGCTATATAAAGCGGAGACGTAGCAACCAGACATATTATCTTTTCCTGGGCTTAAATCAAGGTGAATTACTGAATATTTGTCCTGTCTGATTGTGCTGATCCAGTTTTGCTCTTCCTGGGATTAATATGCTATCATGAGTCCAAGTGCTCATGGTAAGAGGTTGATATGGTTTTTAAAGTTGATTTGTTTGTGTAATTGGATTGGTAACCAGTTTTTAAAACACATAGAAAACAAGGTCAGGTGTAGTAAGACTCCTTTATGTGAAGTGAGATGTAAATTTTGAATTTTTACCTTTGTTGTCTGTTCTTGCCAGCTTCAACTGATGATGGGAAGTTCCTTCTTGCTGCGAGAAAGTGTAGACGCCCAACATGTACAGATTATATCATCTCTCTAAATTCTGAAGATGTGTCAAAAGGGAACAGTGCCTTTGTTGGAAAGCTCAGGTATGTTTATCTGGCCTGACATTACTAGCTCTTGACCATCTTTCTGGGTTGCGTTCATCATCTTATTTTCCTTTACAACAGATCAAATTTTCTGGGAACCAAATTCACAATCTATGATGCGCAACCAACTAATACTGGAGCCAAAGTCACTAAATGTCATTCCTCCAGACTTGTAAATATGAAACAAGTGTCACCCAGAGTTCCTGCTGGCAACTATCCTGTGGCCCACATTGCTTATGAGTTGAATGTCTTGGGTTCCAGGTATGAAAATATTGTTGAATTGATGTTGAAGATAATTACCGAAGCTTTAAGACAGTTATTGTTGAAGATATTGTTCACTGGCCAATTTGTGGTTGATCATTGTTTAGTTGCTAGTTTCTATAGTAATATTTATTATAAATACTAACAGTTGTATCATCTTGATCAGAGGTCCAAGGAGAATGCAGTGTGTAATGGATGCCATCCCTGCCCGTGCTGTTGAGCCAGGAGGTGTGGCCCCTACGCAGACTGAATTTGTTGATAGCAATTTGGATAGTATTCCATCTCTCCCTTTCATCAGATCAAAATCAGGTCATGCAGAGCGTGTCCAATCTGGACTACAATCTAGTCAGAATGAAGGCATGCTGGTATTAAGGAACAAGGCACCTAGGTGGCACGAACAACTCCAGTGCTGGTGTCTGAACTTCAATGGACGAGTAACCGTTGCTTCAGTCAAGAATTTTCAGCTGGTTGCTTCTCCAGAGAACGGAGTAGCTGCTGGCCCAGAGCATGAGAATGTCATTCTCCAGTTTGGAAAAGTTGGCAAAGATGTATTCACAATGGATTACCAGTATCCAATCTCAGCCTTCCAGGCATTCGCTATTTGCCTTAGCAGCTTTGACACCAAGATTGCTTGTGAATGAGTGGGAAGCAAGTTACAATCCAGTACCAGTGTTTGGACTCACAGTAGTTTGTACTTAAATGATGAAAACAAGTTCTTCTCTCATTTCTGTTTTCAAGAGTGCTTTCGTATTGTCTAGATGTTTGATGACTTGATCTTACATTCGCCACTAATGATACAGTCCCTCGAGTCTCCTCTATTTTCTGGTTTTCATGTAATATGGATGACAGAGTCGGAAGCAGTAATGTCTTCCAGAATGTTGGAAAGAGGGACAAAGGTTATGCAAATTGGATATTCCTGACATAGAAAAGGCATCATTGTAATTATCACAGTTTTGGGATTTCAAATTTAGCGTTTTGGGTATATGACTCATATGAGAACTGAAAATATCTGAGGATGATCAGCAAGGAAGCCTGAACTTGATGGCCAAGAGTGCCTTGCATCCAGGCTTGGTTGGCTGCTACTCATACTGTCATGCAGAAGCTCTCCTCTCCTATTACAATCCCTCTACTCGTAGAAGAATCAATCTCCCATACTGCCTTTGCCCCTCCACCCCGCCCCAAAAAAAAAAAAAAAAGAAGCAAATCTCCTATAGTGGAACACTGCTGTCGGCAGCACAGCATTTACCCTCTGACCTCTCCTGACTACACTGTTTTCAGCATCAGGTCGTACATCTAGTTTCCCTAGCTGGCTTCTTCCTGTAGACCAAGAAAGCTGGACTTCAATGATTTTGCAATTGGTCCAAAATTGTGTGGTGTTCAGTCTGTTACTGATGGACCTTTGTACTATTTGTATTGATATGGATGAGTGGCCGCTTTCAAGTTTCAATGCCGGAACTGGGATTTGGAATATCCTTCCTAGTGATAGATCCAGGGCGGTTTGCACGCTTATGGAGTAGATGAGAAAAGGCTATCAAAAATTTAAGAGTTATTATCACAAATGGTACATAAACTATACCTCAATCTTATCAATGGTACCTGAACTTCAATTTTGATCACAACCAGTACCCGAACTTTTCGATTTCATTTTAAATGGTACCTAAAGCCACATCCGGTCAATATTCCGACTAAAAACAGCATGTGAGGCATAGTGATGATTTTTGATGATTTCAAGGGTTGCGATCATATATAGTGATGATTTTTTGGTAATAGACTTGCCTTGAACTTGATTTTTTTATTTTTATTTTTTAGATTTGGTTTTTTTGGCCGGAATAGTGACCGAATGTGGCCTTAGGTACCATTTAAAATGAAGTCGAAAAGTTCGGGTACTGGTTGTGATCAAAATTGAAGTTGAGTACCATCGATAAAATAGAGGATAAGTTCAGGTACCATTTGTGATAATAACCCAAAATTTAAACAAAAAAGTGCAACGCGACTCAAGTTGGTTGAAAATAAGAGCGTTTATTAGGAGCCTTAAAGGTCTCCCAAAAATTTCCATTTGAGTTAGAATGTCCAAGGTTTGTCAAAGCATCTGCTATGAAATTTGTTTTTCTAAAAACATGATTGATTAAGGTTGAGTCAAAAACTCTCTTTATATGTCTTATGTACTCCTATACAATAACTTTTAATTTTAAGGAACTTTAGAAACTCCCTTAACGCAATCAATGGTTAGCTTTGCGTCTCCTTCAGTAAAAATGTTCTTGAGCATCTTCTCTTTGACGTTAAGCAACCCTTCTCTTAGGTCTTGTTTGGTTCACGGAAAGGAAAGTAATTTCTTTATCTTTCCCATGGGAAGGGAAATAAAATTTTCCAACAACTTTCCATTCCGATGTTTGGTAACGTAAAGAAAGTTATCAGGAAAGTTGTTAAAACGTTTGTGAATAATGTAATGAAATAATATGTTGTGAGTAATAAATGCAAGGAAAAAAAAAAGGAGAGAAAGTGATTCATTTGAGATTTGGAAGGAATCACTTTCCCCCTTATTTTCCATTCCTTCAGGAAACGATTTCATTTCCTTTTGCATCTCAAACGTTTCCTTTCCTGATGCTTACTTTCCACGAACCAAACGTGGCTAGAGAAATTGCCTCAACTATTGACACGTTTTCTTACCTAATTCTTCTCAGATCAGTAGAGATAGATATGACATTATTGTTTTTAATTATAAAACCAAAAGCTATAGACTTGTTTTGAGAAAACAAAACCATCAAAGTTGATTTTTGTCACAAAATCTTAGATTGCTCCTCTACTCTCAACTTTTCAAAATCTGTGTAAAACTATCAGACTTGAGAAAAAACCCTATTTCTTTCTGAGAGAAACACTGTGTCCTTCCCCCTCGTCCGGCGGCGAGCCTTTTGCCGTTGTCAGACGGGTCTCTGTCAGCCTGTGTGGGTCTGGACTGAGAGCCGGGCTCCTCGATCTGCATCTAGTTCTAATCGGGGAGATTGCGATGACGCTTTGTGAGGTGAGGACGAGGGAGATTGAGGCGGCGACGGAAGTGTGGTTTGTCCTTTGCTGGCTTGGCCGGCGGTTTGGCTTGGTGGTGCGAGGTTGGAGTCTACCGGGTGGTACTATGTTCGTGGTGGCGTGGTTTGGATCGGTTCAAATCAATCTGATCTGATTTGGGGAAAGAGTTGTGGTGCAGGGGCGGCGTGGCAAGGATGGCGACATGATGGTGGGTGGTGCTTGTTTGGCGCAAAAAGGGAAGATGGAGGGCAAGAGGAATGGCTGGTGATCGCAGTAGGGGAGACGGAGATGCAGTTGGACTGGGTTTTGTTGTTGGGCCCTTGTTGGTGGGCCGGTGTTCCTAGAGTTTTATTTTTTTGAGAAAAGTGTTCCTAGCATTTTAGAGTTTGGTTTTTTGTTTGTTTGGTTGGTAATAAGTTCCTACCAAGGTTTGGTCAGGACGCACTGCAGGTTGTGACAGAGACAGTTTTCCTTTTGGCTGTCTAGCGGGTCGTTCCTGTTCTGGAGTTGGGTCAGCAGTGCCCATTCATAGCGGGCTTGGGCGGGGCCGGGCCGGGCCTTGCTATATTTTTAAATAATTGCGGGCCGGGCTTTATTAAAAATCAAAGGATCCAAGCCCGTCCATATAAAGCGGGCCTTGCGGGCTTTTTCAGGCCAGGCCGGGCTTGGCCTTGTGGGCTTTTTTGGGCCGGGTCTTGCGGGCTTTATTTATAAATAAATATTTAAAGACACAAGTATTTTTTTTTTTAATCAAGTTTTGGAAATTCAATGGATAATGATCAAATACAACCAAAGATAACAATCTATATAACTATATTGTACCAAAAAAAATCTATATTTATATATAGATACTAATTTGTTGATAAATAAATTTTTAAAGACACTAATTTTTTATAAATCTATATTTATACATCATACACTCCAAAGAGCCACATATAGAAATTCAAAGAAAATGAGAAACAGACCGTTGGATGAGTTTATTACAATAAATTATGAGTGTGGTAAAAAAATTAGCCAATTTCACCATATTTTTGAATCCGATCGGATTGGTCAACCATAGTCACTTATATGTTTTATTGGTTGACCGATGGCGTGGCAACCGCGAAACGTGCTTATTTTTTCACATCACGTTTGTATATATTCCATCGATGGATGTGCGTGGACATAAGATAAAAAAATTAATTTTAATTACAAACACATTGGACTATACCAATTTTATTCCTAAAGTTATATGACTTATACATTGCATTTAAATTGTTTAGGTTCATTCTAAAGCAACCATGAAGTGGAAAATGAATTCGGAGAAACCAACCGCTTGATGGAGAGATTGTAATGTTTTATGGTGGTTGTAGAAAATCCAGCCAATTTGGTTCACGTTTCGAATTCGATCAACTAGGTCAAACGTAGTTACTCTTATAAATCTATATTTATATATCATACACTCCAAAGAGCAACCCCTATCAATTCAAAGAAAATGGAAAAACTGACCGTTGGATGAGTTGATTACAATAAATTATGTGTGGTAAAAAATTTAGCCAATTTCACCATATTTTCGAATCCGATCGGATTGGTCAACCGTAGTCACTTATATTTTTATTGGTTGACCGATGCTGTGACAACCGCGAAACGTGCTTATTTTTTCACATCACTTTTGTATATATTTCATCAATGGATGTGCGTGGACATAAGATAAAAAAAATTAATTTTAATTACAAACACATTGGTCTGTACCAATTTTATTCCTAAAGTTGTGTGACTTATACATTGCATTTAAATTGTTTAGGTTCATTCTAAAGCAACCATGAAGTAGAAAATGAATTCGGAGAAACCAACCGCTTGATGGAGAGATTGTAATGTTTTATAGTGATTGTAGAAAATCCAGCCAATTTGGTTATCGTTTTGAATTCGATCAACTAGATTAAACGTAGTTACTCATATAAATCTATATATATATATATATATCATACACTCCAAAGAGCAACCCTTATCAATTCAAAGAAAATGGAAAAACCGACCGTTGCATGAGTTTATTACAATAAATTATGAGTGTGGTAAAAAATTTAGCCAATTTCACCATATTTTTGAATCTGATCGGATTGGTCAAACGTAGTCACTTATATGTTTTATTGGTTGACCGATGCCGTGACAACTGCGAAACGTGCTTATTTTTTCACATCACGTTTGTATATATTCCATCAATGGATGTGCGTGGACATAAGATAAAAAAAAATTAAGTTTAATTACAAACACATTGGTCTATATCAATTTTATTCCTATAGTTGTATGACTTATACATTGCATTTAAATTGTTTAGGTTCATTCTAAAGCAACCATGAAGTAGAAAATGAATTCGGAGAAACCAACCGCTCGATGGAGAGATTGTAATGTTTTATGGTGGTTGTAGAAAATCCAGCCAATTTGGTTCTCCTTTCGAATTCGCTCAACTAGGTCAAACGTAGTTACTCTTATAAACCTATATTTATATATCATACACTTCAAAGAGCAACCCCTATCAATTCAAAGAAAATGGAAAAACCGACCGTTAGATGAGTTTATTACAATAAATTATGAGTGTGGTAAAAAATTTAGCCAATTTCACCATATTTTCGAATCCGATCGGATTGGTCAACCGATATGTAGAATATATATATGCACATATTTTATATAGAAGTATAATAGTATAAGAACTTCCACACACACACACACACACACACACACACACACACACACACATATATATATATATATATATATATCTCTCTCTCTCTCTCTCTATACACACACACACACACACACACACACACACACACACACATATATATATATAAACACACACACACACACAATATATATATATATATATATATATATATATATATAAACACACACACATATATGATATATTGATATATCTATATAGAAAGCCGTTCGAGAGCGGACGTCCGCAACTCAGAAAAAGTGCGGACGTCGCTCCTCCGGCCTCAATCGAGCCGCGACGGCGTGGCGCGGCTTGCCGGAGGGACGCTGAGTGACAAGACCCGCCCCGAATTCCACCCTGGAATCCGAAGTGGCCCTGCGGGACCCACCTTTAAAGGAGATTTACCAAAAATTTCGGCATAACCTCCCTTAAAAATGGATAACCCATAATCCTGCGGAAAACCAATAATTCACTTCTAATAATCCAACCATAACTCCTGGAGCCACCCTGCTCCCAAATTCATCCAAACCCATCTCAAAGTTAAAAACATTAAACATAATCTCCAAAGGGTATAAGTCACTACAATCACCAAAGTTAGGTCATAGACCCCAAATATAATACATATAAGTTGGGTCACATATCCCTTAGTAATCAGAGCATTCTAGGAATATAAATAGACAAGGAATACAGTAGGTTAACCAGGTAACCTACAGAAGGTGATGGCGGAAGCAGGTGCGGTCACTATGGCTCACACTCGTACACCGAGCAACAGTACTGCAATCTGGGCATTTGAAACCGAAGGGCCCAGGGAAAAGTATATAAAAACGTTAGCGTGAGTGGACAAAATAAATAATTGAAAGAAAAAGGGTTTTATACTTTTCCACAATTATCCCAATAAAACTCCCGATGCATGCAATGATTAACAAAATAAAAATAAGAGGAGTTTCGCTCTTGAAGGCCGACTAGCCCCGCTAGTCACATACGAAAAACAAAAAAAGTGGAAACTCCGATACTCAAAGAAATAGAACCAGCCCCGCTGGCTAAAACAAATCGGACTAGCCCCGCTAGTCGAAAATAGTATAATGAGTAGGGGAAGACGATAGCCATACGAGTGAGCCTCCCAGGCTCGGGTGATAGCCTCCCAGGCTAAAGTACTCCCATTACTCCCGTAATATACCCTTACGCCACTATGTGTAGCGATAGGATACTGGGCTTCAGAATTACTGTCACAAAGACAGTAACCAGCGCCACAAAGGCGGAGGGCTTCGGTGATCCCATCACCTCGCCACAAAGGCGGAAGATCAAAGCTAGCAATGATAAGTCACCCAAAGTATGGCAAAACAAAATCCGAAAACCACAGTAAAATCACAAATACATAAGGCTTCCCCATATCTCGTAAAAGAATTTCCCATGACGTGACCCACACGCCAAGATAATCTCATCATAAAAAAATAAATAGGATATAAATGAGTATAAGGATTAACTTCATCGAATCTCAAATTGTCGAATATAAGTATAATATAAATAGTATAAATCCGGGAATCACACCGGAAATAAATAAATAAACGAAGATAAGCGTAATCCAATGACGTGACCCCGCACGCCATAAAATCTCCAAGTAAATCAATTAACCAAAACCGTTTCCGAAAATAACCGTTTGCTCAAGGAAGTAAATTGATAAATAATTCAACTTCGGAACTGTTTAAATAAATGCATGCATCATTCTTTAAAAAATAAAAGTCCACTCACGATATACGGCTAACGTGGTATCCAAGCGTAAGGATCCTCGTCGAGCGATAGGTCGGTATCACGTCCTGTACACAATTATAATCCGTAAACAACAAATTGCTAAATATTTACGATAATCAATAATTAAATCTCAAAACCCAAAACCTCAACCTCTCCAATCCTCTTCCACACCCAATCAAACTCACCATTAATATCCATCCGTCGATTGATGTATTCCATATCGGAACAAGGGAAATCCGAAGGTCGGATTCCCACAATTCAACAACCGAAACTCCCAAACTTCGGAAATTCACAAACAATTCCAAACTCCTCCAAAATTCACCAAACTTCACATACAAGCTCTATGATAATTATAGAATTTAACTAGCCAGAAATTGAAATTAAAAAGCTACCCTAGCCGCCGTTACAGCAGCCCACACTGATTCACGCCACTGCCACCAACTCCAATGGACACCAAAATTTGACAGTAGCACCTTCTCAACACACTGATTCAACTTCTCAACTACAACATTCCCAAATAACAATTAAAAACGGCCGAAATCGATCAATGAACAAAAACCCAGAAATCCTCAAGAACCCTAGAATTTCAATTCGTCGATTCGGCATCTACACAACAAATCGTGATACAAGGCCATAGGGGAAATGATCAGTGATGAAAACCGAACCTTCGACAGCGAGATGGGGACCGGAGGTGGCCGGAATCGCCGGATATCGGCAAAAACTTCAAACTGCAGCCGGGGGGAATTTGGCTTCGATCCGAGCTTTTCCGGTCAAATCGTCGAAAACCAAGGTTACTAGGGTGATGGGAGGGAGGAGGCGCTCCTCTGATGACCGGTTGCACGCCGGTTGGTGGCCGGAAAGCGGTAAATCGAAGGGAGAAAGAAAAAGGGCCGAACGGAGAAGAGAGAGGTCGGGGGAGAGGAGATAGAAAGAGGAAGGGGTGGGTTTCCGGAAATGGAAACCTACCTCGGTAACTTTCTATTTTTATCAAAATTTTACCATGAACAGTAACTTCCTTATTTCGCTCATAACTTTCGCATACGAACTCCGATTTTTATGCACTACATATGCACGCGCTCGGTTTAACGTCCCCAACAACTTTCATGAAGGAAATTTTCTCAAATTTTGGCCCGAACAAAAAGTCGACTTTTAGGGCCACTAAACGTACTGAAACGATAGTAAAAGTGAAAATAAAAGTCGTTTACCGTCCAAATGACTAGTAAACGGGTAATTGAGATACGGGACGTTACACTGAGGGTCGTGCGGAGGGGTCTGCGGTCCGGTGGAGTCGCCGGCGACGGTTCTGCGGTGCTGCACAAAACCTGCAATTGCAGGTGAGGTGGCTGCCCAAAAACCGGCAAGCCCGACCTCCTCCAACCTTGAACGCGGCCCAGAAGAGGTCTGGGACTCCTCCGGCCTCCCTCCGGCCATCCCTGTGCCTCCGCCGCCGCCTGGAAGCCGCTGCTGCATCGACGTCCGCACTTTAGCGAAAGTGCGGACGTCCGCTCCTGATCGGGCCTCTATATATATATATATATATATATATATATATATATATCTCTCTCTCTCTCTCTCTCTCTCTCTCTCTCTCTCTCTCTCTCTCTCTCTCTCTCTCTCTCTCTCTCTCTCTCTCTCTCTCTCTCTCTCTCTCTCTATCTCTATATATATATATATAGGAACGCGTTCGAAAGAGGACGTCCGCACTTTCGTTAAAGTGCGGACGGCGCTGCTACAGCTCGGCTCGGGGTGCGACGGAGCGGCGGAGCTTGCCGGACGGACGCCACGGGTCAGACGGACGGGTCTGCAGTCGGTGGAGTCGCCGACGACGTGGTTGCAACCTTGGCCAGAAACCTGCAGTTGCAGGTGAGCTCGCTGCCCAGAAACCTGCAACTCCGACCTCCTCTAACCTCGAACGCTGCCCAGAACCGTCCACCAAGCCTCCGGCCTCCGTCCGCCAAGCCCCGAGCCGCCGTCGCAGCCTGGAACGCAGCCGCTGCGTCGCCGTCCGCACTTTAGCCAAGTGCGGACGTCCGCTTCAGAACCCGCCCCTATATATATATATATATATACACACACACACACACATATATGATATATTGATATATATATATATATATATATATATATATATTTATAAACAAACACACACACATATAGATATATCTATATGTATAACACACACACACACACATACATATATATATATATATATATAATATTTTGCGGGCTTTTACGGGCCGGGTCGGGTTTTCGCTGGCTTTTTTGCGGGCCTCCATCGGCCCACCAAGGCGGGCTTTTGAAGGTTTTTTGACAGGCCGGGCCGAGCCAAAAGCCCTGCGGGCCTCCATCGGCCCACTTGATCTGCGGGCTTTTTGATGAGGCCTAGTGGTGGCAAAAATGTCTAGCTATGGCATAGACAATCATCCTTGGCCTTCTAGTGGGTCGTTCCTGTCTGGTTTTGTGTTAGAAGGTAATGGCGATTTGGAGCAGTAGTGGATCGACGGTGTTGACATTATGGTGGTGACGGTGTTGGGTTTACTTTAGTCCCAGGTTTGACGATCTAGCTATTCAATTTGATCGGGTTCGAAGTCACATCGAGTATAGGTTTGGTCGATCAAAGGCAGGCCGGGTGGACTATGGTTGGCGAGTTAGTGTGGACAAAGTTTGAAAGTTAGTGTCAAAGAGTCACTGCTTCTGAGCCTGTTGCCTTTGTCATTTAGTTGTTGTGCAAGTTTTTTTTTAGTCGAAGCCTATTTGGCTCCTTCAGTCAGTGTCTTGATAGAATTCCAGTGTGAAGTCAAGTGGTCATTTCTATGTAAGAGATGTTGCTTAAAATTATTGTAATCCGTTCATTATTAATGAAGTTTCTTCTTGATAAAAAAGAAAAATTGATTTTTGCGGAAATGGATATAAATATTATTAAAATGAGTGTCTTATGCATGATTTGACACGCCGTTGGATTATATGGCTAGTGGTATTCATCGATTGTAGATTCAATTAATAAAGTTTTATTAAAAACATTATTTGTTGTGCTATCAATGAAATATCAATGAGGCCAACAGTTTTCTCATACAATTTCAAATTTAACCAATAATTATGTCTCTTGACTTCAAGGCAGTCCCATCAATTTGGGGCACGATTACTAGCTCATAATGGGAATTGAAAGAAACAGAATGATTCTCATTCTCCTTCAATCATGTATTAATTAACACCAAGAAAATTTAATTTTCAATCAGGTCTACAAGAAAATCTGAAATAACTCATTCATCAAAAAGTCTTGTGTGCACGTCGGTTCACCTACATCAAGGCACAAAATCAGCATTTTTTGCACCCGAATGCCCCATTTTGCCCCTCATTTTGCCTATAGTCTAGCTGGACCTTGGTCCATAGTAGAATTTTTGCTCATTCATTTTCATTTCGAGTAGTTATGGATTCGGTCCTAGTGATTCCTAGTCATGAATGAATCAACTTTTCATACCAAAATTACCTCAATTCTAGACTAAAAAAATGCAAGTTATTTACCAAACAGACCCTCTTTTCTTTTCAATAATCTAAAAATACCCATGTATTTATGCTCCCATTTCGGATACTAGTAAAATTTTTCCATTATACTCTAGCGTGGCTTCCATTAAATCAGTGGATTAATAAATATTCCACTTAACACATTGATTAACTATCCATAATCTCCATCCAACATTCAAAAAAACTTTGAGTACTCCCACTCTCACATGACGTGTCATCAGATCTCATACCCTCTTCAGACCGTTACAAATGTATGCACCTTCCTCTTTACACCATATGCGTGCTTTATAAGTGGCCCCCACACGACGCTCCCCCACCCCTCGATTCACTGGAACCCAGTCCACCAATACAGTGAATCTCACCCGAATTTCCAAAAATGCCTCTCCACATTCCCGGTAGAGAAAGACAAAAATTAAGCAATTTCGTAAATTGCGAGAAATTTGAATCCTTCCCCTATATCCAAATTTTGGAATATAGTGATAACTCCAAAGCACGAGAGTACTACGTGTCGCGGTGTGATTGGTTGGGGTGATAATCTAAGTAAGTACATAATGACAAACAATTTTCCATTTAAATTCTCTCAGCGCCTCTCTCACTATTTCTCTCTGAGCTGAGAAGAAGGTAATGAGACAGAGAGATTCAAATCCCTAAGCCCTCTTTGAAATCCCAGGTACTCTTTTCTCTGCTTATTTTTCATTTCTGGAATCTGGGTTTTTTAATTCGGTGCTTTTGAATTCTTGGGTTTTTGATTTTATTTTGGGTGGTTGGATTTTGAAGTTTTTTGGGGTTTAATTTGAAGGTAAGGAGGAGGAGGAGGAAGATGAATAGGCAGCAGCAGGCGTCGCACTACTGGTTGTTTGACAGTCGCAGCAACTCGAGGCGGTCACCATGGCTTCAATCGACTCTGGCTGGTACGCTCTCTGTTCTTGTTACTTGTTCTAGATCAGGGTTTTTAGGGTTTCTAGATGTTATTGTGGAAAAGGGGTTGTGGTTTTTGACCGTTGCTGTGTGTTCTGAGCTTCTGAGATTTGAAAGTTGGGTTTTTTTTTTTTTTTCGTTTTTGTGGTGGGGAATGGGGGACCCTTTTGTGTAAAGTCTGAAGCTTTTAGGGAAAATGAGTGAACAGAATGGGGGGGACTGGTGGGTAAGATTGGGAATTGAATACCCAAGTGGTATTGTTTAAACTGAACGGTGTGGAATTGCTCATCGTCAATTCTGTGTGTGAGATTCATGATCTGTGTTATGAGGTTAAATCAAATGTGGAATTGTTCAGCTGTTGTGAAATTTGAGTGAACAGAATTAGGAGGACTGGTGGGTGAGTAATTGATTACTCAGTGTCATTGTTTAAACATAAATATGTTGAATTATTGGCCTTTGGTTATATAAGAAATTAGATGCTAAGTTTCATACATTAGTTTATTGTTTACCAAGGGTCAAGACTTAAGAGTGAGAATAGCTCAACCGACCACCTCTCCCAATAAAATATGTGAAACAATAAAAAAAAGAAGATTGGTGCAGATGAATCCAAAAGGTGGTTTGAGCTCTGCGATATGAGAAATGCTTAGTTATGGTCACCGTGGCAGGCGGGAAGTTCCACCTTTGTTTATAATACGTTTTTGTAACTTTCAAGCTTAGTTGAGCTTAGGCGTTTCAAGGTTAACTTTCCCATTGACAACTCCCAATGAGTGCAATAATCAATTACAGAAATCTTTTGATGAAATATGTTCTTTGACTTAAATGTCTTAATAATTTGTAAAGACACAAATTAATAACAGTGCCTACTGATTGATAACACTGCTTAACTTTGTGGTTGGCCTAATTGGCTACACTGCCTATAATAATTCATCATTAAGGTCCTCTTGTGGTCCCCTACCACAATGGAATGGTAGACTAGGATTGTTGGTTTAACGATGGTCCTTCAAACAGAGGTGTACTCTGATCTTCGTGGCTCTGGTTCTGGCCTTCTGGGTTCTCTAGTCAATGTTTTGATGATTTTATAGAGTTCAATAGTGGGTATGCATGGTGTTCTCCATGGTGGTCCTCACTGCAGTTAACAAAGGACCACATTCCACAGTAAACCCTTTTTGTATTTACCTTTTAGTTGATCTCTCTTTAGCTTGAGATAAGATATCTATGGCATCCTCATGTTTTTTAAAGAACCTACAGGAACCTAGTGTTTTTTAAAGAACCTTCCTTAGGCACACATTATTGATTCCATTAGAACAAAGATAAGGTCTGTGGGACTCAAAATTAGATTTATTGATGTGCCCAATATCATTTTCTCTCTCTTTTTGCTTCCTGTTTTATTTTTATTCAGCAACTTTAAAGCTGCAGGCCTGAACATGATTTTATATATCTAAGCCTGGAGGGCTTTGCGCCCATCAAACAAAACTAACTGTATATCTAGGCCTCAAAAAGACTGTTAGAATCATATTGATGCATGCACCAAAATGATGTTACATTAGAATTTTGATGGCTGTTGCTAAGAAGGTTGTATAATACTGTATCATTTTCAATTTGTTCATATGCACCACTATCACTTCACTAAACGGTCTTTTTTCTTTAATGGCAGAGCTAGAAAAGAATACGGAGGCCATGCTAAAGCTGATTCAGGAAGATGCAGATTCCTTTGCCCAACGTGCAGAGATGTATTACAAGAAGAGACCACAGCTAATCAGCATGGTTGAAGAATTCTATCGAGCTCACAGGTCATTAGCTGAGAGATATGATCTAGTTAAGTCTGATTCAGGAACGCGCCTCCTGACAACATTAGGGTCTCCATTTTCAACCAAATGCCATTCGGAGAAGTCGATGAGTGTGGTGGATGAAACCTACGACAGCCTCTCCGAAACCTGTGAACCTGAGGAGTACACTGAGTCTGAAGTTGATGATCCCGACCTAGAGGATGAAACCCCAGTTGATAAAGTAACAGAAGAGAAGGTTTCATGTGGGGTTAGTGATGATGAAGTGAGAAAGTTAAGGGAAGAAATAGAGAGGCTTCAGGAAGAGAGTAGAATTCAAAAGGATCAACTAAAGCAGAAAGATGATGAGAAGAGAGAGGTAATAAGACAGTTGAGTATGGCTGTGGATGTTTACAAACAGGAGAATGTGAAGCTGAAGAAGTATCTTGCCCGAGAATCAGCAGATAATTCGAGTCCCTTCTTTGAGTTTAACAAATTAAGGGGTACATTTCTAGGGAAGTTGTTTAACAGGTCCCCACAATCTCATGCTCCCATTGTTGCACTCTAGGTGTCTGTTAACATGTTTGCAATTAGTATTAGTTATAGGACACAGTTTATATAGATGTCTATATCGGGGAATTTCCCCTGTAATTTATATTAGGATTCTAGTATTTCCTTTGAAGACTGCTTCTTAGACTTCCTATGTTGTTCGTGTGTTATTCTGCATTGATTGTAACTCAATTACGTTGTTATAAATATAGTAGCCCCAGTTTGTCTTTGTTATTTATTGTTAATTCAAGGACCTTATATGAAGTGTAGGGGTAGCCGGCCCTATCCTAAATTTTAGGGCTTAGGGTCGGGTCGGGTCGGACCTAGTCAAAGTCAACAAAATTTAGGGCTGGGACTTAAATATGTTAATCCTTATCCGCTCGAAAAACCTGATTCGTTAGGGCCGAATAATATATATATTTTAGGGTTGGGCTGGGTAGGGTTTTAAGGGCCGGGCCGGGCTTAGCCCTTACGGGCTCAATTGGGTCGGGTCGTAGGGTAGGGCCGGACTTCATTTGCATGACCCTTACCCTACCCTATTTGAGAAAAGGTAGGGCCGGCCGGCCCTAATGTAAGGGCCGGATTGGGCTTCGGCCCTACGGGCTGGGCGGGTTTATGATCGAAGGGCTAAATGATGAGGCCTAATGAAGTGCATCTATGCAGCAGATGCAATGGTTATTTATGCTTTCACAATTCAGATTTTAATTCTTGGATGTTCCAATAGTGAGAGGTTGATGCAACATAAACAATAATAATCTCTAGATAGGAGATGAAAAGAAAATAAGGATAGAGAATGAGATCCACAAAATAGAAGACTGATAGTACAGCTTTTATTTTTCTAAATTCTTTTGGATACAATATCCTATCACAATTCATAGGAATGACACAGACTCCATTTACCCTAACATCACACTACAGCATTCTATATACTACCTGACATAAAGTGAAATCACTATTACACAATAATTGAAGCTTTTCCAGTTCCACCAAGATTACAAAAATGAAAAATCTCTCAAACACCAGAAACCTGCATTACATAGAAAACCAGAAACCCAAGAAAGAAAATTCCATGTAGGGGCAGAGATGAAGTAACAGAAACTGAATGAGAAACTGGCATAGGAGACCCAGATGGTGAAAAACCCAATTCTGGTTCAGGAGCAGCAACAGTAGCTTCAGGGTTTGGTGGGCTTGGGCTTGATGGAATTGTGGGCAGTGATGACTCACTTGGAGAAATTGGCACACCAGAAGGTGAAGGAAACAAGGGAGAAATATCTGGGGATAAGGTTGGAGAGGAAGATAGTGGGGCTGGAGCATCTGGTAAAGCTGCAGGTGCTGCAGAGATTGAGGAAATCTTAGTAGCTAGTGAAGAAGAAGAAGAAGAAGAATAAGCCATTAAAACCACGAACATTGCCATGAAGGACCAAAAGGAAGCCATAATTAATGATGATATGGTAATCAATCTAGTTCAGAATAGTAGAGCTTCAATAAATGTGTTTTGAGTTTTAGAAGGAACAAGGAAGATGAAATTATAGTAAAGAGTTGGGGGAGAGGTATGTAAAGCTTAAAAGGGTGAGTGTAATGAGAAAGTGGTTGGTAGGGACAGAAACAACACAAAGGGCCAAAACACACAAATGGAACCTGCAGCTGCTATTGGTAATACAGCTCTACGTGTTTTGCTAAGTGACAAGATTGGTGTGTGATTTTTCTTCCGTGAGAACATGAACATGAGGTGTCTAGCTTCCTTTTCATCTGAATATGTTTAAATTTTCTACAGTTGGCCCGTGAAGCTTTTGTTTTAGCCTTTAGGCTTTTAAATCTTGGCACCCAGGCATTAATTCATTGTGTTGGTACCTTGTGATAACTAAAATGCCAGATGGGTAAGAACTTTTATACTCTTTGTTACTTTCAGAAATACAGTAAAAAAATTGGGTTTAGGTAATTGTTCTAGTCATTGAAGCAAAAAGTTGTAAAATTTGCTGCTTTAAGCTTTCTGCAAGGAGCAAATATGTTATTGTTGATTCTGAGGTTAGCCATAGGAGAAGTCATTTCTTTATTGGAAATGGGGTCAGAAGCTTAATAATGAAACAATGATCACTGAGGAGTGAGGATTCCACTTGATGGTGGTTCTGAATCTTTCTGGGTTTGTTTAATATTCTGATGATGGGCGTGGCTTTGCTTTTGAGACTGTTAGAGCAACCGTAGCTGATTCCGATAGTCACTACCCAGTAGTGAATAATTGGTATGGTGAGGAAAGGTGAGTAGGGTAGAATGATGGGTTGTGTTATTTTGGAAGGATATTGGAAGGGGCAGACAGCTGAGAATAGTAGAGCATGCATGTGGTCCTCTCTTTTAAATTATTTGCCTCCTTTAGAATGTGAGATGCCTTTATGAACACTAAAATCTACGTTGCTTTTTGTAGTAGGGTTGGAATAGGCTCGGGGAGGGATTTCCTTTACTACAAGTCTATAACCATGAATCAAAAAGATCCAGTTAGCTGAATATGCAATAAGCTAATATCCAATAATCCAATATACATTCTACGGTTGCATTCTTATCAAATTTAGAGAAGAATAAGAGAGAAGAGAGAAATGATTTTGGGGGGAGGATTTAGTGCACCGACATAAATGGATGGTTAGATTATATTAAATACACACTTAGGTTATTAATAAAAATATTAATTATAAATATTAAAGGTTAAAATTATCTTATAAGTGTCGGGTCATTTGCACCGGCGGTGCATAGAATAATTTCCAAAGATTTTGTGATTATAATGGTTGATCTGCTCAAGTCAAACCATCGACTGAATCAAAATGATGGTGTCACAGAACAACACATTTCTCAATAGAGAACATCACCACTATTTTTTTTTCTAAGAAAAAGAACGTCACCACCATGGAAATTGAAATTTGAAAATGATAATAAAAGAACTGACAATGATCTACTGAGTACCAAATTGCTAGAGATATTTCTTAATTGAACCACACCTTATAAGAGCAACTCCAACAACTTCCTTATAATTTTTGTATTATAGGGAAACAAAAGTCAAAACTTTATCCTCCTTTTCTTCTCCAGCTCCAACAGATTCCCTATTTTACAACAATCTCTAAAATCTCCATATTCTTTAATCTTCCTTAAAATTTTAGAGTTTGCTGTAAATATAGGGAAGTTGGTTTTCTCTTTCCTCACTCTCCCTAAAGTAGGATAATTATGGAATCTGTTGGAGCAAAATTTTAGAGTTTGCTGTAAATATAGGGAAGTTGGTTTTCTCTTTCCTCACTCCCCCTAAAGTAGGATAATTATATGGAATCTGTTAGAGCAAAAGAGACTTATTTTTCCCTAAAGTAGAGAAAAATCAAAATATAGGGAATCTGTTGGAGTTGCTGTAAAAACTCAAATATGTACCATGAAATCACATATTTCAAATCCAAAATGACGTCAACTCAAATATGTACCATGAAATGATTGAAATCACATATTCCAAATCCAAAATGACGTCAACCAGTTGACTAAGGCATCAAACTGCACAATAATCCAAAAACGGTGTTGGCTTCTGCAATTCCGACGTTTCGGATGCTAGCCTTAGAGAGGGAAATGGAAAGACAGGTTAAGGTAGCGACTTATTTATGTATCATATTTATAATTGCATAATGAATATCAAAGTTGATATGGCCGAGTTGGTCTAAGGCGCCAGATTAAGGTTCTGGTCCGAAAGGGCGTGGGTTCAAATCCCACTGTCAACAATTTGTTTTGAACTTTTTCAATACAATTGTTCAATACAATTTGCCCTTTTTCTTTAATGGGCTAAAATTCCACGTACATGATTGGGCCTTACAAATATCCACTGTCCAGTTCTCCAAGGCTCCAAGTACATGCTTGTACATAATTGAGCTTTACGTCAATTATAGGGTTAAATAAAATTATTTTACTTTTCTTTCAAGATTTGAATCCGAATTTCAATTTTGGTCATCGTGTTTTCGGTTGCTTTCCGTCGATCATGTTATATGTAAGAAACTCACATTTTGTTTCAACCGGATTCCGATCCGGATTTCTATTTTGGCCATCGTGTTTGCAGTTCGGCTTTTCCTCGATCGTGTTGCATCTCAGAAGCTCACAGTTTGTGCAAACCGACCGTATCACCCTCAGTCCAACAGTTTGCCTTACTCACATTTTTTTTTCCTTCAACTTTTTCAATACAATATTTCTCTTTTTCTTTAATGGGCCAAGTTCCACGTGCCTACTTGTACATAATTGGACCTCGAAAATTTCTGCACTCTCTACTTCTCCAACTACCTACTTGTACAAACCTCAAAAACAAAAGAGTGTACCTACTTTGTACACAATTGGGCTTTACGTCAATTATAGAGTTTAAATCATTCCATTTTGAGAAAATTAGATATAGAAATATAAACTTCTATTGAAAAAATGCATAGATATTATTCTTTCAATTTAAACCGACTCTATGTAAGCAAATATTCTATATAGAGTATTTGTCTATAATTAATAGTTTTTCTCATTTGTCTACGTAAGCACACCCAGACTTCATTCTATGACTATACCACAAAGACCAGTGATAGCTTTTCAAACTAGAAAGGCAATCACAACACAAGTTTAACTTATAAAAATAGACGAAACTTAAATTGAACTAAAACAAAGTAACGTAGTCGGGTAAAAACATCAATACATCTTGCCAGAAGGATGACATATAGCAATACACAAACTATATACACAAACTAGGAAACCGTGTAGGCTAATTTGTGAGATTGGGAGAAAATCGTTAGAGTACAAGTTGAATTTAAGTGAAGATATCAGTAAATCAGTAATAGAGTAGAAGCCTCTAACGCTACCGCCATGGCCCGATCTGGAATCGGTTGCAGTGCCGAAAGAGGCGTGGTAGCACCACTTGCTCAGGCTTGATACACATTTATATATGTCTCCTCGGTCATGTTAATGTCCACCTTGCCAAGTGAGATTTTTGGAAGATATGCCCTATATGAGAGTGCTTGTTGCTTGATTTATGCTCCCTGCAAGCAAGTACCATTAATCCTCTTACCCCCAGTCCCCCACATGCAATACCCACGACAAAATATTGTCTCAGATAATTTTGTCAGCATTGCATGCATGGGTAGGGCAGGATCGATGGTGATGCGAGCTAATCCATGGTGGCACCCATCCCCGCTCATGGGAGGCCGTGACTGTCACCTACTTACATGCACCTCATGTTGGGGTATATTTGTAGATCCCTCACTTTAACTCGAAGCTACCATACAAGGCAAAATCAACATTATTACAATATTTGGCGGTAATCAACTGATAAAGTAATTTCTTGCTTTGTTCGACACTATACAAGGCGAAGACCTCTTTGGCTCTTTGCATTCATTGTTACCATACAAGGTGAAGTCACTACTATTTCTCCTGTGGACGTTTGTGGACGTTTTTGGCGAGAATGAACTGATAAAGTAATACAAGTTTTACATCTAAAATCAAATGATAATGGATGAAGTGTCACAAATTCATATAAACCCATATGCAAGGTTCGTATTTTTCCATGTGAGATTCATACTCTCAAACACGTCCCCGCATGTGTGGCAAATTTTCAAGCTATACACGAAGATAACATATATGTGGTGACTTGAAGCCCGTGTGGCTACGAGGCATAAACACATGAGATAGCCCGCTCTGATACCATGATAAAATAATCTGAATTTCATATATAAAACTAATTGACAATTGATGAAGTAACTCAGATCCTTATAAACCATTATGCAAAGATTTTTTTTTTTTTTTTCAATATGCAAAGTCTCCATTTTTCCATCTGGGATTCATACTCTCAAGTTTCAACATCAACAGCATGGGAAGCTGCTGCTTGTTGTGACATGATGTAAAGCGGCCGATTGCCAGTGCTTGCAAACTG
Organism: Rosa chinensis; assembly: GCF_002994745.2. Classification (NCBI taxonomy): domain Eukaryota; kingdom Viridiplantae; phylum Streptophyta; class Magnoliopsida; order Rosales; family Rosaceae; genus Rosa; species Rosa chinensis. Next base: position 55,425,106 of record NC_037093.1, on the reverse strand, counting down.
CACCAAAGCGAATGTTGACGGTGATCGGTATCACTTTTTCAACATGGGAAGCTGGTGCTTGTTGTGACATGATGTAAAACGGCCGATTGCCAATGCTTGCAAATTGCACCAAAGCGAATGTTGACGGTGATCGGTATCACTTTTTCTAGAACCAAATTCAGAAGGCCTCCTGGAACTCTGGAAGCCATGGCCAACAACTGCCGGTAGAAGCTACGGTTAATGGTATTGAATTTTCCATAATGCTTGCTGGCATGGCTAAGGCTAAGACTTTTGGACGTTAATTTTTCAAAAGAGAAAGAGAATCTTTGCACTTCATGTAATTTTAATTATCTCACACAAACCCTAGATCACTTTCAGACTTAGAATTCCCAATAAACTCTAACAAACTTCAACGCATATGATTTCTTGTCTGTCTAATCCTACTTTTGAATACAATTGATGTAATAGTGAAACTACAACTCTATATTTATGTAATATTGAAACGCAAACAATATCGTTTATATAGCGAAAAATCACAAAACTGGAGACGTGGTTGATATGGCCGAGTTGGTCTAAGGCGCCAGATTAAGGTTCTGGTCCGAAAGGGCGTGGGTTCAAAACTTCAAATCCCACTGTCAACAAATTATTGTTTTTTATAACAAATTATATATAAGTTATTGACAAAAGATGACTTAACAAATACATCATTTAAAGATTGAATTAAACATATAAGGACTAAATCTTACAAATAATGACAAATTGCTCTCCACTTGCCACATGTCATGAGTTAATTAATTTTTTTACCCTTAACTACTTCTTTTAACTTCTAATCCCTTTATAAAGATTAAATCTTACAAATAAGGACAATTTACCCACCACTTGCCACTTGTCATGAGTTAATTTACCTTTTTTAACTAAATCTTAATTATTTTCTTTAATCCAAACTCTTTTTTGTTCAAATCCAGCTGCTTGCTACTGCACTTGTACTCGTATTATGCTACTGCACTCGTCATCGCTTAATCCTGCTACTGCACTCATACTCGTCCAGTTCTGCTACTGCACTCATACTCGTCCAGTTCTACTACTGCACTCGTTATCGCCTAATCCTGCTACTGCACGAGTTCAATCCTGCTACTACACTCGCTGCACTCATAATTGTCCAGTTCTGCTACTGCACTTGTACTCGTGTTTTGCTATTGCACTCGTCATCACCTAATCCTGCTACTGTACTCATACTCGTCCAGTTCTGCTACTGCACTTATACTTGTGTTCTGCTACTGCACTCGTTATCGCCTAATCCTGCTATTGCACTAGTTCAATCCTGCTACTGCACTCATACTCGTCCAATCCTGCTACTGCCTTCATCATCGCCTAATCCTGATATCCAATATCACCATTCAAAACTAACTCAAGCAACTTCCAAACTACCATCACAATAATAACAATTTTGCAAATTCAAACATGCAAGTTCATGTAATCAGGGAATCCCATTTTCAATCACATCAACCAAGGACATTCAAACCCCAACCAAAGCAACTATAATTCACCCACAAACTCCAAGGCCTTTTCCAATAAAATTTCAACTCACCTTATTTACAGTAACAAGAAATGGACCTTAAGCTGTTGTCCTCACTTCACGACAAGAACACAACAATTCTTGAGAAATTCCCTTCTCCTCAGTTTCACGAACTCTGTAAATTAAACGTATCAAGCATTAATTCTCATGCTAACAGTAAGAATCGAGCTAGTAATAACCTAAGGAAACCGGAAATCAACACCATGAACAGTTATTCGAACAGAGAAAGTAAACACCCAAATCCAACTTCCCCCAAAACGTAATCGAATTCAAAATCTATCTACACTAGCATGTAGAGCTCAGAGAGGAGATTAAGTTTCATACCATGCTTGGCTCAGTCTCTACCCGAATTCGTCGAAAAATTCCCAGAAAGCTCACCCGAAAGCTTGAGACTTCTGACTTCGATTCGACTTCATTTGAGCTTCTATGTGAAAACCCGTACCGTACACATGATCGAGACACCGATACCATTCAAACATTGATGGTCCTCCTCCGCATCACCGCCGGAGTTTGCAGAGAGCCCGCCGAGATACTCAAAGCTTTAGAGCTTCGAATAGTCGCCGTCCGACGTCGGGTCGAGAAATTAAGGACATGGATCACACTGCCGAACAGATGGTTCGATCTCTGTCAGGTAGATCGATTGGGTCCCTGATCTACAGAGGTCGCAGCCGAGGCAGGGCTGGAGAATGGGTCGAGGCGTCGAGTTATCTTGATGCTTATCTGTTTTGGGTTTTCGTTTTGGGTGTTAGTATTTGGTCAGTGGCATACGTGTAAATATTTTATCAAACTAAGTATTTTGGTCATTTTCCATTAGAATTGGGGAGTCAGACTTGCATCATTTGGCTTTTGGGCCTGGGCTCATGTCCTTATTTGTATAAATCTTTTTGAAAGTGAGTTTTCTGTGTTTATATTTTTGGTCATGTACTATTATGTAATTTTTTTTTTAAAGGTTTATAACTGTCTTGTAGATGACTATACATCGGTGTTATTGGGTCCCCCAAAATGTGGATAAAGTTATTGGGCTTCAAACAGTTTTATAGATAAACTATACTTCGGAATTAATGGGTGCCCCAAAATGTGGATAAAGTTATTGGGCTTCAAACAATGGATGGAATTAGTTTTTTATTTTTTTTAATCCTATCTAACTAGAAAAGATTTTTCTTATTTCTGATTTGCAAACCATACATAGAACTTAGACAAATATAGCAGTGTTAGATTCTTTGGCTTTTGGTTGCCTTAATGAGCAAGAAATAGAAGTCATTGGACTAAGGCTATGTTTGTTATGGCTGTGCTTCTCAGAAAAGTTGGCTTCTGCTTATTTATGAGAATAAGTGGCTGAAAAGCAGTGTAGCTGAGTGTTTGGTAAACTGATTTTTTATAAGTGCTGTCAGTGACAAAAGCAGTGTCAAAGTGTTTGGTAAACTCAAATTGGCTTGTGCTTTTTGTTTGTGGAATGACCAAATTGGACATAAGAGATTATTTTGCCATACAATGTTGTTCAAATGCTCTTGTTATCATTTTAATCTTTATTATGTTGTGATAAATTTTTGTTAACTTTTAATTTTTATAAATCACAGTGACCATATGATTAATATTAGATAACCGAATTCTAGTTTTTAGTTCATTTTCCCTAATGCACAATAATAATCAATTGGAAATCAAATTGAATGCAAACCATGATCAATATTTATACCAAAAGACTTGTGATACATCAATTTATCAAATACTGAATTTAAGGAACATTGTTAAATGTTCCTTAAATTCAGAGATGAGGTGGCGTCTGTGATCAAAGATTGATGCAGTGTATGTGATGAGAGGGAGAGAGATTGCTGCGGCATCATCTATCAAGACGGGTTTCATGGCAATCAAGTAATTGCCTCAACCAAGGGAGGATAGAGACCAATATTATCAAAATTTCATTAATATACAGTAACTAGCGCCACAGTGATTTCTTGGCTTCTGGCTTCTGGCTTTTAAAAGCAAGGGGGAGGCCGCTTCTGGTTTTTGACGGAAGCCACACCAGCTTCTGGAAAAGTTGACTTACCAAACACTTATGGGTCTTCTGCCCCAAGCCCAAGTCCTTGTAAAGTAGCTGAAAATTAAGAGACTGACAATAACAAGCTACATTCTAATGAGAAACGCGTGAGACCAAGTCATTTGTTTTAAACTTCATTTGATAAATAATGTATGATAAAAAAAATAAAAATATTTTGGTCAATTACCATTTACACTTAAATCCAAATAGGGTACTTGATTTATTCTTCATATTTGAATCTAGACTCTAGTTCTGTAACGAGCTAGAAGATATATATACCACTTGAATTGTAGAGCCGGTCGGGTGCATATATTTTTTTTTTTCCTTTTTCTTTTCTTGTATACAGATTTGGTAAAAATGGGGATATGCCCGATTGTCGTAACCTGGCAAGGGTGAACACGCATCTCGCATAAATGCTATATTGACCACTCAGCATATCTGTTTTTCTGCCTGAAGGATCATTGACCGGGTACATAATTTCTCTCTACTTTTTATTCAAGATAGGAACAATAAGATATGATCGTATTTTTCTTCAAAAATACACAGAAATCTTCAGCAAGTGACATTGATGTAGTGATCCTAATTATATAAGATTTTCAAGTCAATGTACCGTATTTAAAGTATTTATACGATGTATAAGTTTTCAACTTTTCAAACGCACTTGAATGATATGATCGAGGCTTAACCATAGTTTAATATGGAGAATAACATCAATAAAAACATAGAAAAGCTTTCCCTTGTTGTTTCTAATTGGCCCCAGTGCAGGTAGTCGATTAATGTCCAAATTGTTTAGAGTTATGCTCTTCTTGACGCTAGCCTCTTCGATGCTAACTAATCCTATTACGCTAATATTCTAATAACAAACATTTTTCTAAATTATTCGTTGAGAATGATTCAAAGATTAACCAGACTGCCTATAGATGCATGTGTCATCATCATTTTTTTTTTTAAGGAAAATATGTTAGCTAAGTATAATCGTGGTCCATGATTTCATGTATTCAGACTTTGAAGATACTCAAAAACTGCTGCATTACTTTGTCATAATCATTCTTTATAGAGTATGAGTATGTAACAAGAAAAAAGAGGGGAGAAAAAAAAAAACAATTATGAAAAAGAACGTTTCATGAAGAACAACGTAACGATCAAACACAATTATTACTTTGTAATTATATGTTGGCAGGAGTAGGAGAGATTGCTATATTTGGAATAAAGGAGCTAGTCAGATCGGAATACTATATCATATCTTCCTTTATGGGTAGGTGAAGGAGTTTATTGCTTATTATCATAAACACTGGATCGACGCAACAACAGTCGATGTTGCCATCCATGCAAGCACCATTGATGCTTTCGTTAAATCTGCGAATGCAAGCTTCAACACACATCTGTTTTGAGTTTTGAGCAGTTCATTACGTGGATACGATATTCATCCGAGCATATTTCTTTAGCATCTCCTCGAAGTGTACCTAATCTCGATCACCAAAAAATTAATTAACAAACTAATTAATGCCAAATTAGGGCGGAGGAATTAGTTTCAGGGTATACAAAGAAGCCCTTCTACTACAAGATCTTAGCAGTTCTAAGTTCTAACAAGCAGTAAATCTCGATCAACCACGTATATTGGCATTTTTCTTCACATGCATAGTATTTTTAACAAAGGATTAGGTAAAATTAGCACACAACATGTTTTGTTGTTTTGAATGGCGGTGCTTAGTCGCAACTGTGAAAGGGTGACCATCAATTCGGATTCAAATTTGCTCACCACCAATACTTTGGTGGTGATAGTATTGGTGGTGATACTACCACTCAATACTTTGGTGGTGATACTACCACGTACTCAATACAAAACTGCCACGTGTTATAAAACATAATTATATTTTTCATGATGTTTTATTAAAAAATTATATTTTAAGTATTCAATTAATTATATATGACGTGACAAGTTTTAATAGAGTGGTGATATCACCACAAAATAAAAATGGTGAGCAAATTTGAATCCCATCAATTCTAGCTAGTGCACCATTACGGGCCCATTGTAAATTAATTAACAAACCAATCGATCAATAAGCAACCACACGAGCTAGGGTGAGATATATATATACTAGCGTTTTTTTTTTTTTTTTTTGAGAAAAATATACTAGCGCTCTTCATACATGCTCTGCATGTGTAATAGATTTTTTTTAAAAGAGAATTTAAAAAATAAATAAAATACAGTTATTGCAGAGAGAAAATAGTGAGAGAGAAAAGTGGAGATGGGAAAATTTATTTTTTATTTTTTTTGATAAAAATTCATTTTGTAATTGTCATATTTACCCTTATGATTTAATTTATTTTCAAAAATTTTTAATTTTTCATGATTAAATCTGTCAAAATTTTTGATTTTGGCTAACAAAGTCTATTCTCTTAATAATAATATAGATATATATATCTCTTCTCTTAATAATAGTATAGATATATATATATATATACACACACGCGCGTATAGGCCTGGCATTTAAACCCGAAATCCGCAAACCCGCACGCTAAAAACCCGCACAAACCCGCCCGTTTATTAATCCGGGCTAAAAAAAGCCCGCACTCAAAAAACCCGCAAATTAACGGGTTTTGCGGGCTAAACCCATTGGAACCCGTTAACTAAAAATCCTTCCCAAAAACCCATTTCCCATTACCCATACGGGTCCCTTTTTTTTTTTTTTTTTTTTTTTTTCAACCAAGGCATTTTTATAATTTTTCTTATTCCCCATGAGGATCCGACAGTTGGATCTTCATATAATTGTGAAAAGACTATTCAAAAGGAGATCCGTGAGGATTCGACCGTTGGATCGTCGTATAATTTTGTGAGGATGATTCTAAAGGCGATCTGGGACGATCCAACAGTTGGATCTTCATATAATTGTGCAAAAATGATTCAAAAGGCGATCCATGAGGATCCGACCGTTGGATCGTCATATAATTTTGTGAGGATGATTCTAAGGGCGATCTGGGACGATCCAACCGTTGGATCTTCGTGCAATTTTGAGAGGATGAATCTAAGGGCGATCCGTGAGGATCTGACCGTTGGATCATAGTATAAATCGGTAAAGATGATCATCTAGGTGATCCGTAAGGATCTGACCGTTGGATCGTTGTATAATTTTGAGAGGATGAACCTAAGGGCGATCCTTGAGGATCTGACCGTTGGATCATCGAATAAATTGGTAAAGATGATCATCTAGGTGATCCGTGAGGTTCTAACTGTTGGATCGTCGTATAATTTTGAGAGGATGAAACTAAGGGCAATCCGTGAGGATCTGACGGTTGGATCATCGTATAAATCGGTAAAGATGATCCTCTAGGTGATCCAACCATTGGATCATCATATAAATCGGTAAAGATAATCCTCTTGGTGATTTGTGAGGGTGCGACTGTTGGATAGTCGTATAATTGTGATTTGTGAATTATTTTTTGTCAAAAAAGAAAAGGAAAAAAAATCTAAAAAGATAGAAAATAAAAAATTTCAAAATATAAAACTAAAAAAGTTCATATAGAGAAAATGGCAAATGAGGGGGATATATATAAGTCTTAATTGGTTTTAATTGCTTTGATAAAAAGTAAAAAAAAAAAATTAAAAAAAAGTTTACGGGTTTTAACGGGTTCCAACGGAAAACCCGCAAACCCGCCGGGTTTAGCCCGTGAAACCCGTTAAGCTAACGGGTTCTTACCGGGTCGGCCAGTTAAAAACCCGACCCGTTAAGAACCCGCACCGTACCCGCACTATACCCGCACGTTGCCAGACCTACGCGCGTACATACACTCATTTTATGAAACTACTCCTTTCTTACCTTTTTTATGAAGAGGAAAATAACGAGTACAACGCAAACCTATTCTGAATTTCTGATTTACACCGGTGTACTGCCGTGTCGAAGGTAGCAATAGCAGTCGTGGTCAGCCAATCGCAAATTTGACTACATGATCGACATGCTATCATCGATTTTGCTGCCGACCAATTGATACTATTTCTTTATTTCTATACATGATATGAACAAAATATTATATGATTTTCTATTGCTGCCAACCAATTAAAGAAAATGTACACATTGAAATCTTCAATATGAGTTGATGCATGATGCTGTGAATCAATTTCAAGAATTCGAAGTCAACGTACGTACCATAAAATTAATCATACATATCGAGATCGACAACTATTGATTTATTGTTCGAGATTAATTTAGCATTGGTAAAGGTTACAGAAACTTAGAAGTTTTTTTTTTTTTTTTGAGTAAAAAGGTCAACCATTCATTATAATTTAGCAAGCAGTACAAAACGACGTACCCCTAAGGGTCGTCATAAAACGTCGTTTACAGAGTACTTTAAAATCCTACTCTAAAGATAGAATAAGAAACCAAATACCCCAAGTACACCCACCTTTTAAAGTTAGGCACTTTTATTATAAACAAGAACTAAGACCTCCGAAGGATTAAAAAAACAACAGAGTTAATAGCTCATGCGACCTGAAAAAGAAATTAAATAGTACTAGGAGACGAGGATGAAAATTCACCCTAAACTCCATCACCTTTTGTATCCAATGCCTCAACCTCAGCAATAACCTTGTCCTTGGACAAGCTACCTGCGGATTCATGCGCAGTACCAGAGTCAGTATGACTCTTCCATTTACGAGATTTCCTCGCAGGCAGCTCCGGATCCAAATTCCTAGCAGCCTTCGGCTTATTTTTACTACCCCGAGGACGACCCAACTTCTTCTTTTTCGTGGGCGAGATTATAAGCTGCCCATTTGTATGTTGTAAGACCAAAGCAATGTTTTCATCCACTCTGAGAGCAGGAGCTGGAAGCGACAACATCTTCTTACCCGCATTAAGCAAATCATATTTCGCTTTTCTCTTGGTACCAGCAGCAACCAAACTAGTCGAACCCAAATCAACCCTCGGCTTCAGGAGGCCTTTCTTCACTGTGGTCCAACAGTTGGTTGGCAGGGTGGCTGACTTAGCACCACTTGGGAAGAGCTTCTGCCAATTCTTGAGCCAGTTGACCCCATTGTTCTGACTCAAGCCTAAAGATTCACATATTGTACTTCCATCAATCTTGGAACCATGCAGCATGTCACTTCCATGTGCTTCATGGGCTTCCACCACTCCCAGCAACTGGGAATCATGCAGCTCACCATCCGGTTGCACCTCCAGTTCCATAACCATTCCCCCAATCTCAGCAGAAGGCATCGGTTCCGTCATCGGAGCTGGCTTTGGTTCCAGAGGGAGAGCACCCATGTCTAATGACAAACCGGCCATCGCCGCTGCTGGAGGCCCATTCTGAATCGCTTCCTTCTCTGTCAGCAAGAAACCATCACACCCTGAAGCCTCATGCTCGAATAAACCGCAGTCCCTACAGAAACCCTTAACTTTATCATAAATAAGAGTAATCTCAGGCTGCACCATGGGAGAGAATTCAAAGACCATCCAAGTACGCACCCTCCAACGCGTATCCATCACCAATCGGATCCTCTGCTCCTCCTCCTTCCTACGAAGAGCCGATTGATCAAAACGAATAACCTGACCAACCGCAGATCCAATCAGGTTTAAGGCATGCTTGTTGCGAAGGGCCAATGGCAAACCCTGGACCGTAATCCATGTCTCCATCTTCCACAGAGGAACCTTCTCCACTGAGCCAACGCCATCATACTCCCCTACTAACAGCATTGTGTTTCTGTAGAACCACGGCCCGCCATACAGCGCTCTATTACGATCAGCTTCATGAGTGAATTGGAAAAGGAAGCGATCTCCGGCATCATGAACAGAAAGACCGGATTTGAGACACCAGATCGAAGCAATGGTGCCCTTGAAACCAGGAAAACGCGACTTCGCCCCTAGCAGTCGCCCAACCATATACCAGTTGTTATCTTGCAGCGCAGCCCGCCCCGCCTCACCCAATGACACCCTGGCGGAATCAGCAGGAGGACGCACAGCCATAGTGCCAGCAGGAGTCTGCATTAGAGTCCAGAGAAAAGTTTTGGAGATTTTGGTCGAAGAAAATTTCTGCGAAAACCCTAGCAGAGCGAGCGGCTAGGTCAAAGAATTTAATTAAGTACTTAGCTTCAGAAACTTAGAAGTTAGAAAGTAGTACTAAATTATTATCTAAATTATATGAAGAGGGTAATATTTTAAATTTTCTTTTAACATATATTGTAAATTATCGTATTATCAAAACATAAAAGTCTCAAGTTTTTAGCCAACTTATTTATAAAAATTAGATTTATTCGTGTACTACCGTGCATGTGCTATAGAAGAAAATTTCTTACCACTTTGGGTCACCATTTGTTTTATTTCTATATTTCTATACTCCTAGCACTTCCTTTAGTTAGTTGGCTTCCATTTTTTTTTTTTGTTTCGATAGCTTAAGTAGTTTTTCTTTTTTTTGGGACAATCGATAGATTAATTAGTTGAAAACATGTAGATGGTTTGTAGTGTACTCTTTTTTCTCCATGAAGAAAAGCATGAGTACGTAAAAGAGTAAAAACTATATATGCAGAAGGAGTACATCTATCATTACATAAACTGAAATCAATTATTGTCAATTATATGTACGATCGATGGAAAGCGTGACTGTATATGAGACACAATTATTAGAATCAAATGAATAATTGTCGATCACGAATACGGTTGCTTCTAACAATATAAATAGGACTGGGAGCTGGCATCTTTGACATCATCAAAAACACGTTAATTTCACAGTTTAAGCCCAAAATTTTTGGTTGATCCAAAAATATCTTGTAAAGAATACATTTTGTTGTTCTTTATCAAAAGCACAAGGATCAAATAACATCGATCTTAATATACTTGTATTCTTTAAATTTGTTCATGTATGAGATTGTCTGGTCGGACAAGTACCTAATAAATCTAATTAGCTCGAATATCATTCCCTTGTTTTATGCATGCTTATATGATAGAAGGAATTTCATGATCTTCACGCGCAAATGATTTTTTTTTTTTTTGAAAAAGAGCCGGTGCAGCTGTTCTTAAAGCTTAATTAATGAAACCGCAGAATGTTTTTCTTAATTAAATTTAGTGACTTATTTAAGCATTATCATGTGATTAATTTGGTAAATCTACCTAATCCAAAGTCTAATTATTTAGCAGCTTTTCATTTCTTATAAACACAGTATATATATACTTGCACACGAAATATGCTATATTTAAACACAGTTGTCGGCAAAAGCTTCCCACAATTCTTTCTCTTATTGTGATTTGTCGATCATGGCATGGTATCCAAGTTGAGAGAGATAAATTGAACAAGTATGGACGCCCCCTATGGCCCCATATTATAAGTTTTGTTTCAAACTCATATTTGGAAGGTACTCAAAATTAAGAACAATTTTTAGGTACGGATGAATGAGCATATTCACTCTTATTGTCGATTAATATATTTTTACTTAATAAATTTATAATCCAACAGTTCATATTTTAAATAAGCCTTTAAAGATTCTCTTTGTAAAAAAATCAATCGAATCAGAAATCGTTTAATTATCTAATTGAATCAAACAAATGGATTGTTCAAAATTCCTTGATTTCAAGTCTATCAAGCACTAACACATCCAGTCATTTAAAAAAAGTCTGTACAAAAAAAAAACGCTCTCGTTCTCTCTCATAGCTAGGGTTTCCCTCGACAAAAATCTTCCTCGTCCGGCGGCGCACCCGCGTCGGCGTGGGCCTCTGGTCTCGTCGGCGTTTGGCGCGTGCAGCCGGACGGGCACTTTCCTCCTCGGAATTCTCAGATTTCTGGCAACTTTGGCAGGTTTCAATCTCAAGCGTGGTCTAGGAGAGATGGAAGGGAGGTGGATGTCAGGGTGGGTAGATCGATTTCGATCTGACCTTCTATGGTCTTGGGCGATCGTAGGTGCAGAGTGGTACTGGAGTGGGGTTGATCGGCGGCGGGATTGGGGTTCTCCTATCAGTGGTGATTCCAAAAGGGATATGCTGCTCTTTTGGGTTCGATCACTGATTTGGGCGGAGGTCTATGAAGGTTGGTGGTGTGGTTGGATGGCACCGGATCGTTCGAGGCGAGGCTGGCGGAGGAATGAGCGATCTGCAGCTCTGACGGTCTTGGTTTGGAAGATTGGTGGTTGGGCCGAGCTTGGCGGGAGGGATCTTGGTAATTCGCCGGAGGTTCTTCTAGGCAATTCTATGGATTCCGATGGTATTTTTTTGTTTTTTAGTGCTATTTCAGTTTTTAGTTTAGGTTTTTGGCTTAGTCTAATAAGTCCCTACTCCTTTGAGCTAGGGTTTTGGAGTATTGTTATGGTAGGTGTGTCGTGTTATTCCCAGGAATTCAATTTACCTTTTTGTGGTCAAAGTAATGGGGAGAAGCTCCTGCACATGGTCTGGCGGTTTTGGGCCATGGTGTTGAAGGGAGTATCTTTCCTCTTGAGGTTGGCTGTGAGGATGTACTTTGTCTCTTGGGTTAGTATGGATGAAGTGCCGTTGATATGGCGTTATGTCCGGGGACTACATGTTTTACTCTCGGTGTTTTCTTGTTGTCAATGTGGTAGTGACTTGCTCTTGCACGTGGTCTGGTTGGATTGGGACACGGTGTGGATGAAGGGGAAGTGGCTGTTTGTTATGTTGGCTGCAGGGATTTATCGTGACTCTCGGAAATTGCTTTATGCTGTAGCCCGAGTTGAGGGGCGATTGGTTTGGTTAGGGGTTGGGCCCTTTCGGCTCATGGAGGTCATTTTTGATGACGGACCCGTAACTGGTTTAGATTTTAGGGAGGAGAGTGGGGAGTTTATGTCCACCACCGGTCATTCCCGTATGATGTAATTTTGGTTATTATCAATAAAGGTTTCTTATTCTCAAAAAAAAAAAAAAAAACAAATGGATTGTTCTAACAACACTTACTACTATTATAATGAACCGTCTATATATTTCATATAAATGAATAACTAAAAAGTCTTCAATTTGATTGGTTTTTTACAGAGCTAATCTTTGTATTATGTTATAAATGTGAATGGTCGGATTAGAAAATTATAAAGTTATCACGCCTTAATCGCAAGAGATGGTAAATATGCTCATTCACCCAAGGTCACACCTAAGAATTGTCCCAAAATTAAAGACTATGGTATAATATAATTGCTTCTTTCTCTAGCTGTATTTATTAAACCCTAGATAGAAGCAAATATGGCATGGACAAGTAAATGATGAGGTAAGACCCAACCATATGAATCATAAATGAAGCTTTTGCAGGGCTTCAGAGAAATCAGGGTACGTTTGCTTGTTTTGGAGATAGCAGGCATCTAACAAACGCTAGAGTTTTCAATGAAACAATAAAGAGGTATGGTATGATTCAAGCTACCCAACAATATTTACGTAGATTATACTCCTGGACAAGTCACCAGTATTAATGTCTCTCATTCCACACCACATCTTCCTGGACCTAGTTTCGTTTTCAATTAGAGGAGAAAAAATAGTGATAATACGAGAAAAATTATATGTTACATCATTCAATTTAAAATTTAGAATTGAAAGAAAGTGATATGATTGAGCTAATTTAGAATTTGAAACTGCAACTTTGCAAGTATGTGACTGTTAAACCCCTAAATATCCCAGTCGCTGATGTTGTGAAACATAATTTTTTTTTTTTGGTTCGAGGCAAATGATGCAAGTCAGTGAGCACATTGATGCATATTACGTTTTCTCTTTGAATAATTAATAAGAATGTGGTAAAACTAAATTTGGTGAATCATGCCTTTAATTAATCGTGAAGGATTTTTTTTTTTTAAAAATTAAATAGAGGATTAGGCGATTAATCGTGAAGGATTTACCTTTAGGTAAAGTAGTGTAGGCAAACTAATTACCACATATAATGTAGGTGATTAAACTTGCTAATTACTTCAGATAAAACTATTACCTAATTATAAACCCTTAAAGGTAAGCAATTGACAACTTTTATTTCTAGTTTGATTAATATTCGATCAATACTAGATACAAGGTTGGCCAAATGTATATATGTTTCCATTGGTTTCACAGTGTAGTTCATTTATTTGTTCCTAATTCAAAGTTGCATCTCATTTGATTAATATTCGATCAATACTAGATACAAGGTTGGCCAAATTAATGTATGTTTCCATTGGTTTCACAGTGTAGTTAATTTATTTGTTCCCAATTCAAAGTTGCATCTCATTTTTACCACAAAGCATCGATACATATATAGTAAAAAGATAAATCAGAATCTGGTAACTCTTCCTTTTGTTTAATAAGAATATGGTAAACTCAGTATGGTTATTCTCACCTTTAATAGTGTAGAATTTACCTTTAAGACTTTCCAAACGGTGCCTCTACTACAACCTACTCCCAAGTCCCAATCTTGCTGCTCATGTTAAGAAAGCTATATATAGAGACTAAGATTAATCCCTACCTTGCTAAAAGTGCACACTACTACTACACACAACCGAAAGATGCCGGAAGCGGTGGTGATAATAGTCGGGGCCGGCCCGTCCGGCCTCGCCGTGGCTGGCTGTCTCAGCCGGCTCGAAATCCCATACCTACTTCTCGAAAGAGATGACTGTTTTGCTTCTCTTTGGAAGAAGTACTCCTACGACCGTCTCCACCTTCACCTTCAGAAGCAATTCTGTGAGCTCCCCCACATGTCATTCCCGTCCTCTTGTCCCACGTATCTACCCAAAAAACAGTACATTCAGTACTTGGATGACTACGTTGCACATTTCAAGATCAGTCCCATGTACCAGAGAAATGTCGAGTCTGCAAGTTATGATCAGGATTCTGAGAGATGGGTTGTGAAGACGATGAACAAGGAGGAGGGCTGTGGTGGTGAGGAGGAGGAGTTTTTGGGAAGGTTTTTGGTGGTGGCTTCTGGTGAAACAACAAATCCATATGTGCCAGAGATTGAAGGGTTGAGTAGTTTTGATGGGGAGGTTCTTCACTCGACCCGATTCAAATCCGGGGTTGAGTTCAAGAACAAGAATGTTTTGGTTGTCGGCTCTGGGAATTCCGGCATGGAAATTGCTTTGGATCTGGCAAACCATGGTGCAAAGACTTCAATCATTGTTCGAAGCCCGGTAATTAAATAGTCAAATCTGACTTGCCTTCATTTGCCATGTATGATATTTTGTGGTTAAATATACGATTTAGCTTTACATTATATGAAATGATGTGATATGCAGGTTCATTTTTTGTCAAGGAGGATGGTATACTTGGCCTTGGTTTTGTTGAGATATCTTTCATTAAGCAAAGTGGATTCTTTTATGGTTTTGCTTAGCAAGCTGGTTTATGGAGACCTGACCAAGTATGGGATAGCTAGGCCAAAAGAGGGTCCTTTCTTTATGAAGATCAAGTACGGCAAGTATCCGGCCATTGATGTCGGCACCTGTAGTAAGATCAAGTCCGGCGAGATTCAGGTAAAAAAAAACAAGATCCTCTGCTCCATACGCATTTTTCGGTTTTATTGTTTCGAGTCTGTATTAACAGGATAATTAATTAAATAGAAGTCTAAAACAACGACTTGTAATGCTTTCTTATCCATGCAGATTTTACCCGCAGAAATAGGCAGCATAAGAGGAAACGATGTGGAACTCAAAAATGGGAAGTCATACCAGTTTGAGTCCATCGTTTTCTGCACCGGATTCAAGAGATCAACAAGTTTGTGGCTCAAGGTGATTATACTAATCAATTACAATAAACAAAGTGTAGTTGTTTTTTGGCCTCAACTGATATGGATTTATTTATTTTGACTAGGGGGATGACTATCTTTTGAAAGAAGATGGGATTCCAAGACCAAGTTTTCCAAACCATTGGAAAGGACAGAAGGGTTTGTATTGTGTGGGACTATCAAGAAGAGGACTATACGGATCTAGGGAGGATGCTCAAAACATAGCCAATGATATCAAGTCGTCTCTGTAATTTTTAAAACCAAGACAAAGTCAAGGTCAAAGTCATAGCTACCTTCAATATATTTCTCTTCTTTTTCTAATGTTCTGTGGGGGTATGTATAAAAAATAAGATGAATGTTAATTTCTACAAAGTCAAAGAATGAATAGCTTATAACTATTTTGTTACAGTAGCAATTACAAGAAGGATCTCCAGGCTGACTGGAGCAACTTATGGATACAAAATTACAATTTACGCTACCTCAAGAACAGATGGGAAAATTGTTACACTCGGCACTAACAAAGCTCAACAATCAATAATAAGAATAATGCTAATAATAGAAGAGAATAATATAGGCCTCAAACTTATAACTATCTTCCTACTGATGGCTTCACTTGCATTGGGAAAAATCTGGTTTACCAAGGAGATATTAAGCCCAAATAAGTCCATCAAAGCCAATTTCCAGATTTGAAACCGGACTGTCACCCAAATCCTCCTGGTCAGCTTGGCCGCCCACAACTGAATCTATGTAGGGCTCCAACAGATCTGAAGATCTTTCAGCTGGAATCCCGTAATCTTTGAGAATGCTGGTTGAAGAAGCTAGTGCAGCTTCTCTTTCTAGAACTGTTATGTAGTTGTCTTCAAATTCAAAGACCATGTACTTGTGCTTGCATGCTGATTAAAAGCAAAGCCCCAACCATTAGAATCAGAGTGGGATAAATTGAACAGTAGATACTTAAAAAAGGGTGTTACTACTTACAATCTACAAGGTGCGCTAAATGACGAATATTCTTTATTGGAGTTCCATTTAACTTCAAAACCTGAAATTAGATTTTTGTCAGGGTAAACACATGGTTGGCTGATTTGTACATGGTAACAGAAAACTTGCCTGTTGATTGCTCATATCTTCATACCCTATATTTACTTCATTTGCTAAGACCTATCAATGAGAAAGACTCAAAGGATGAGAAAATATAAACTCAACTGAAGAAAATTGCATCAAAGAGAAAAATATGTATAGATAGAGAAGGTAAAGAAAAAGAAAAATGTATAGATAGAGAAGGGAAAGAAAAATGTATAAATATAAACGTAAAGGAATACTTCTCCTAAAATCTTATCAAAAAATGAAAAGAGAAGGGAAAGAAAATTCTCCTAGACAGGGGAGGCCCAGATGGGACAATAACAAGGACATTAGACATTAGCTTTGATCAACTCTAAAGCAAAACCCCAACATTAGTTCAAAAATTCTATGCAGCTAACCTGTGATAGGATTACAATCTGTTCTCCTTTGAATTTAGCCAAAGAGTAGCGTGCCTTTGCCAAAAGTTTCAACTGACCAGAAAAGAAACCAAAAGTAATCAATTTTGAAACCATAAACATGCATCTGGTGAGAGAAATTAAAAAGTTAAACAGAGATTTTGTCATCAAGAGTGTTCTCCGCAGGTCGTAACTTACTCCTATAGAGTCGTCACACTCCTCACTGCCAAAAGAACATAAGAAATGGTTAGTTTGAAATCATCACAAGAAATTCTTTAGAGCAAAAGAAATAAATAAATAAAAATAGCATGTTTCTGAGTTTCAAAGACGCATGTGACATACTCTATTAATGGTTCTGAGAGTGGGGTAAACACCAAACCAGCAATAATTAAGTAAGAGGGCTGCCCTCCATCAATATGATAAGGCACCTTGTTGGGGAAAAAAGAAATCAAAATAATTAGCATGAAGATAGTAAATAAGACTGTGGGACTCGTGGGAAAAGGAGCCAAATTTCTATTAACTTACCAAATGCACTCGTGGGTTCAACTCTGCTTTGACTTTCATGAATTCTCCGGCTCTAATAATACCAAGATCTGCAACATCACCTGCAAATCTGTATAGAATATAGCTCATAATTGTGCCTATAAACGAACAAAGTAGAACATGGATGCATACTCTACAGTAAGGAATCAAGATGAAGAACATGACTTGTAAGAGATGGGATAAGGCAAATGTGGAAGAACATGACTTCCCAATAAATGTAAATAACTTGCAACAAGCAATCTAAAGAAAACATCAGAGGCTAATGATTCCTAGCAATTGGGATCAAAGTAGTGACAAAGTCGAAGAAACATTTAGGGAAGGCGGGGCATGTTTTGGTTTGTATGGGTTGAAAGAAACAAGGGGGTTGAAGCATTCTGTTGCCATCACATGTTGGGAGTTGGCTTTCTGAGTGGTCTAATCAGACCCTCTTGCTTCTTTTCTACTGTTGGACTTCATTTTTACTTTAAATTTATATTCTTTAGTTTATACAGTTTGCATACATGGGTCCGCCATTAGGCCTATTTAGTTCTCTTTCATTTATATAAAATATAAGGTAGAGCCACGCTCCACTGGAGGCAGTACAATGCCAAAGCAATTTTTTTGGTCTGGCATAACTGTAGGAGTTAGGAGCTGAACAACAGACCAAATATCATTACTGAAACAAACAGAAAGCATATGAAAACAAAATGCAGTTTTAAACATAAATTCTTTTCATAGAACCAGGCCCTTACTTCTGGCTAATAAGGTAGCGGAATGCAATGCGCTCGTTTGATCGAAATGGTACTGTTCCTTCACACCCTACATGCACATCATCGAAGCTTACAATCACGTCACCCTGGAAAAGCACAGGTTCCATTAGAGTTCTTAACAAATTTTCAAAAGTAAATACGTGTCAAATTCCAAGAGTGTTCTAGTGAAAACGTGAGGACAGATAGTAGTAGTCAATTTGTAAAGCATACCAAAATTGACTATGGAGAGAACATTTGCAAATTAACTCTTCATTTATGATAAGCTTTTGCCTCTCCAAAATTAGTTAAGGAGCCTTTCCTTACAACACATGCTATTGCTGTCAATCTATTTCCAATTCTATTAGTTCCCACTTCACATTTTTGCTCTCCGATTTTCATTTTCATCACATAATATACTAACAACAAATGATTTCATAAGCTGATTGACTGAGAAGCACTGAAAAGTTGCTTAAAAGTTTCTGTTCATGGCTGTTTAACAAGTATGCAACTCAAGTAAAGAAACTGCTCAAGATTCAAACAGCCAAAATACCTCCTTCAGTACATTATGTGCATCACAAGTGGGTTCTACTCTTCGCACCAGTACACCCTGCACAAGCCAGATGAGATGGGGTAAATGCCTAAGAAAATTAACTAATTAACAGATATGAAGTTATCATTCTACAAAACCTAAACATGGCCCGAGTGTTATATTCTTAAATAGTAAATTACTACATGCTTTGCATGGTCCTCATGAACCTTTAATCAAAGTCTTTAATATTTGTTGTTCACAAAATTATTTAAAAACATTTTCACTGCCTCTTCATAGTCAGCTGCAGTTACTCTGCTTATCAAAGACAAAAGTGAAAAGTTCAAGTAGATGACAATTTTATATGTATAACAAATGTTTATTATTACACTAGCTGATCCAAGAAACACTTAAATATACAAAGAGACATACCTCAATAGACTCTACTTTTAAGCATGCTCGTAATGCAGGATTCTCCAACTTTTGCAACATAACACCAAGGCAAGGGAAACCTGGACATCAAAGTGTGACAAATGATTGGGTTAAGTCCGCATGAGTTGGCAAGATCTAAATAAGTGTTAGGTTGTAATCACAATAATCACGTTGTGGTGCAACTAATTAAATTAGATATAGCGATAACACTGTATGCCACCAAAGAAGGCAGCATGTATTATACATTCCTGACAGAGTGAAAATGTATCCACAATCAATTTTTACTCTAGTATATTAACACCTTGTTTAGGTCTGTAGCTTGTGACATATCACTAACCTTAAACAAACTAGATCATGGTTTGAGAATAAAGAGAACCCATTATATTCAGGCCAAACAATAGTTCTGCTTTCTTGATGCTTGATGCACCGAGCATAGATGAGCAGAGGAAGATGTTGTCAAAACCAATGCACAGACACAGCATAAATTCAACAGAATACAAAGTCCATGCACCGAATAATTTCGCTTCACACAGATGAAAGTTAAGAACAGTCCTCACCTGTGTACTTCCCGTTCCTCTCATAATCATTCAAAAAGTGAGAGACAACTGTAGTAGGAATCACATATCCAATATTCTCGGCCTCTTCAGATCTGTAGACCTAAAAGAAGTGTGTTAAAGAGAAGAGATAATTTTTGACACAGAATTTTCTTGTATAGCCAAAAAAGTAAGACCAAGTGGATAAACAAACTTTAACAGCAAGCCAGCAAATTTACCTGAAATGCCACACCAATGCACTCTCCTTGGTCATTGAATGCAGGACCACCACTATTACCTACAATCCAGCAAATTGACACAAAAGTCTATGAGAAAGATACAAATAGTCTGTAAAATAAGGATCTTAATCTTCAGGCAGCCAAGTGACTTCCCAAAGAACAGAGAGTTCAATTGTAAATTTGAGTTATACACTGACCAGGATTTATTGCTGCATCAATCTGAATGCCCAACAAATCAGATGACCCATGAGCATATGATGTAACCTGAAGATATAAACTGTAAGAAACTTGGTGCCTTATATATCTATAACACAGCTTTGAGAGATGGCATAATTAACATCAAGCTGATTATCAGACCTAAAGTACCATCAGCAAGCAAAATATCATACAAGTTCACTCAGGTAGGGAAAACCAAACCTCTATACGCGATACAACCCCCTTCGTTACTGAAATGGTATCTCCTCCAAGGGGATATCCTACAACAGTCACTGCTTCCTGATAATTGTAAAAGCCCGATGAACAGAACTTTAGAGGTTCATCCAAGTGATGGTAGAGCAAGAATGTAGAAAATATGACGCTTAAATCTAAACCTTCAAACAAAAAACTCAACTTCTGCAGTTTCTGAATAGCCAAGCTACACTAGCTTGGTACAAGTGGTAATAAAATGGATGACATCAGTAATCAGTTAGATTGTGTAATACTAGATCTGAGATTTAATTCAGGTGGATGGTCAGTTCACGCTAATATCAACAACTGGAGATAAAATGGTCACACATGCATTCTAAAATTGTTAATTATGAGACAGAAGTTAGTTTCTTTTGACACAATTTTAGCAGTCACAGTCGCTACCTCCATAATAAGTCTAATTTTGTTTTGTTAAAGGTACCTGACAAAATTCTTGTCAACCAAGGTATCAGGCATATATATAAAAACTTACAAAGTTCATGTATTCATATTAGTTAGTTCATGGGCTATTGCAGAATGAACTAACCAAATTGTCACAAGCACTGAATAATACCATACAAGACCATTACAAAGGGAAAGGGGTCTAAACCTGAAGATGTGGCAAGCTTCCGAAATGGAGTGGCTCTGCTCCTTTCCAAAATTCCTCACTTTCTACTGTAAGTAAGGCTATATCACAATCAACACCTTTGGCCAAAACCTGCAAGTTAAGTCACTAACAGTAAAGCTACATCACAATCCCCTCTACTGATAATAGGCTGTGGCATCTTAATTATCTCCAAGATATTGAGAAACACAATGTTAATTTTATGAGGATCAAATACCTTAGCCACGTATTTGGTATCATCTCCCCTTCTCTTCACTTTAACCTGCAATAATTAAGAAAAGGAATGATCATAAGTTGAAAAAAAATGATAAATGAGTGCATTTTGCACTCTTCTACAGAATATGAATAGTGATTGTATCCTTCAGTTTTCTTGATACATCACTTTCCCTGCAGGTCATATTTTCTACACACTAGATAGATGATATGATTGGAATTTTTGATTATGAGAACCTAAACCCTTAATAAGTATCACAAAAGATGCAAATTTTAGCAAATGTGCATGTCATCTAAAGGCAAAGTTGATATACATGCAACTAGGCTCTTCAGTAACCAGAACAATTTTCACCATTTCACATTTCTAAGGGTAATTTAATGAGATCTTGTACCTATTTTACTAACTATACACAATTTCAGACAATTAAGTACCTGAGTATAATGTTCAACACAATGGGCATTTGTCAAGAGTTTACCATCACCAATCATAAAAGCACTGCATCAAAAGATTCAGATGATAAGTTCTTAAAAACACACACATGATAGGGACATGGAAGACAGGAGAAGAGTTTGAAACTTGCCTGCCTGTACTTGTGAATTGTCTTTGCTTTTGCCAAGGAAGGGAATAGTCAGGAGCGGTATGGGTGCAGTACACCTAAAGATGCATTGAAACAATCATTAGCTACGAACCAAGTGCAAAATAGAGACTGCAAATTTTGAGATTGACGTGATGATACAATTAACCGAATCAGCATCTAAGTGAACAGACATGCACCAGTAAACTCCAATATGAATATAAACCGCACCAAACATCAATTTACCAGGAAGGTACAAAGTTAGAGAAAGATACATTGTCTGGCTTCAACACTCGGCCAAGATGTACAAAATTATATAACCAAACCTGAAACAAGGATAACAGCATTTACCTTAACGACGGCATTGAGAAAATCAGCATCCTGAAGATTTCTCGCTTCGACCTGAATCAAGTTCAACCACCTCATCAACACAAATAACTCAAAAATCAAAGGATAAACAGTGAAGACTTCTTTTAAACTTGTCCGTCAATAGCGAAAACAGTCAATAACACAAACTAATCCTGAAAAGGAATCTAGCATAGAGAAAACCACACCTGCTTCTCCTTTTGATCAACTACAGACTCTTTCTTCTCTCTTCTCTGCGTTCCAAACGGCTTATAAGCCCCAGGCTTCCCTCTACCACTACCACTCCTAATCTCACCATTTCCAATAAGCTTCTTAGCAACACCTTCTTTCTGCATTTCCGAAACCAATGCTCTCGTAAATCACCCAATCCTAAAACAATTCACACCAACACAGAAATTAGGGTTTATATTTTTACCTCCGACCGTGAATTCGAAGCTCCGCTGCTGCGGCAAACCGGTTTAAGAGTGTGGCAGCTACTACTTGAACACAGCGACGCGGAGAAGCAAGGTTGGGCGGCGGAAGGGAATTTAACGGTGGAGCTGAGAACGGAGAAGTAGCAGTTAACGACCGCAACGGCCATTTGGAAATTGAGAGCTCAGCAGCCTAGTGCTTAAAGAAGGAAGGGGTCCTGCGTTTCCTTATCCGTAAATAATCGAACGCTCTGGGATGTAATGTTTTTTTTGGCGCCTATGGGTTTGTACTTCGAATGGGTGCCCATTGGGCTTTGGGCTAGAAAGAAATTGGGCTTTTTCGATTCCAGGGGTTTGCACGTGTCGGCTTCTGAACTGTCTGGTTTGGTGGGTGGGACCGCAGCAGGAAAAGTGATAGAAATAGAACGCGTTTATGTTGCCGGGTAAAGTAGCCAACGAAATTAATAGCCCGAGATGCTCAGGAAGACGTTTGGACCTGTCGTTGTCACTGTCTTAATTACTCCCGTCTGTTTGTGTCAAGTTTAGAATGATCGAATTCGATCCTAACTTTCTTTTTTGAGGTTTGAACGAAAGCAGTAACCACACAAACCCTCTCATGTAGTGTATTCCAGCGTAGTCGGATTAATCACTGTACCGCAGATGCACGAACTTTAGTGTTTAATCAACCTAGGTCCCTCAAATCTGTTGACCACTGATGGAGTTGAGATTCGAGTGCTTGACCTGAGGGTTCCAGACTAGATCGCTCGACCAACACAACACACTACGTTGTTAACTCGATTCCAACTTATTAACCTATAAACAATTGATTTTATTTTTTTAAAAGAAGAAATTATAAACGAAAGCCCCTACTACAATTGTTACCAAATATATCAAAATTTAAAAGTGAAAAGAGCCGAAAGAGGGAGTTCATTTCTCTAAATACAGCGCTCATGATTACCATGGTCAAGCAAAGTTACAGCATTCACTACAAAGTTTGCTCCACACTGAACGAGATTGAATCAAATCTTCTAGCAATGTCCTTAATAATGGATTGTGTAATGGTTGCATTGGCTCATACATGAAAAGTATAATAGGATCATCACCCTCTATGCTTTTAAAATTGGTCCTCTTAGTTTTATATATATTGAAGTAAATACTAATTTATTAATCAAAGTAAGTTGTGAAGCTCGGGTTAAAGATTGATTCACTGTCCAACTTTTATCATAAAGTTCTTGGAAGTGACATGCAGATCGTGGTGGCATATGTACATTCTATAGTTTTGTTTAGGTTTCGTGTTTAGGTTTTTGGTTAGTTCAAATTTCTACTCCATTGAATTAAGGTTTTGGGATATTGGTCTTAATATTGTGGATTATTATGGTGTTATTTTCGGGGATTATCTATTGTATGCTTAGAGTTTTCTCGTTATTAACATGTTGGTGAGTCGCTAATGTGAAAGAAATGGTGAAGTTCATCTTAATGTTGGGTACATGAATGTATCGCAACTCTTAGAATTAATAGTTTTATCACTAGCCCATAGATTGTGGTTAGAGTACCGTTGGTTTCATATTAAGAAATTTCATATTCTATTTTACTTATTTTTTAAGTTTTAATCGCTTAAAGAATAACTTTTTTGTTCTTAAAAAAAAAACATTATTAAAAAAAAAAATTTGACAAAAAGACCCAACAAGAATATTGGAGTAGAATACTAAGAATGGTTTCCCCCCTTAGTACTCAACATCGATGTTTCAGTCCAATGATTTGTTACCAGCTAAAACGAACCAACATACAACACATCGAAGCAACGCTTGTCCCTAATTACCCAAGCTCCCTGCTCCCTTCATGCACATAAATCCAAACCCCGCCTAAGCCCCCACCATGATTCCCTACGCCGCAGCTCCTCCTCCACCCCCGCGGGCCCCACCCCAACCAACGGCCCCGATAGCCACACGACAAATCCGCAGGCATCGGAGTCATCGTCGCAAAAAGTAGCGAAAACATCGCCACCAGGCGCCAGTACGACCCCTGCTGCTACGTACCACCACCACCACTATATCACCCCCTTGCCCGCACCACTCTCTCTCCCTTTCTCTCTCTCTCTCTCTCCCTCTTGAGCATCTCTCTCATTTGGACCGTTACAACATTGCTCACGCAGCACGTACCCTTTCGGTTCATCTCTCTGGCGTGGTGGGTGTGTCTGTCTGTGCGTGCCGAACGGAAACGGAGAGAGAGAGAGAGAGAGAGAGAGAGAGAGGGAGAGGGTGTTAAAAAAGACGGGTTGCACCTGGTTCTCACCGCCCAAATTTGTCCTCATCATATCCTCCGTCATCTTACTATTCCATCCTTCTGTTTTCTCCGGTCTTCTGTATTTTCCGATTATTACGTTCTGTAAGAGAAACAGACATGGCTGGTTCAGTCAGTGGGGAGCAACAGAGCGCCTACCCTGTTAACAACCGCCAAGGTAGACTCTATCACTGCATCATTCCCCCACTTCTTTTTTAATTTCTTTCTCACTAGTTTTATTTAGTGTTTCATTTTTCTGTGTCTTTACAGTTGAACTAGTAAACTCTGCTCTGAATAAATAGCTTATTTCGATTGAAAAATTGATTTTATATTTGTAGCTGGGCTCTGTTTTCAGTTCTTTTTCATTTTTATTAGAGAAAATGAACTCAAAAGTCAAAACCTTATTATCAATAATTTTTTTAGTATAAAATTATTTTATTTCTGGGTAATGGAATTATACCACCTCTAAAGTCTAAAGTCTGAACCTTTGTCATCAAAAAAAAAAAAGCCTGAACCTTTAACAGGCTTCAACTTGTGATTTGTCTGGGTAGTGGGATGAGTTAATAATCTGCAGAATCTTTGTGGTTTTTACTGTTGTTGTTTTTCGCTGAATTTATTTGGTTTGTTTTATGAATCTGCTCTTGGTGTTTAGGTGATAAAGATGATTTGTACAACCAACTCTGGCATACATGTGCCGGGTCTAATATCTATGTCCCACGCCCTGGAGACAAAGTCTTCTACTTCGCTCAAGGCCACATTGAACAGGTTCTGTTCTCTTCTCCCCTCACCTTTATTACTTGTTGTTAATTATGGTTGCTTCACTCTCCCTTTCTCTGTTTGAGAGCCCAGAAATTGAAATAATAGAGGATGTGCTAGACTTGTTTCATTGTGTGATAAGAGTTAAATGTCAACATTGAATTTCAATCCTTTCGGTTTTCGTCCGAGGCCCCCCATATGTAAAGTATGTAACATATTTGCTTGTTGATCTAGAGCAGGTTGAGGCATATGCAGACCCAGACAGTAATGCGGCCATGCCAAAATACAATTTGCCTCCCAAGATTCTCTGCCATGTTGTTAATGTGCAGCTTAAGGTATATCGTTTTTCCGTGCATGTATTTTACCAAAGATGTGTAAAAACTAAAAAATGCATTCAATATGTGCTTTGATTGAAAAATTTAATGGCTCACAATTTGTGGGAGTTAATTTATTGTATTGGATGTGACTGATATGCAGGCCGAAGTTCACACAGATGAAGTCTTTGCTCAGATAACCTTGCTTCCTGTGACTCAGGTAGTTTTCTTGCGCCTTATTTGGACTCACATAATGTCATGCTTTCGAAACTTCCCCATCTAAATGAACTTTATCAACATAACTTTACTGCTTTGCCACCTTGCAGCAAGACCAGCTAAGTTTTGAGGATGAAAATGCTCCATCTTTGCCTCATAGAACCAGAACATGCTTTAGCAAGATACTCACTCCATCTGACACAAGCACCCATGGTGGATTCTCTGTTCCAAAGCGACATGCCGAGGAGTGCTTTCCACCTTTGGTTAGTATCCTTTCATGGCTTCCATCAAAATAAACACATTTTAGAATATGTATGACATGCATCTCATTAGGAACTTCTGTAACCAATGGCAAGGCCAGAATAGAAGAACTTTTAAGAATATAACCAATTAATTTGGATTATTCCTCAAAAAAAAAAAAAAAAAAAAATTGGATTATGGCTAAGTTTACTCATCCCAGATTGGACAGAGGAGCTTCAATTATTCTAGTTTTGCTTTGATCTCTTGATAATGGAAGAAATGAAATTCACAAAACCAGCCAATGTAGTAATCTACCATTTTTCTCGAGTATTACGTACAATGCTGGTTGCCTGGTCCTTTTGATTCAGAGTGTCACAGGCAATCTACTATTTTATTCTTCACCTTTTTCCAATCACATATAATTCATAAGATATCCATCAATGATGTGTATTGGAGTTCAGTATCTCCGATTAATTTGCATATAGATGTTCTTGCAGGAGATGTTTCATCAACCACCAGTACAGGAACTCACTACAAAGGACTTGCATGGAGTTGAATGGCACTTTCGTCATATATACCGCGGTATCTTTACACTCAGACACTTGTAAACATCTAGCAGTGAAATTTATATAAGCATCATCACTAGGACTTGGAGAATCAGAAATCACATCTTAAGTTTAGATGTTTCAAAACATAAATTTGCTCATTGGTCCAACAATGCAATAATATGCATCACATCTGTGATCATTACATTAAATAGGACATATTTTAGGATATCCCAGAAAACCTGCTATCATGGAAGGCAATTGCTTTGGTCCTACTCATAAATGGTCACTAATGCTATGTTCTTTACATTTATGATTTTATTTCTCATCATCTTCTTAATCTTGGTGAACATTGCTAGTCCTTGTGCATGGTCATCCTGTAACATTCTATGTTGAATTCTAAGCTGTATGTTCCTCAATAAATGTAGGTCAGCCAAAGAGGCACTTGCTTACTAGTGGTTGGAGTACATTTGTGACTGCCAAGAAACTTGTTCCTGGGGATGCATGTATCTTTGTCAGGTACCCTCTCTTGCTCTCTCTCTCCCTTCTCCATTTCTGATGGATATTCTCAGTTTTATTCCAGACGTTTCATTTTAAAAGGTATCGGTCTTCAGTTCTAGGTTTCTAACGATGGTAATATTCGTTTTGCAGAGGAGAAAATGGAGAGCTCTGTGTTGGCATATGCCGTGCAACCAAAACACAAGACAATGCAACAGCTTCCCTCATTTCTGGCAATAGCATGCAGCATGGCATCCTTGCGAGTGCCTTCCACGCCATTTGTACTGGAACCATGTTTACCGTGTATTATCGCCCTTGGTAAGCTACTTGATACTCAGAGCTGTAGGGTTTAGGTTGAACGTCTAGCAGTATCACTGGGCATACTTATATAGCTTTAGGTTCTAAGCATGAAACCTTTTTGTGCACATACAGGACCAGTCCTGTGCCATTCATAATTCCATATGATCAATACATGAAATCACCCAAAGATGAATATTCTGTTGGGATGAGATTCAGAATGCGGTTTGAAGCTGAAGAATGTGCAGAGAAGAGGTAATAAATCCATGACTTGTGAGTGCAAGAATGGATGGACAAAAGTGCAGGAGGCGTTGTTCTTTTTCCTTTTCGTTCCAAGTGTTATAGTCTTTTAAATTAATTTTTTTATTGTTTGAACAGATGTGAAGGTACCATAATAGATATTAAAGATAAGGATCCTGTTAGGTGGCCCAGTTCTGAATGGGGGTGTCTGAAGGTACCAAATCCCTTTTTATGACCCTCAAATCTCCAAATGTGCAATTTCATAGTTGAGATCGTTGTCTCTTTATGTAACTAATTATTTGACCAAGTATTATTCCCTTGTAGGTGCAATGGGATACCACATCAGCTACGCTCTTGCATTCTGAAAGGCTTTCTCCTTGGAACATTGAGCCTGCAGAATCCACCAAGACGAAGAGGACTTCTTTCCCTGTCCCACCTCATAAGAGACCACGTATACCTGATCTATCATTACCTGTGTTTTCTGGGTTGGCCAGGAATGGTGGGTAACTCTCGTATATCTCCTTGTGGAATCTTTCTTCAGATTTTGAGAAAAGAAGTGTCCCTTCATTCATCATTAGGTCCTCATATGATATCCAGTTCATTCATGTCAAAACTAATCAATTTCTCTCTCCCTTTTTCTTAATAGGCCCATTTCCATTAATAATGCCTCAAAGACGAGAAAAGGTCTTTCAAGGTCAAGAAATAAGCGAAACACATGCTAATGAACTAGGTGCACCAATGTATGATCCGCTACACCAAAGTCCTAGCAGTTCAATAGCATTTTCCAGTGAAAATATGCTGACTCCAGGCCACATTAACCAATGGCCATCACAGTTGACTACTTTTGGGGTCGTTGACAGTGTTCCATTTAGCAGAAGCATGTCGGTTCCAAATATCAACTCCTCTGGATCCCAGGAATTAAGCGCCTCTAAACTGAGGAGTGAGACTCAAGGGCCATTTGTTCCATCAAATACCCTCATGCTTTTTGGAGTCAATTTAGATAACAGTCACTCGGAGCTCCCTTCACCACAAGTTGCCAATTCTAGTGGACATTTAAGTCCTTGTTCTATTCCTCCAATTTCTCAGTCAAGTGTTTCTGAAACTGTCCAACTTTCAGAGACATCTAAGAGTATTTCTTGTGTTCTTTCTGAGACACAATGCAAGAAATGTTGTTCTGTCAGCAACAGGAGTTGCATAAAGGTAAATTTCATATAAAACTTCTTCTGGCTGTCTTTGCAAGAAAATTCAAAGATAAATTGCTGCTAATTGGATCACTTCTATTGCACTTACATTCTAAAATATTCACAATAGCTTTAGGTGATTCCAAGCTACTTACACTAGTCATAACATAGCAAAGGTCTCCAAGTAATTTTCTACAAACTTACAGAGATCTCTGTTTGGTGTGATTTTGTGCAAGTTGTTCATGACAAGCATGTTTATTTATTTCAAGTTGCATTTGCACTAGAAGGGATATGCACTAAAGTGTAAAGCGATTAGTATCCTCTTAATGAGGTGAAGCTAGTCTTGTTAAAATGTCAGCATTCTTTCAGGTGCTCAAGTATGGAGCAGCCCTTGGAAGATCAGTGGACCTCACACGCTTTGATGGGTATGGTGAGCTTATTTCTGAGCTTGACCAGATGTTCGATTTTGAAGGAAGGTTGATCGATGGAAGTAGTGGATGGCAGGTAACCTACATGGACGATGAAGGAGACATGATGCTGATAGGAGATTATCTGTGGCAGTAAAGAACTTGGAACTCAAATTGTGTCTAAAAGTTTTTAATTACTGTTCCACTCTAGCATCTAATCTCTTATTGATCTTTGCATATGCAGTGAATTCCTGTCAATGGTGCGAAAAATGTTCATCAGTCCAAAGGATCAAGAAATCGATAGTCTGAATCCAGGCTCTCCAAATGCAACATCCCTCTAAGTATTTCTTCATCTGTTCCTATCAAAGAGAAAGATGTGTGTATCAATAAACAGGCCTGCAACAAGGCCCATTTTCGTTTTGCATAATGTGTGTGTCAATGTCACCTGTACAAATTAAAGGTGCAGCTATCCATTGTATAGATCTGTGTCTTCTCTAGAGGATGCCTTTGTTTTTCAAGAAGGGAAGCCTAGGATTGCTATCCTATAAATTCCAGATTAAAGTTGTAACCTTTTCTGGTAGAATAGTTGGATGATTATGATTTTATGGTACTCTGGCATAAATATGATTTGAGCCAATACTGGGTCGGGTCCTGGTGGACCCCACAGAGCCTAATCCAAAACCAAAAGGAACCAGACATTGCAGGTCTAAAACCATCAACAGGCTCACCTGTGAATTCCAGGCAAAGAAAACACTTCAGTTTATTTCCCGCCACCAAAAGCCATGAAATCCTTGTATGGAGCTCGAATAATTACAGCAATTCCAAAGTTCAATTCTGCCTCTACCAATAAAATTCCAGCAAAAACCAATCTTGCTGTGCCTGCACTCAATTTCTTGGTTCCATCGCAGCCAATTCTCACAAAGACTGTCCTTTTCAAGTCACAAACAGCTCCAAGATCTCAGTCTGCCTCAAATCCAGAAACCCATGAGCAAGAAATGGATGAAGAAGAAGACCCAGATGACCAAGTTCAAGACTTGACGGTCCCAGAACATTACTTGGTCCCTTCCAAGGCCTTGGAGGTATATGACTTCCAATTTCCTCGGTACCCTTTTTTGTACTTTACAAAATTGAAGTTGTTTCCAGTGTTTATTTGATTGTTTTGATATGAATCGATGTAGGAATCAGAGTGGTTGAGGGTGACTTTGCATAAGTGGTTGGATGATGAGTACTGCCCAGAACCAACCAATGTGGAAATCAGCAAGATTGCTGCTCAATCATACTGTAAGGCTTTGCTAGAGAAACAGACTGATCTGGGTGAGATTTTGTTGAAGATGGCAATGGACTTGGAATCCATTTCTTATCAGGAAAGTTTTCATGGGGCATTCTCATCAGCCAATGCAGCTGTGAATTTGATTGCCCAGAGGATAGAGCAGGCCTAGTTGTCAAAACCCATTGAAGGTTTTCGCTTTTCGTTCACTGAATTTATCTTCTCTGGCATTTTTGTATGTACTAGTAAGCTTTGATAATTCAATGTTGCTTGAGGGTTTAGCTTGTTTCTTTATTCTCAGTGAATCTTCATACAATAGTAGAAACTAGAAAGTGGTTTGAATTGGGAACTTTGATCTTTGCATTACAAGAATTGACATGGAGTGCTTAAAGCACCTGATCTGGTGCAGGGAAACTAAAAGTCTTGAAAGATGTAAAACCTCCATCTACAACCAAATTATGGCCACTAACATATTTAGCCTCATCTGAAGCTAGGTAAAGTGCAGCATTGGCAATGTCATTGGGTTCACAGTTTGCTCCTTCTAAGGCCCCAGAGCGATGTATAATTTCAATTAACTTCTCTTCATCAGCTCCTGGATAAATCTGACTCATTTCTTCGATAACAAATGGGGTTGGAATGGCGAATGGGGATATGCAATTGACCCGGATCCCATGCTGGCGTAGCTCTGCAGCCAGAGACTTGACAATGCCTATTACAGCAAACTTGGACAGAGAATAGGTGTGCTGTGCTAGTCCTCCCATTAGTCCTGTGACGCTGGCTGTGCAGAGAATTGAGCCAGTTTTGCGGGGGATCATCACACGTGAAGCGTGCTTAATTCCTGCCAGGACTCCTCGCACGTTGATGTTCATGACACGATCAAACACTGCCAGGTCAAGGTCCACAATGCTTGGAGGAGATTTACAAGCTACACCTGCATTGCTGTGCATAATATCAAGCTGGCTGTGCTTAGAGATGGTGAAATCTACAGCATTGGAAATGTCGGATTCTTTTGTGACATCACAGGCAATGAAGCTGGCATTAGGACCAAGTTCCTTTGCTGCGTCTTGGCCAAGCTGGTGTTGGATATCTGCAAGAACAACCTTGGCTCCATTGCTGATGAATTTTGATGCAGTTGCCTTTCCTAGACCACTTGCTGCTCCTGTAATCAGTGCCACCTTTCCTTCAAGTCTGCTTTGACAAGCATTTGATAAAATGTAATTAAATCACGAAAAGACAATACGTACGATTTAGCTCATATCCAGTCAAATTGGGTTACCTTCCGCTCTGGGATGAATACCCCATCCTGAAGCAGCTTGGAGAAACCAAAGCTCTTGTAAAGGTAACATGTTTTCTGTTCAAAACTTCAATTTACATCAGTTCTCAGTTTTACTTTCATCAATTCAGTATAATCATAGTAATACAAAGCCAGCAATTTACTATTCACTCATCAAAAGTTTAATCGAAAGGGAATACCTCAACCACAGAGAGGAGAAACTAGTATTGCCATCAACTATAGTATATGACTAAAAGGAGAAAATCAAAATGGTAGAGAAGCCAACCTTAATCCAACCCCGAACATACTTTCTTTAATTGTTGATGAAAGATGGATTTTGTTTTCTGGTTCTAGCTTCACCCCACTTTCTTCAGTTCTTGAGCTCTCACTATTCTTGGTCAATTTGTGTCTTTTCTGGTGCTTAACACTATGAGGTGAGGAGAAGGAATCAAAAAGGATTTAGAAATAGGCGACAGGATGTGGGTCCTTCTTTGCATATGACATTACACGCACAACATTGCTCATTTGCTCTTTTTGGATGTTATCACGTGTGACAGAACTGGTTTGTATAATACATTGCTTCTGTATTCAATTATGTCGACTATGAAACAGTGAATAGATTGAGATTGATGTGAACACAGAATAATAAACCACCTACAACTCTGCAAGTTCCATGTACTAGGTTTTTTAATTTTTTTATTATAGGTTTTGTCTCCAAGTCATTTTTTTTATCACAACAGTAGCAATAATGTACGTATTCATCGCTTGCAAGCAGCTGTTCTGAGGGAGTGGCCATGTTCTCATCATTAGGCCTGAACATTGCCACCATCGCCTGATAGGTTCGTTTCTTTACCAAAACGAGCTCTTCTTTGATTTAATGGTTGTCTAATCGGAAAAGTACTATGGTTTCTATCCATGCCAAACCACATATTCCTTGGTAGAGCGATCTTGTCTATAAAGCCATTGAGCCATCGTTCCTTAAGATGTAGGTGGTGCGACACTCGGAGACTTCCCAGGACTGATGAGATGCAGTGCGTGTATTAATGGTGGTTTGATCACACCCCTTCTCCATTTAGCTTCTTTAAAATTACTGTATGTTGGCGTGAGTCGTGCCATGTAATTAGGATTGTGAATATTGTGTATTATTAGGATTATTCTGTTGTAATTAGTTTCCTAATAGGTCTGGTAATTAGTTTCCTAATAGGTCTTGATGTATCTTGTATATATACTCCATTCTTGGAGAAGGTAAATTACATCAGAAAATTTCAATCTCTTATTCCTTTGTTCTGTTTGACTCTGTAGTTACTATTCTTGAAGAGTGGTTAATGTATGAGTGGTTAGCTAGTGATTCCTGAACAATGGTTACTCAAACTAGTTCCTAGCACGTATTAATGAACTAATGAAAACATAACATTAAAAAGCTTTGTAGCCGCTTTAATTTCTGCAGATTTGCAGGAATATCTGGAATGAGAACTTTGGAAGTTAATATAAATCCAGTCCTGTATAATGCTAATAAGGAAATTTGAGTACCATTTGGCAAAGAACCAGTAATCAAGTTCACCAATAATCAAAAATTAAGATCCCGAAAAACCAAAAGCTTGGAGTTCTCAATTGAGTGATCAATCGAGTAGGACTAGTAACCCTGAAAACAGAAAATGACAGACCAGAACTATTATAATTCCCCTTAAATACTTAATCCAAACAAATTGATTAGGCACTCTCTGAATTACCAACTCTGATCATTAGAAGAGACTTGGTAGAACCTGGGGTGGATCCAAACCCCTTTAAGTTGATGTCTCTTGGATTGGTCGTCAGCAGCATCAGCAGTAATGCTCTCACTGAAAACAAGTGTGCCAACAGTCATCTGTGTCCCACAAGTAGAAAGTGAAACATTCTCTACCAACTCGAGCTTATCCTTCAACTTCTCTCTCTGAGAATAATTTATGAAATATTTAAATGGTACTTCTTCTATATCCGCTGTCCCGGGAGAGATTATGTTAAAATAGCGCCAGCGTAGGTTCTTAGTAGAAAATGTGAGTGACTTGTCATCTGGATCGAAAAAGTTGAACTCTTCGTCCTCTTTGTGATAAGCAGCACCTTTGATTGTCTTCAGTTTTGAGTAACCAGAATAATTACGTTTGGTCCATTCATTGGCTCCCCGACGAAGTAAATTCAGCTCCCATTCATCATTATTGCACTACAACAAAACTGGTCTTTTACGACACACAATGTGCGTCGTAAAAAACAACTTTACTACACAAAAAAGCGTATTGTAACAGACAAATTTCTCTTGTGGCACACAAAATGTGTGTCGTAAGAAACATTTTTTGCACGTCGTTAAACACTCGTTTGCGCGTCATGAAAGATGTTTTACAACTTTAATTGTGTGCCGTAAAATACCATTTTGCATGTCATAAAAGACCATTTTGTGTGTCTTAAAAGACCATTTTGCATGTCTTAAAATGATATTTAGGGTTTTACAACTTTGATTGTGTGCCGTAAAATACCATTTTACATGTCATAAAAGACCATTTTGTGTGTCTTAAAAGACCATTTTGCATGTCTTAAAAGACCATTTTGCGTGTCGTAAAAATTGTCTTCATTCAATCTTCTAATAGACAATACTTTCAATTAAATCCTTTCATTCAAGCATAGTAAACAAAAGTATTCATGCCTTTCAAAAAAAAAAACAAAAGTATTCATGTAGTAAAATTATATCAATTAAATAACTTCATATTACAAAATCATAGTATAATTAAACTGGTTTTCAAATATAGAACATGCTATCTAGATTAGAATTGTCTTCAGATTGATTACATGAGTACTTGAAGGCGCTGATTATAGCTTGATTTGATGCCACATGCCAACCATTTCCCATAAAGAAGTCATACATCATAGAGCCTACTTTGAAGTTTGCCCTTCAATCATTCCAAATGAATAATCCATAAAAGTCAAAACAAATACCATACCAAAATTCGTGGCAGGATCCACTGCCATACTGCTAAAAGTCTAAGACCTCATAATCAAACAGAACTTAGTAAGAACTACCAACACCTTAATCTTCCTCCCTTCATTTCAAAATGGGCAGGTCCCTGGTCTTCTCTACTAACTTTGCTCTGAGATTTAGGTCTCAAAGATTTGGACTTTCAATTTCTAAACCAACATGGGTCTCAAAGATTCACTCTTAAGAGCACAATGAGTCTGCATTGTCTTAGATACAACTTTATTACTCTCGGCAGAAGTGGATACAACTTCATTTCAAAATAACCTACCATATTTTAATTCCCCACAAACTAAAAAAGGAAAAAAAATCCACTGACCAAGACTCAGTCATCAATTTCATCAATCACACCACCAAATTCCAATCCCAAACAAACAGAGCAACCTACATTTCATATAAAAATCCAGTCATAGCAATGAATAATAACCACGACCACAAACAGAGGCTCATAACAACCTTGGTTCAACAACCTGCCACAATTCGGTAGCACAGGGAGGAATGGACCGAGCTTGGTATGCTCCCCGAGTAGCTCAGATAGATATCTGCACAGAAAATTAATAGATTCTATCATGCTGCTATGGCTAATTTCAATGTAACCAAAGATGACTATATCCCAATTCTTTTTGAATACCAAGAGGAACAATTAAAGCAGATGCCCAACTCCCACAACGAAGTCTAATAGTTCATTAATCTACCTTTACTCAAACAGAAGTTTAATGCATAGCCCACAGGGCACGTCCCTGAATACAATACATTCTCTACCACAGAGTTCCTATTTATAATTTCTAATTACAAAGAATCACTTGAAACTAACAAGCTAGACTTAACTCATCACTCTTAACTCTAAACAAAAACAAAGAAAAACCATCATACTTCAACAATAGCCCACAAATCCATACAATCATTTCACCCAAAATCAAACAAACATATTATTGTGAAGAACATGGAAGAGCAAAAAAGAAAAAGAGGGGCTCGAGTAAATGACCAATTGATCAAAGTTTGAGATCTACCAACTTGAAGCATACTTGAATAACGTCACCTAAAAACGATCCATCAAGCATCTAGGCATCCAATTGTTCAAACTAAACTAGGACCAAAACTATGAAACAACATCCCATGCATAATAAAGTCATACACATATTCGCAGTCATCCCTGCAAGAGCATAATCACACAAGTGATGTATGAGTAACACAAAACATACCAAAGGCAGTAGGAATCTGGACGACGAGCTCAGACATGAAAATCGGTTGATTCGGACTTGCTAACTAGAATGCTCAGACCTAGAACAAATTAGAAAACTGAGAAGCAAATCGAATCCACAACTAACTATCAAGAATCGCTAAGACTGAAATCGAATCCATATGAACAAATAAAAGCTAAGAAGCTGAGAAGCTAAGACTGAAAACAAAACCCAGTTAGAGGCTAATTGATAATGTCATTACATTCTTGTTGTTTCTATATAAGAAAATTAAGCAAGTGCAAAGATATACATTCACTAAGATAAAACAAGTACAGCAATTAGTGTGATATTGAGCCAGTGCGGATAAATGACAAGTTGAAATAATGGAATTGATCCAAAACATCAGCTCATCAAAAAAAGAACATGTAATCTTCAAAAGTGCCAAAGCATATATCATTTAACTGACATTGCGTCTCTCTAAGCAAGTTTATCCATTGGGTCACCAGGTCACCCACTATTCACTGCTTTTTAGTGTTAATTTCACCCTCTGGTCACGAGTACAGTGTATTTCGTGCCCTGGGTCACGAGCACAGTATATTTCGTGACCCAGAGAATGAAAATATACATTAAAAAGCAGTGAATAGTAAGTGACCCGTGACCCAACGGGTGAACTTGCCCAAGAAGTTCTCACCTCTCAATACACATCCAGACCAAATAGAAGATCCTCTTCCCACTTGAACATCACCAATGACGGAGGCACTTGGGGCCACAAATGCATCCTCGTCAAGAACAGGAGCTTTATCGAATACATTCATAAGAGTCCGATGCCTAGACACTGCAGAAAAGAACATCACTACCATCTTGAATGGAAGGAAGAAGGCAAAACTACAAAAAAAAAATCCTAAATGTCACAAATAAACAAGGAACAAGTAGCAAATAAACTTTTTTATAGTACCTTGGAATGTGATATAGTAGCAATAATGTACGTATTCATTGCTTGCCAGCAGCTGTTCTGATGGAGTGGCCATGTTCTCATCATCAGACCTTAAACATTGGGATAGGTTTGTTTCTTTACCAAAACGGGCTCTACTTTGATTGAATCGATGTTGAATCGGAAAAATACTGTGGTTCTATCCATGCCAAACCACATATTCCTTGGTAGAGTGATCTTTGTCTATAAAGCCATCATTCCTTAATATTTAGGTGGTGCGACAGCCGGAGACTTCCCAGGACTGATGAGATGCAGTACTTAAAACTACTTCATGACCTTTTGAAATTGATTAGAATACAAAAAGAACAGAGCTGACAAAAGAAATACCTTCGAGATTTGTACGAAATGCCTCCCAAAACCGCAAAATTGGAAGATTCATCGTATAGTACTTACGCGCACACAGAGCTCGGAGTTCTAATTGCAGTAGCTCACAAACAGCTGCACTGTAGAGATACGAAAATACCCTTTGAAATTATTAAAAAAATGGTCATTGACCCAAAGCACCAAAATAAGCAAAGATTATCCCACCAACAAATTTTTATTTCCATTTACCATGTTTAAAGCAAAATGACAATTTTACCCTTGACTTAATTAATTAATTAATTAATTAATTACATGCAGTCGTCCCTCTGTCTCTCTCTCTCCTCTTTCTCCCCAATCTGTAGCTCTCTCTCTCTCTCTCTCTCTCTCTCTCTCTCTCTCTCTCTCTCTCCGTACATACAGATCGTCGGGACCCCTCTCTCTCTTCATCGGAGTCGGAGCATCGTCGGAAGTAGGCTGGAGCTTGGATGGAATACAACTGATTTAGACTAAAAATTGTTGCAGTGCTCTGTAATTGGACGGGCTCAGCTTCTCCGCCGATATCAATTTGCAGAGACTGAGAGAGGGAATCAGAATTCGAGCTCGGAGATTTTTCGATGGAGATCACGATGAGTTCGAATTCGGATTTGGTGCGAAAGCTAGAGTCAGGGCTTGGGGTTTCTTTCGGAGGCTTAGTGATTGAAATGGCGAAGGCGGCGACGGGTTTTGGTGCTGCTGTGATGAAGATCTGGGTTTGAGTTCTTCATTGAAGTTGTTCGATTCCTCGCCTCCGGTGATCTGGTTAACATTGAGGACATGGGTGCCCAGAAGGAAAGAAAAAAAAGTTTTGAACGTCTATTGGCCCCCCTAATAGACGTCTATTGCCCCCAATAGACGTCTATTGGAGGCCAATAGACGTTTTAAAATTGATATAATCTCTTCGTTTTTTTCTTTAAACAAAGTTTTATTTGTCTAAATTTAGAAAGATTAGCTCATATTCTGGCAACCGAAAGTTCTATTGGGGGGCAATACATGGCTGATAGACGTCTATTGGGGGGCAATAGATGTCTATTGGGGGCAATAAACCTTTCCAGTGAGATTTTCAGAAAAGTCCGGTGGGCGGCGGCAGGTGACCGGAATCCCGCAACCGGTGACTGGAATCTGGCGACAGTCACCGGCCGCGGATTCCGGTGAAATCTCCTATGGTTTCTCTCTCTTCCATTTTATCCCTCTCTCTCTAAGTAACAAAGGGGTGAGGGTAAATGGTATTAAAAAAAACGTCATAATGGAGTATTAGGGAATACCTCCTTAGAGCGTTTTAGGTAAGAGAGAATTAAAAAAAACTTAATGGGGTAAGTGAGAAAAAAATCTATAGAAATGGGGTAAATGGATAAAAAGCCTTAAAAAAAAAAAACTCTCTAGTCATATTGGGGATTATTGGCTAGATTTTAAGGGGGGTGTATTCATTTAAGAGTCTACAAGATTTTTTTATATTTTGAAAGTATAGTTATGGGTGTTCAATTGAGATTTTTTTTTTTGACTTTGTCAAGGGGAACCCAAAGGCTTCCTAGGCCCAAGATAAACCCCTTCGGCGCATGTGAAATGCTCCAACTGTGCATTGCAGCACAGTGCCTAGCCACTTTGACAGCTTCGGGGTTCGAACTTAGGTTGGGGAGCACACCCAACTAGGCAAGAACCACTAGGCCACTTGCAGTGGTTGTTCAATTGAGATTTTAAACAATCCTTTAAAATCTTGATGTATTCAATTAAGATTTAAATTTATCCATTCAAATCTGCAGATATCTAAAAATATACGGATTTTTAAGGATTTCATTAAATGCTAGATTTTATAGTGCTTTTTATACATATCAAAACTCAAAAAAAATCCAACCACTTCCCAAGAGATTTTGATGGATTAATTCTTTCTCACTTAACAAAAAATGAATAAGCTCTTCACTAAAAAAAAAAAAAACAAACAAACAAAAAGAAGAAGAAGAAGAAGCTCTCAATAGGTGACACTAATTCATTTTGTCTTAGACCTATCTTCCCACTATCCTCCTCTGCTCTCATTTAATAATTTTTTTTAATTTTTATCACTATAGCTCTGGAAGCCTTAATCCTCCTAGCTGATTAAGCTCACTTTTAATGATATTGTTAAGATGATACATATATATACACATGTTTTTTTTTTTTTTTTGAATCAAACCGGAAGCGAGGTGCCGATATATATATATATATATATATATATATATTCATCTAAAGATAGAATAGGCTGTTACATACACACATGTTTCTTTTGTAAATTAGATATGAAATAAATTATGTCATTAGTTTACTACTTTATTTTTTGTGTAACATTTTAGTTGATTAGTTTTCTCTTATTATTCATATATTATCATACACAACATAAAGAATGGTAGATTGCCACACACACACACACACACATATATATATATATACTTTTTTGTCACTAATGCTATATCATAGTTAGATCCATACATCCATTGTTTTTTTTTTTTAGCATTTATGCATACGGATATGAGCCAGAAAAAGATGAGAGGGCCTCCGACACTTGCGGAGCAACCTAGGAAGGCGAACCCCAGGGTTCGTGTTGGCGGCGGGGAGTTTCGTGCTCTCCAAACCAAGCAATAGCGGGACGACGGGGAGTAGGCTTGGAGAGACTGAGGTTTCTTCTGCAACGACGTCGGGGCCCCGACCAAGTTTTTTGTAGGCCCTGTTGAAGCGTTTCTCAACTGAGGGTGTGCTGGTGAACGAGGTGCGGCGGATCGGGTTGAGGCGGCGACGTTGGGGTAGGTGCCTGAAGTTCTGGGGGCGTTTGGGCTCTGCGTCGTCGTGGCGGCGTGGTTTGTTTCATTCAGTGGTGTCGAGATGGGACGCCCTCGGCTCAGGTAGTGGTGACGAAGATGCGTCGTGCTTTATGGTGGTAACAAGGGTTCTGAGGTGGGTCTCGGCAACGCCGGGGGTGACTAGGCTGGTGGTTGAGACTGGACAGAGGATGGAGGTTTGGGCGGCGAAAGGTGGAAGGAGGAAGTGCCGGGAAAATCGGCGGGAAACCCTAGTTGTAAAGTTGCGACCTAGAAAGCAGCCCAATCCAACCGGTGGTTTGGACTGGGCTGCTTTCTAGGTCGCAGCTTCTTGGGCCTAGGACAGGGATTGGGCCAAAGGCAAGAACTGGGACTGGGCTGTGTTCTGGGCCGAAGCTGACTGGGCCTAGGGCAGGGATTGGGCCAAAGGAAGGAACTGGGACTATTTGCCTCAAATCTGGAAATGGGGGATTGCAGATTCTCAAGAAAAGCTTGAGGAGCAACCTGATGCTGAGGTTGTTGGCTACTGAGGAGGCTGTAGAGGGTGATGGTTCCAACCCTACGGGGAAGGGACTCACGCTTTCTTAAGCCCCACAAGCTTTTAGACATTCTGGACTCAAGCCTTTTGAAGTAGGGGTAATTTCTATAGGCTTTTCTAAGACGTTTCTAGTTGATATTTGTACCACAATTGCATGACTGGCAGATTAGACTAGATCAATATTTCTTCCTTAGAGAGCGAGACTACTCTTGCTTAGTTTAGGCTTGTTGTTTAGTGAGCGTCCCTTTAGATCTTAATGAGTTTAGAGTAGCTTAGATAGGTTATCCGGTTTGTCCCGAGTTTTCTTATGTAAGTTCTGTTAGACTCTGACCTGTTTCTTATGGCTTTGATATCTAATAACATCAAATCCTTTCAAAAAAAAAAAAATACATCCATTGCTTTTAAAGAAGAAAAAAAAAGTTAAATTAACAAATGGATTAATTTCAGTTTACCCCCCTGAGGTTTGGGGGTGTCATCATTTCACCCCCCCCCCCCCCCGACTCTCAATTTCACTTTTTTACCCCCTGAACTTTCCAATTTTTGTCTTCCGTGCCCAATGTCTCATTTTCCGTCCAAATTGGACGTTAAGTCTTATAATATGGCCCATTTCGAAGGCTAAAATGGTCATTTTATGACTCAAAAAAAAAAAAAAAGATTCGACCTCTCTCCCTAAAACCATCTCTCTCTCTCTCTCTCTCTCTTCTGTTCCTAGCCTTGACCAGCCATTTCTCCTTTCTTTCTCTCTCCCTCTCTTCTGCTCCCTAGCCTCGACCAGTGACGGCGACCCAGTGGTTCTCCACCGTCCGGCCACCTCCGACTGAAAGTGTGGTAGATCTAGAAGACGCGAGAGAATCTTGAAGCTTTTGACCCGAAAACGAGTAGACGACCCGAGGAAGAAATCAGACCAGAACGCTGTCCTCAGGCCACCTCAGAGGCGGACCATCGGCAATAGCCTTGTCTCACCGTCGCCAACGTCCCTACTGTTTCGGATCGTACATGCATCGACGGTGAACGGAGAATCAACGACTGGAAGCTCCGAGACTTCTCCTGCGATTTCCGCGACTTCCGGCGACTTCGGCCACCTTTTGGGCTGCATTTGGTATGAAATCTCATCTCCTTGTCATACTCTACAAGCCTGTACAATTAGATTTTGAATTTGATCTAGTTTTGACAATTTCGTTTCTGTGTTCCTCTCGGCTTCGACGCTGTCATTAACGCCGGCGACTTCCCCGACCTTTCTGGGCTTGGTTTCTGGTTCGATTGCTTCTCGGGACGAGGCCTAACTTCGATTGAGAGCTAAAATCTGGAAATTTCTAGGTGGGTGTTCTTGAATCCTCAGTTCATTGTCATTCAAGTTTCTGGAAATGTCTAGGTGAATTTTGACTGTTGTTACATTGTTAATGAACTGAGTTGGTTGGTTTGGTTGAAATCAGATTATCCTGGTTTTGTGTGAGTTGAGTTTAATTTTGAGGGAGTTGGAATTGTGAGGAATCTGTTATGGGTATCGGCATTTTGGACTGAAATTGGTTGCTATGTTGTGTGCTCGCTGTGAATCGGAACCTTGCTGAGATTGGTGAATTAGATTGTTGTTATTCTAGTGAATTGGTAAAAGATGTGAATAGGTAAATGGTTTGTTTGTGTATGCTGAGATTGGTAAATGGTTTGTTTGGGGACCTTGAGGGCTATTGTGGTAGTGGCTAGGGTTGAATTGTGGGCGGATGAGGTTCTTGGCAGCGGAGGAGGAAGGGGGGGGGGGGGGGGGGGAGAGAGAGAGAGAGAAACCCCCCCGAACGTGAAAGAGAAAGGATTTTTTTTTTTTGTGTCATGAAATGACCATTTTATCCCTCAAAGTGGGCCCCATTATCTAATTTAACGTCTAATTTGGACGGAAAATGAGACATTGGGCACGGAAGACAAAAATTGGAAAGTTCAGGGGGTAAAAAAGTGAAATTGAGAGTCGGGGGGGGGGGGTGAAGTGATGACAACCCCAAATCTCAGGGGGGTAAACTGAAATTAATCCTTAACAAATTGATCATGTCCAAATCAAAATCAAAAACTTAATTTATAACAAGATGGGAGAGAGCGAGAGTTTTTCTCCCTTGCAAAACCCTAACGCCGCCGCTGATAGGTGGCTTCTTTGGAGGCTTCTTGCGCCTCCTCTCCAGCGTCCGCTCAAGCGTACGAGCTCTCCACACCATGGTTGCACGTTGCTCTTCATTCGACGGAATTTTCGTCCAACGACGATGAGTGATCGGATAGGCTGGGTTTTCATTGAGCTATTGCTTCAGGTCTAGGGACTTCTAACACTGTGGGATCCCGGTGGTACTTTGTTCGGTGTACTGTTGATCCTAGCCGACGAGTTGTGGAAGAGAGATTGGGTGCAAGCACGATGTGGATTGCTTCTGCTGGGATTCACGTGGATCTAGTTTGGGCGGCGTCATCGACATCGGGCTAGGTTGAATCTTATTTCCTGGCACGGTGGCAGTTGGACCTTAATGCGGTGGCTGATCTTGTAGCGGCCATTAATGGGATCAGGGGAGAGGCCGGGGATGGAAGAGACTATGAGATACGGCGCTTGGTGGGTAGGTCTGCTGGCGCGGGATCTAATGGAGGGCTTCCTAGGCAGCGAGGGAGGGTTCATGTTTTGGTGGCAGGGATGGTTGCAAACGGGTGTTGGCAACAGCCGGATAGGGCGAGTTGGTGCCCTGCATTAGGTGCCCAGAGTAATTTGGGTTACCCAAATGGGCTGGTGTTGGGCTCACATCCCACATATGCTGGGCCAGGCCTTCCCATGGGTCTGGATTTGGGACCCGGGTGACTCTTTGCCTGCCTTTATGTTACTATGGACTATCCCTCTGAGTATTCCATGTTTATTTTCAGGTGGATTAAGCCTTTCTAGATTCTATAAAAAGGCAGTATAGTTACGCTGTGAGTACGACAATTGCGTGCATTGGCGAGCAGTGTCCCTTATGTTGGGTCGAGTCTAGTTTTGTTTGGTCTGCTGATCTTCTGCATACTCGGATCAGAAATTCTGATTGCTGGGTCTACAATTCTCAAGGTCATGACAATGGTTCGGTTGTTGGTAATTATCTTGTGGATGATGAAGATTCACCTTCAAAATTTGCTAGTGTTTCTAGAAAAGTTTCAGAATTGAGCTTTATTATACAAGACCAACTGGTTGATGTAGTACATCTTCTAGTTTGCTCTACTTTAGTTTTAAGACCTAGGCGTTTATGGCCTTTGTATGCTCCCCATTGGGATGCCCTCTTAAGCGATTTCAATAGCTAATTCAATGAACTTTTCTTTTCAAAAAAAAAAAAAGAAAAAAAAAATTAACCTACTAAAAACATCATAAAGACTTGTAAAATCTAAACAAATACCAGTAAATCAATATTCAAATACTAATCAGAGTCCATATAGAATTTAAAAACTCAAACAAAATTTTTTAAAATTTGAATTAAATACACCCCCCTTAGTTTTTTTTTTTTTGTCCTTCTGATTTATGCCTACGGATCGACCAAAATGAAAAAAGTTTTTGTCCATTTACCCCATTTTTAGAGATTTTTTTCCCACTTACCCCATTAAGTTTTTTTAATTCCCTCTTACCCAAAACACTCTAAGGAGGTATTCCCT
Organism: Rosa chinensis; assembly: GCF_002994745.2. Taxonomy (NCBI): domain Eukaryota; kingdom Viridiplantae; phylum Streptophyta; class Magnoliopsida; order Rosales; family Rosaceae; genus Rosa; species Rosa chinensis. The sequence continues at coordinate 55,380,775 of NC_037093.1, read as the reverse complement.
AATACCAAGATTTTTTTTTTGTTTTTAAATTTTTTTTAATACCATTTTACCCTCACCCCTTTGTACTTAGAGAGAGAGAGAGATAGAGAAAATGGAAGAGAGAGAAACCATGAGAGACTTCGCCGAAGCCTAGTCACCGGCCACCGAAGTCCCATTAACTTTCGCCGGAATCCGGTCAACTTTGGCCTGATTCCGGTCACTAGCTACCGCCCACGGAAATTTGCTGAAAATCTCGCCTGAACGTTTTTTTTTGTCCCAATAAACATCTATTGCCCCCTAATAGAGGGGAAATAGAGGTCTATTGCCCCCCAATAGGACTTTCAGTTGCCAGAATGAAAACTTTGATTACAGAAAAAAAATAAGGAGATTACATCAATTCAAAAAGTCTATTACCCCCCTGTTAATGTTAGAAATTGAAGGCTCTAATTAACGTTAAAGAACGAGAGAGAGAGAGATAGAGAGAGAGAGAGACACAAGAAGTATAGTGGTTCGTCTCCCGCCTTAGCGGCAGACTACTTCCACTTGAATGCTTAACTAGTGTGTTTGGGCCTTGCAACCCAAAAGGATTACAAAGTGTGTTGTAATGGGATGGATGTTTAAGTGGGATGAGGGGTCCCTTTTATAGGTAAGGGAACCCCTCTCCTTTACATATTCTTCAATGTGGGATCTAAAAACCACTATTCTAGTCTAGAAAGCCATATTGTGAAGACAACTTGGCAAGGCCGGGAAGGTGGCTTCCTGGCGAGGTATTGGCTGCTTCTGACTACCGTGGCGTAGCCTGGACATCGGGCTATGGGATGCATGTCGCGGTTGGGTCCCACCATGGCTTGTGATGTAGCAACTTAGTCATGCCAGTGAGAGGTATCTACAAGTCCCCGAAGTCCCCAAGTAAGAGGAGCTTCTTGGTGGGGGAGCTATACACATGATGTCATCGAGCATAAGTAACGTCCGAGAGGCGCCTAGCCCCTACAAGTCCCCGAACTCCGTAAGCAAGAAGGGACTCGTTAACCTGCATAACAAAGACAAAAGCGCGCATATGTAGAATGCTTGTTGTATTGGGCAACGTATGTGAGTTGCATTGATATGCATTGGCATATACGAATGTATGAAGTGCATGATACATGTTGATGTATACATGCTAATGGCGCCGAGTACGATCGATTATGACGTATAAATTAGAGAACGCGTATGGTTGTGTGAACATATCACGAATAAGCATATGAATTGCATATGATCCGTGTGGTGCTCGCAAGAGAACGAATGAGGTCGAGTTGACGAGGTTACGCTTGGTGTAAGTTGCATGAGTGCCATGAAGGCAGGCGTTTGTAATTTGTGAACGATGAATACGCGAACGCTTGTGTTTGTTTAGTTTTCGCTCGTATTAATGGAACGGGAAAAGAATTCGATTTGTTACAAATGACAAATGGTAGAAGAATTCAATGTTCCATTAATGTGTATTATGTCGAGGGGATGTGAGTGTAAAGCTTGGGAATGCCGGAAGGCAAGAGCGTGAAAGCTCGGGGGGCACCTCAAAGGCATGAGCGTTAGAGCTCGTAAGCGGGAAGTTCGGGGGTGCAATGAAGGCATGAGGGAAAGCTCTGGGATGCCGGGAAGGCTTGAGCATTAGAGCTCGTGAGCGGGAAGCTAGGGGGTGCCGGGAAAGAGTGAGCGCGAAGCTCGGGGGGTGCCGTGGAGGTGTGAGCGTTAGACCTCGTGAGAGGGAAGCTCGGGGGTGTGGTAAAGGCAAGAGTACGAATCTCGGGGGGTGCCGCGGAGGCGTGAGAGTTAGAGCTCATGAGCTGGAAGCTCGGAGGTGCCGGCAAGGCGTGAGCGCGAAGCTCGGGGGGTGCCGCGGAGGCGTGAGCGTTAGAGCTCGTGAGAGGGAAGCTCGGGAGTGCCATAAAGGCAAGAACACGAATCTCGGGGGGTGCCGCGGAGGCGTGAGCCTTAGAGCTCATGAGCAGGAAGCTCGGGGGGCGCTGTGGAGGCGTGAGTGTTAGAGCTGCTAATTATGCTAGGCTGTATGTACAAGTCCCTGAAGTCTCCAATCAAGGAGGTTTTCTTGCGGGGTTGATACCAAAGCGTGGCTTTGTGCCTTATTGTGAGCATAATGAGTGTAAGTGTGTCGTCCATCTAGAATTGGTCGGAGCAAACGCTTATGTTCTTTCGGGTGGGCCCCCAGCTAAGCCCTCCGAGGAGTCCCCACTCCTGGCTATAGACCTTCGTATGGTCGGAAATTGTTTGATGAGGGGAGCTGCATATAAGTAGTGGGCGTTAGGTAGCGAACCTAATCTTTGATACCCAAGTGTCGGGGGTTAACTGCCAGATCCATGGCTGCTGTGGGCTGCGTTTACCGGTCCCTTTACTCTTTCCCGGAGTAGAAAAACTTGCTTACAACACCGCGTAGCAATCATTGTCATTGTGAGGCGTTGCTTTACCGCTTGGCGGCTGGTCATAGACCATAGACTCGTGGAGTCTAGATCCGTTTAGGTCTCTTTCCCGTGGGGAAAGATTGACGAAGTAAAGTTTAGTGAGTTTTGAAGAAGTATGTTTACATATAGAGTACATGTAAAGTTTGCTAATTGTATGAACAACAAATAAACATGGTATAGCTTGTTTAAGTAAGAATCACATGTTTATTTAATTGGGTTGCAATTAAATAGAAGCATGGCATATGTGTATAAAATGTACTTGTAGTAAAGTTTGCTAATAACATTTTGTATTTGTTGTAAACATGCTTACGGATCATGGAGACGTTTGAAGCATGGCAATAGTATGGTAGATGTACTAGTAACATTGATACATAATGTACTCATGCTTAAAGTTATAGAAGCATGTAAATGCATATCAAATGAGATATATTGTAGGCATGCTTAGAAGTAGTAAAAGCATGGCATTGGCATGACACTAGCTCATATTGAAAGAGCGTAAATGAAGATATAGTTACTTATCTTATGCCGATTTGGAGCAAGTTGGAGTTGGAATTGATGTAAGTATCCAAATCATGTTGGAGTTGTCCAAGCATGACACTTCATTGCTTTGGTTGGCCAGCGGAGTATGTCCAGCGGAGGGTGGCCAGTGATGGATGGCCATTGGTGGATGGCCACTGGAGGGTGGCCAGCGGAGGTTGTCTAGCCGTGGATGTCCAGCTGTCGATGGCTAACAGAGGATATCTAGTGGAGAGTGGTCAGCGGAGGATATCCAGCCATGGATGGCGAGTGAAGGATATCTAGCCTTGGATGGTTGCCGGAGGATGTCCAGCGGTGGATGGTTGGAGGAGATTGTCTAGCTGTGGATGTCCAGTGGTGGATGGCGAGCGGAGGATATTTAGCCGTGGATGGCTGGCGGAGAATGTCCAGCGGTGGATGGCTAGCTGAGGTGGCCAACGGTGGATGGCCAGCGGAGTGGCGCCCTAACAGAGCTATCTAGCAGAGGCCTTCCAGCGTAGGGTGGCCAGTGATGGATGGCCACTGGAGGGTGGCCAGAGGTGGATGGCTAACAGTAGATGGCCAGCGGAGATTGTCTAGCCGTGGATGTCCAACTGTCGATGGCTAGCGGAGGATATCCAGCGGAGGGTGGCCAGCGGAGGATATCCAGCCTTGGATGGCGAGCGGAGGATATCTAGCCTTGGATGGCTGGCGGAGGATGTCCAGCGGTGGATGGCTAGCGGATGTTGTCTAGCCGTGGATATCCCGCAGTGGATGGCTAACGGAGGATATCTAGCGGAGGGTGTCCAGCGAAGGATATCCAGCAGTGGATGGCGAGCGGAGGATATTTAGTCGTGGATGGCTGGCGGAGAATGTCTGGCGGTGGATGGTTAGCGGAGGGTGGCCAACGGTGGATGGCCAGCGGAGTGGCGCCTAATAGAGCTATCTAGCAGAGGCCTTCCAGCGGACGGTGGCCAGCGGTGGATGGCCAGCGAAGGTTGTCTAGCTGTGGATGGCTGGCGGAGGATGTCCAGCGGAGGTTGTCTAGCCGTAGATGTCCAGCTGTGGATGGCTAGCGGAGGATATCCAGCGAAGGGTGTCCAGCGATGGATGGCCAGCGGAGGATATTTAGCCGTGGATGGCTAGCGGAGGATATCCAGTGGAGGGTGTCCAGGGGAGGATGGCTAGCGATGGATGGCCAGCGGTGAATGCCAGTGATGGATGACCGACGCTTGAGCAGCAAGCTGATCGATTGGCGTTGCTCTTGTTGTGATTCTTTCACTCTTGGCGGAGTAGTGGTCGATGATGAAGTTTGATCAATTGATGCCAACAAGAGACTCATGGGTGCCCAACGGTATACTTCTGGGTGTCTAGAGTAAATAAGCAGCCAATACTTTTTTTTTTTTTTTTTTGGAGTGGTGTAGCGTTGACCAGCCTTGATCGGCATTGACCAAAGTTCATGGTACGTGACGAAGCCTTTGTGTTGGCTTCCCACAGACGGCGTCAATGTTAATGTTAGAAACTGAAGGCTCTAATTAACGTTAAAGAAAGAGAGAGAGAGAGAGAGAGAGAGAGAGAGAGAGAGAGAGAGAGAGAGAGAGAGAGAGAGAGAGAGAGAGAGAGAGAGAGAGAGAGAGAGAGACAAGAAGTATAATGGTTCGTCTCCCGCCTTAGCGGCAGACTACTTCCACTTGAATGCTTAACTAGTGTGTTTGGGCCTTGCGGCCCAAAAGGATTACAAAGTGTGTTGTAATGGGATGGATGTTTAAGTGGGATGAGGGGTCCCTTTTATAGGTAAGGGAACACCTCTCCTTTACATATTCTTCAATGTGGGATCTAAAAACCAATATTCTAGTCTAGAAAGCCATATTGTGAAGACAACTTGGCAAGGCTGGGAAGGTGGCTTCCCGACGAGGTATTGGCCGCTTCTGACTACCATGGCGTAGCCTAGACATCGGACTATGGAATGCATGTCGCGGTTGGGTCCCACCATGACTTGTGGGCCCACAAATAGGGTGTTACTTATGCTTGGTGATGTAGCAACTTAGTCATGCTAGTGAGAGGTATCTACACCCCCCAATAGCCGTCTATTGCCCTCCAATAGAACGGTAATAGACGTCTATTAGGGGGCAATAGACATTCAAAACTTTTTTTTTCTTTCCTTCTGTCCTGTTACTTAAAAAAAAAAAAAACTAAAAATTGATTTGGGCACCCAGAGAAAAGCTCTGGGCACCCAATCACCTCTTTCCTCTGCCACAGCCTGGGTTGAGCACCGGCGGCGTCCAGGAGGCCATCGGCGACGCCAAAGAGACAGCGAGGCGTCCAGGAGGCCATCGAAGACATCGTGTGGTCGTCGTTGTCAGCGCCGACCGAGCTTGGACGAGCTACAGCAGAATTCGGGCAAAAGTAGACCCGCACCGGCAAGGAGGTTGGACGCGGCCAAGCTCACCGGCGAGTTGCACGGAGTCTGGGCGTTGCAGCGGTTGGACCAGGTCGTTGTCAGAGCGACAGCGGTTGGACATGGTCGAGCTGACCTGTGAGTTGCAGCGGAACTTGGGCGAGAGGTCGAACCTCGCCGGAGTTAGAGATCGGGGAGCGAATCGACGCCTGCCGGAGGTGGCTAGAGAGAGAGAGAGAGAGAGAGAGAGAGAGAGTTTCATATCGGAGGGGAGAGAGAGAGAGAGAGAGAGAGAGAGAGAGAGAGATCGTAGGCATATGTGTAGTTTATTAATTTAACTGAGGGCAAAATTGTATTTCTACATTAAATTGGGTAACAGGGAATAAAAATATGTTGCTGGGGTAAATAAGATAACTTTGCCTCATTTTGGTGCTTTTGGTCAAGAACCCAAATGAAAAACGATACTGCTCTTCAGTGAACCTTACTCCAAGTTGTTTCATACAATATAGTTTTCAGTTGTAATGATCGAAAATAAAGTCAGAATTAAGAAACTCTGCAATGTGCTTCAGTTGCTGAAACTTTGGGGTTTCCTCTAAATTAATCTAGCTGATTGCTGCCTGACTGAGGCAACCAACAGTTTTTACTGAATGGGAAATAGTCATGTACATTCTCACCAGTATTTTTCAATTTTGATGTCTGTTGTGAATCTCACCAGTATTTTGCATCTCTTTGCAAAACCGGCTTCGATGAAAGGATAACTATGTGATTACAGACCTTAGAAACAACCAAATTCTCATATCATGGTAAAAAAGAAAATGATAAACACAACTCTCTCAATATTGTTGTTAGTATTGTTTGAGTTCAATTCTACTCATGACGGAGACTGCATGCAGCAAAAATAAAAAGTTCAGGAGGAAAAGAACCCCAAAAACATAAAACGAACTTAAAACGAATTAAGAATGAGAGTCAATCAAAGTTTACTACAATATATAGGAAGAAATGATCAAAGCACTCATATTAATTTACCAACTCTGCTCTCTTGGAGAGATTTGATAGAATCTCGGGTAGATCCATACACCTTTGAATTTCCGCGGGCTATTGGACTCTTCATGATGATTACTGATACTATAAATCTCATTATATATAAAATAGTCGGTACCATTATACTCTGTCTGTGTTCCGCAAACAGAAAACGAAACATCCTCATGAAGAGCTGCTAACCCCAGCTTGTTCATCATGTCTGTTTTCTTGAAATATTCCATCTGATAATAAAAATTTCCTGGTAAGTCATCTTTCGCCTCAACTACTTTATTATTCTTCCAGCAAATTTCTCTGTTGTGTGTAACTGATAACTTGAGTTTGTTATCACCATGGTCCAAAAAGGAGAATTCTCCTAGTTTGCTATAAGCAGCACATTTGATTGTATCAATGGAGAATCGCGGACAGTCAAGCTTGTGTTGGATCCATCCATTGCCTCCTCCACGACAAAGTAGATTAAGCTCCAACTCATTGTCATTGCTAGTACTGCGGTTGATGACACAAACTGTGCAGTCAGGAGATGTGGGAGGAGATGAAAATGCTGCAACATGGTCAGTGAGTTCTGAGACTGGGAAATTGGGAAGGTCTATCTTTGTTTTTGAGAAGGGACGAAAGAAGAACATTGATCCGCCTTGTTTAAATACAAGAAGCCATCCTTCATACGATGCAATGCAAGTTGTAGTTTGATCCAGTTGCGGAAGATTCATGGTAATGTTACCACTCTCAGTAGTTACCAACTGACATTGGGCAGAATCATACCCATAATGTAGAAACCAAGGTTTATAGTTTAGTAAAGATTCAATTTTAGCTGAAATTGTAGAAGAAGCAGAGTTCCAAGCCTGGCATATGCTGCGGAACCTCACAACCTCGAGTAGGCCTAGACGTTCTGCTATGTCTGTGATAAGTTCAGGAGGAAGATCAGACCATTGCCTTCGCCTCATCTTTGACAATTTTCCACAGCAGTTGCAGTATCTGCTGCTACCAACACACACAAACACATATAAATATGATAATCTAGGAACATCGAAACCAATGATTTAGGATTACCAAACAACATAAACATATAAACACCTCGTCTCTATACGTTCATACAAAGCATAGTAAACTCCATCTAGCTAGCATTGAGCATATGGTCAAATAACTTTTCTAACATGCAAGTCCAGGAGAACAAGTTAGTATATCGATCAGGGGCATACATATTACTAAGGACAAGTGGGGCATGAAATTTTCTAAGAGATGCAGAATTTCATCATCATCATCATCATCATCATATGAATCACATATCACAACATTAAGGTTGAGATAGATAAAAGTGATAACAGAAAAGAAAGGAACCAAATGATACATATCAATAATCAAGGCAAGTTGAGAAAGAATGAGCACACATCAGAAACCCTACAAGAATGAAATCAACTACTACTAAAACTTTTGAAATTGATTACGGATTCCTATGAATTAGAATAAAAACAAATGGGAAAGGAGCTCGTCAGAAAAATATACTAGTACCTTTAGAGCTTTGTAGATGAAACACTCCCAAAAAGAACAAAGGTCATTGGAAGATGGATAATGGATTACAGAACTGTCTAGCTAGTACTTTATATACAGATCAGAGTTATAATTCCAGTAGCTTACAAACAGCTGAACTGTAAAAGTAAATAGATAAGCATTAACTAAAAGGATAAATCACAAGGTTGAGATAGATGATACATATCATAATCAAGGCGAATTTGGAAAGAATGAGAATGAAATTAACTACTGCTGAGAATGTTCAGAAATTGATTATGGATTACTAAAAATTAGAATAGAGAAGGAAAAGAGCTTCAGAGATTGTAGATTCTCCCTCGAAAGAGTAACAGGCCATTGGAAGATGGATTGCAAAACTGTCTCGTACTTATATAATACAGCTCAGAGTTCTAATTTCAGTAGCTCACAAATACTGTAAATTAAAATAAATAGCTAAAACTTTAAAGGATAAATTATAACAGAACTCTAAAATCATTAAATGTGGCTAGGATTTGGAGTATTTTTGTCTTTCTAGTCTACGCTTATGGATCAAAATTAAAATCAAAATGGAAGATTAGTTAACCTTAATCCAACTGTGAACTACATTCCTGAAGAAAGGTGCATTTTGTTTCTTTAAACGTACTAACTGAATCTTGGTTCTACCTTGATTCCAATTCTTTTACAATTAAATATTGGAGTTAATGTAAGTGTTAGTCATTATTGACCAATGTTTAATGCATGATTAGTTCCTCATAGTAGTGATGTTGGAAAACGAAGTCATAAGAACCTGTGCAATGTGCTTCAGTTTATGCAGCTTTGGGTTTTGCTGTAAAATCTAGTCTTGTTTGTATGATTTTCTTTAGAGAACTATGTTGTTCACTAGCTGACATAAAAGATTGTAAACAGAAGCAATTATTGTAACCTGAGAGATATTTAATAAATAGAATATCACATTCAAAAGCCATCAAAATGGTTGTCATATTTTCTTATGAAGAGAAGTACTCAGTATTACTAATTCTGGGCTTCATTATCTTTTGTACGTTGATGGGTTTTGTTCAAGTCTTGGTTGCATCCATACCCCTTTGAAATGGTTTCTCTTGGATTCTTCCGCATGATCACTAATGCTCTCATTAAAAATAAACTTGGGCAAGCCTTCAGATAGTGTTATTGTGCCACAAGTAGAAATCGAAACACCCTTTGTCAAGCCCAGCTTCTTCTTCATGTCATCGAACTTTTCCTTCAGCTCACCCCTGTCAAACAATATTGTTCCTGGTCTCAACTCATTTTTCGGGGTGAATATTAAGTTAATGACACTCCAGTTGTGAGCTCGAATTTCAGTAGATAGGGTGAGTATTCGATCATTTCTATGGTCGAAAAAGCAGAACATTCCAGTGTGATATACAGCAAATTTGATTGTACCAGTGTCAACTCGGGAACGAGAATACTTGAGTTTTGTCCATGCCTGGTCTTCTCCAAGGTATAGTACCTTGGCTTCCAATTCAGCATCATTGCTACGACTAATAACACAAACCATACAATCCTGAGACGTTGGAGAACATGAAACTGCTGCAACATGATCAGTGAGTTCCGAGTCTGGGAACTGTGGAAGGTCTATTCTGCGACGAGAGAAAAGGTGAAAGAAGAACATGGAACCACATCCTTGTTGGAACAGAAGAAGCCATCCTTGGTATGTTGCAAGGCAAGTTGTTCTATCCAGTTCTGGGCGACTCATTATCAACTTCTTGCCACTTCCAGTTAGCACCTTGCACTTAGGACTTTTATCATCATATAGTAAAAACCAAGGTCCTTGGTTTAGTTCTGTCTCAAGTATCTGAGGTAAAACTGCAGAAGAAGCAGAGTTCCAAGCCTTACAAACACGATGGAAACTCTGAAGCGCGAATAGGCCTGCACGTTCTGCTATGAGTGAAAGAAGTTCAGGAGGGAGATCGGACCAGTCCCTAATTTCCTTTTGCTTCTCTGGACTTCTGCGACCTCCTTTGATCGCATAGAATGTTGCTTTCTACATGTGTTAAAATTAGGAACATGGAAAAGAAATACAGTTTAAGAACTGAGATATTAAGGTTAACAAAAACTAGCTCATTCTAGATGTATGATGTTGAGAAGGATCTGAAGTTTTTCTGAATATGTTGGTGTATACATTCTGGATTTGTTGGACCAAAAAGAGAGAATAAGAATACCAAATTAAAGGTAACCTAAGATACAAGAATTGTTTCAAACCAGGAGAACCAGTTTGAAATCAAGGAGTCATTAGTACTGACAAGGCTAGGGCTATTTCAATTAGGACGTACATGAACTGAGATATGAATGCAAAATCAGTTTAGTCTACCGTCTGTTGATTCGAACCAGAGTAATTGGTAAGAAGTAAAAAGGAAAAGAAAAAAGATCCAAAAATATAGCATTAATTATATTCAAGTTTAATTTTAATCAATCATCAGTTTGCTTTTATTATATACTTCTCCTCAGAGTCAAGATATCTCTGTCAGCATCAAATCATATTCAAGGTTTTCATATGGAAGTGATGTTCAAAGTTCAGGGTTATTAAGCGTTTTTGCTTATGGTTTGGTATTGAGGATTTATATTTGAAAGACAATCAAATGAAGGTCTTCACAAATCAACTACAGAAGATCAACCACTGTAATCGAATCAGAACTTCGGACTCAATATATTCATTGAAAGTATAGGAAAGAAGATTACACAAGAAGAAAAAATCAAAACTGATTCTAAGCTTTTTGAAATTGATCATGGATTCCTAAAATGCAGTAAAAAAGGAGGAGATAGAACAAATAATATACTGTAGTATTAGTGCAGAACTGATGATTACCTTTAAGATTCTTGTGAAGAAACGGTTCCCGAAAAGACCCGTCATTGGAAGAACTGGATTAGTGCAGAACTGTGCACGTACTATACTCTCCTCTTATAATTATACTACTCAAGGAGTTTTAGTTTCAGTAGTTCACTAACAGCTGATCTGTAAAAATAAATAGATAAAGCTTAATTAATTAAAAGGATAATATCATATATTTTCCTTATAAAAGTGTTTTAAACTTTCAATTAATCTAGTAGTCACAGAACATAACAAAAATCAAACGAAAATCTGACCAATTCCTACTATGAAAATACAATGCTTTTAATCTTTCTCTTACCAAGATACTTCCCTTTTTGTTACTGGCAACTTATTTTCATGTTCTGTGATTTTTTTTTTCTTTTATTAATAAAATAAAATAGAGGGACGGGCGGTGGGTTCCCGGTTGCGATGACCCCCTTTCTTTCGAGATTGTGGGTGGGTGCCAGTCACCCCAAATTGGCTGTCGCAGAGGAACTAATATCGCCTAATCCTCTATTTCATTTTTTTTTTTTAATCTTCTGTGGAAGCAACACACGAATTAAAAAAACACACATTATAAATAGCAGATCAACAAGATGTGGGGGAAACAGAACTGTTTAATTAATTAGTGAAAAAAGCCATATTCAGAGGAAATGCCAATAAGGAAATTGGTTTTAGCATGCTTGTAGTTTTACTGGATTGTGCAAGAGTGCAAGACAGTGATGCATGTGCAAGATTTTTCTTGTTCCTAACCAGTCTGAGCTCCTTCCATCTTCAGCATGCATCAGCACAATCTTGTGTCATGTTATTGTGGCAGGGTGTGCAGGACTAGATTCGATCAGGAATTTGGGCATTTATATTGAAACTATCACAGCTAAGCCTCTGCTTTTTGAAGCCGTTGGGTTGATACATCGGGGGTGTGGCACCGGCCATTTGAAGCATTGGGAGGTGCGCTGGCTGGATCGTGCTGGTGGTGGAGCTTTGCATCATGGATAGTATATACCAACTGCAAACACCAGGAAAAAAATCAATGCAACACATGTGGCCTCGTGAGAATCGCATCGATCATGAATCTCTGGCAAGAACAATAGAATCAAGATTAAATTATGGACCCTTATATAAATGCAGACCGCCCTAGGATAATAAAGTGTGCCAGATTCGCAGCAAGTACTTCAAGTCAATCACCATAGAGTTGTATGTATCAGAAACCTAGAAAGCAACATGATATATGGAACAATCATTCCAAGCACAGTGGAATGAGATACGAAAACTGTAGGTACAACTTTTGTACCTGTCGTATTGGCATTCCCATACAAAGAGTCCCTTTACTGATCTCAGGAAAACAGGTAAATGCATTTGCATAAGCATGGGGACAGTTTATTGTGGAGTCTGATTCTGGAAAGTAGGTTTTTGATTTTATGAATTTACGTTTTTAATGGTCTTCTGATTGTATGAGTATTGATGTCCTAGGGTTTGTTAGGCCGTCCCTATTCCTAATTGCCTTTTTCCTTAAGATTTGTGGAGTTCCTTTAAGGGAAGTTTCTTTCCTAATTAATGTGTATTAGGGTAACATCTTTTAATAGGATGTTGTGGCCGTCAATTGTAGAGATATTGAGGATTATACACTGTCAAAGGGAGATATTCCAGAAAGCAAGAATTTTTGATAGAGTCTTGCTTGGTAGTTTTGTACTTGAGTCTTCACAAAAGAGTCATGCACTTGGTCCATGATTAAGTGTCATTGATTGTGCTCTCATATGCATATAACTCTCTTGAGATCAGTAGAGAGACGGTGAAGAAAGAAGAGCGAGATTTGAAGATTGTTCAAGTGAAGGAGTTCAAGAACGAAGACAAACTTTGTATTAGATTTTGTGTGAATCTTATAGCCGAGCTAGTGCTATTCAAAGTTTGTAAAAGAACATATCTTTTTCAATATGATGATCTTTATTTTGGGTTCTCAAGAGAAAGAGCCCCGCAGTGTTTTTAATCTCATATTTTGAGATTTTCACTGTGTAACCAAAAGTCTGGAGTTTGGTTCATTATTTCTGATATCTGCCCAGTAGGGATTGATCCATACACTGCAATCCCCATTCTCCAGAAAATCATATTCTGTCCTTGTATTTTCAAAAACAATGTTGTTTTTTACTGTAGACAGAACAGGTTACCTGGAAGCACCAGGAATACGTCTTGCCTAAACAGAACAAGAGAAATGTTACCAATTCCTACTAGGAAAAACAACTGCTTGCCTTTCTGTTACTTGACTATTGTTTTCTTATAACTTTCCAAAATGTTGGTGGCTGGATTTCTAAAAGGATTGGGAATTTATACTCTTGTTCATTCCTATAAATACACAAACATCCTACAAGCAGCTAGCAAGAGTACTTCATACCAGAGTCTTGCAATCTTATTCCGCATCCTCATCATGGTTCTGAAATCGATGAACATTTTGGCAATACTTTTGCTCTCATTTTTAGCATCCACCGCTGTAGCTGATCAATCCAATGTCTTCGATGTGACAAGCTCAAAATATGGTGGAAAGCCCAACTCGGATATTTCAAAGGCATTGACAATGGCATGGACAGATGCGTGTGCATCAACGTCAACGAGTACTGTCCTTGTTCCGAGGGGAACATGCAAGTTATTACAAGCAAAATTTGAAGGTCCTTGCAAGGCTCCTATTCAGTTTCAGCTCCAAGGAACATTGCAGGCTCCGAAAGACCGGAGCCAACTCGATGACTTTTGGATTTCCTTTAACAACATCGACATGCTCACCTTGTCCGGCGGTGGAACTATCGACGGACAAGGAGCCCTTTCTTGGAAGGAGAATCATGACTCTACTCCCGTTGATATTTGGTTCCAAACTGTCAACAATTCCACAATTAGCGACATAGCTTCGATCGACAGCGCAAAGTTCCACATTAGTGTTCATGGCTGCAACAACGTTACGTTCCAACGGCTCACCATCACAGCACCCGAAGACAGTCCTAACACCGACGGAATCCACATCTCTAGTTCGACCAAGATCACAGTCTCCGACTCCTACATTGCAACCGGTGACGATTGTGTTTCAATTGGCGATGGCTCCAACCAAATCCTAGTGTCCAACATTACTTGCGGACCAGGTCATGGAATAAGCATAGGCAGTCTAGGAAAGTATCCAGACGAACAGCCGGTGGTCGGCGTCACGGTCAAGAACTGCACGCTTACCGGCACAAGCAACGGCGCGAGAATCAAGACGTGGCCCGATTCTCCGGCAACAAGCGTTGCTTGTAATATACTCTTCCAAGACATGGTCATGGTGAATGTGAAGAACCCTGTCCTCATCGACCAGAACTACTGTGACAAAGGCAAGTCGTGTAAGCAAATAATTCCATCCAAAGTCCAGATCAGTAACGTGACGTTCAAGGATATCAGGGGCTCGTCTTCGTCTCCGGTTGCCGTCAAGCTCGACTGTAGTCACAGCGCGCCGTGCCAGAATGTGGAGCTGTCCGATATTGATCTCACGTACAGTGGAGACAAAAAAGACGAAATCACGTCCGAGTGTAATAATGTCAAACCGAGAATTACCGGCATGACTAGGGCTCTTGCTTGTGCCAATCTAGGTGACATACCAATAGATAATTCACCGCCGCCGTCAACTTCACCGCCTCTTCCACCGCCGCTGCCGGCTTCACCTCCTCTTCCACCATTTTCGCCTCCTCTTTCACCGCCGGCGCCATTTGTTTTACCTTCTCAACCACCATCTTCACCTCCTCTTTCGCCGCCGGAGCCATTTATTTCACCTTCACCGCTACCATCTGTACCTCCTCTTTTGCCGCCGCCATTCGTTTTACCTTCTCCGCCACCATCTTCACTGCCTCTTTCGCCGCCGGCGCCATTTGTTTTACCTCCACCGCCACCATCTTTACCTCTTCTTTTGCCGCCTCCATTAGTTTCACCTTCTCCTCCACCATTTTTACTGCCTCTTTCGCCGCCACCATTCGTATCACCTCCTCTTCCGCCGATGGTGGACACACCTCCTCCCCCTACGGTAGCATCAGACGATTCGTCTCCGCCGATAATAATGGTGTATGGGTATCCATATCCTCTGTCTCATACTGATGATGGTGGTTTTGGACCAACATCGTCCGCCGCCGGCAGTATTTTGGGGCAAAAACCGACGGTCAAAGTGATGGTGCTTAGTTCCGCCCTGGCTTTGTGGTTGCTGCACGCCTTGTTATGATCTGCATGGCTTTTTTTCCACTGTATAGGTGTTCTGCGAGGAATAGTAGAGAATGGTACGGTACCAAAACAAATTGAAGCACTATCAAATTGTAATGTAGATAATCAATTAAACTCTATCTTTGTATTAATTGTAATGTAAACAATTTTACAATGTTAAATGTAGCGTTATCCAAATATCTTCAAAGTACTTTGTACTAATACCTCTTCTTCTTCTTCATTGAACTTGTTACAGGGAGGGTCATTTTCAATGTTATTCCAATCCCCTAAACCGGATACTTGTAATTAAACACTAACCATCTACTTAGAAAAAAAAAATTACACATATATAGTACAATGTCGAGTTGCCACATCGCCCTTTTAGCTTGTTCATCGGGTAAATTATTGTACAGTACTGGTTAACACACTATTGAAACATTAAAAAACTGAAACAAATCAGGGGGCATTCCGAGAATTGAACTCGGGACCTCTCGCACCCTAAGCGAGAATCATACCACTAGACCAAATGCCCAGCTGTGATTGGTTACAAAGTTTGTCTTATCTGTACCAGTCCGGAACCCCCAACAACAAGTGTGTCCGCCTTTTTGATTTTCCCTCCAAACTCCAAAACCCTAAAAAACTCAAAAAATCGAAAATTAAATATGGGTCTCTTCTAATTCCACTACTACAGCGATCAAAATTCAGATCGCACAACCCTTCTGGGCCATGTCTGTTTCTCACGCCCAGACCCACACCTCTGATTCTCACTCTCACCCATCTGGTAATTTTTGTTCATCACTAAATTAGATCATTCATTTTTATGTTTTATTGCGATTTTATTAGCGAAATCATGTTTCTGATTCTATATCTTGCTACTTTGTTTTGTATTTCGAAGTGGGTTTTTATACTTTTATTGATTCATGGCTTGTGATTAGGGTTTAATAATGAAGATGATCAGAGCCACCCCAAATTCCAAGACACCGAGCCCTTTGATGAGACTATGGAGCCTGATAGCCCATTAATGGAGGAAACCCAGTTGGTGGATGGTTCGGATTGCGATGACAAGATGAGGACTGGTATGAGTGGGTTTGAGGATGAAGTGGTGCTTGACAGTGAGGATGAGGAAGTTAATGGAAGCCGAATAGTGACTGTTAGAAATTTGTCTTTGGATCGAATATGCGCTGCCGGTTAGTATATTTGCATTGGAATGAGATTTTTGAATTTTTCCTTTGTGTTGTTTTCTTGTTCATAGAAGTTGGTGTTGAATGTGTTGATGATATGAAGTTATTTGTGTTTAATGAATGCTTGAAGAAGTCTTTGCTTTCACTAATTTGAATGACATGTTACTTGAACTAATTTTGATACAATTGAGGGGTGAAGGATGAAAAGTCTGTGCTGTTGCAGGGTTAAGCTACGTTGACTCTCAGGAACCAGGGGAGGAATCCCAAGCCAATGCACTTGATTTTGTGGATCATTTTGTGACGTTGAACGACGATCTTAGTTTTTATTCTCCAGGAACTGCCAACAGGAAAACCACTAAGGTGCAATCCCCTCCTGTTACAAACACAAAGGGGACTCATAGTTTGGCGAGGTTGGTTGAACTCAGGTCTCAAAATGAAAAAGCCAAAGCCTTTGAATGGGTTGATCCTGAGGAGAATGGAGCACTTCGTTTTTTAGACAAGAAGATGGAATCATCTTTGGTTAATCCTGAGGGCAAGGAGAGATCTGGTGTTGCAAGGAAAGAGAAAGTCAGGCATGCTAATGATACAAAATGTATTAGCTCAGGTGATGGGGGCAAAAAAGAGAGGAGCACAATTCGAAACCTCCATAAGGAAATCACAGAATCTGAAGGCAAGATTGAAAACGAGTCTGTCAATGCATCAGAACTCCAGCTGGAACCTAGTGAGGAAGGAGCAAATATAGTTGACATGTTTGATATTGGTTTTAACACTCAAATTGCTGCCGAAGCTATGGAGGCCTTAGCATATGGGGCCCATCCTGGCTGCAATACTGCAGATGTTGGTTCAGGAGGTGCTAAAGAGAATACAGCTTCTTTGGAACATCGCTCTCCTCAAAAGAGTGATTTTTCTAATGTAGCAGGTATTAGCAAAAATTTAAACCGAAGAAACCGCTCCACTAGAGTACCAAGGAGAGCAGGTGCTTCATCTAAAAAACAATCTAAGAAGCAAGAGTTAGATCCTGATTTGGCAGCAGTAACAAATGTGAAGAGAAGCAGATTTTTTGGCGAGTCTTGTAGTAATTTTGCCGAGGCCAACGATAGTTTATGTATAGAATCTCCCAAGTCTGTCAAGAAAAGGAAGCTACAGAGTGCAGCTGATTATTCCAAGGTTTCTTCTTCTGGAAAACACCAGACTACCCAGTCAACGTCAGGGGGTAGGTCAAGAAGGACCGAGGATGGATCAAACAATGGTGTGGGGGATGGTATTGTTACATACAGAAGAAAGAAGAGATGTTTAAAAGCTCAATCACCTGAAATGATCAGTAGTTCTGAGGCTGGATCAGACGAGCCAGTAGAAAAGAAGAACAATGTTAAGAAGGACAACATTGTCACATACAGGAGAAAGAAGAGAATAGATGCAAAAGAAAGTCGTTCAGTTTATGTTTCATCGGAGGGAAATAGTAGCAGAGAAGCCTGTAGCTTAAAACTAGGTCTATGGAGTCATCCCAAAGGGAAAAGAACAGGTCGCAATGCTCGAAGCAATTCCTGCAGAGCTCCTGTTCCTTCTACTCCATTTCCACTACTTGACAAAAAGGACAGTTCCCATTCTGATGAAAGGCCAGAAAGCAGCAACAATATGGCGGGGAAAGAACAATCATCGTATTGCCCACCGGTGCTTTCCTTAGATAACGACTCTGACAGAACCTTGTTTGAATTGGAATCTGGCGAGCTAGTTGGGACAGATCCCACATCTTCTGGTACTGAATGTACTGCGCCGTCTAACTCTACCACTGGCATAAATGTGGGATCATCCAAATATGTATCTCATGACTATCACAAAAAGCCATGCAACAAAAACTTTCCCAAATCACCTCTTATGAAAGAGCTTATTGGACTAGGTGTCCCTGAGTCGATGCCAGATTTTGCTTGGAAAGATTTGAGAAGGCGAAGAAGTATGGCCTATGTTCAAGTTCTGTTTAGCCAGCATTTGGATGATGATATCATTAAGCAGCAGAAAAAGGTACGTTTTGAATTTGTCTGACTTTTAAACAGCTAAATGGTCCACATCTAATGTTATATATTTTCTGCTTATAGATCATTGCACGACTGGGCCTATCCGTTGCTTCATGTTCTATGGATGCAACACACTTTATAGCAGATCAATTTGCACGTACAAGGAATATGTTGGAATTCATTGCTCTTGGTAAACCAGTGGTAACACATTTGTGGCTTGAGAGTTGTGGGGAAGCAAACTGTTTGATTAGTGAGAAAAGCTATATTCTGAGGGATGCCAAAAAGGAAAAGGAAATTGGTTTTAACATGCTTGTTTCACTGGACTGTGCAAAACGGTGTCCGCTTCTAAAGGTGATGTGTAAGCTTTTTCTCATTCTTACCTAGTCTGAGCTCTTTCTCTCTTCTGCATTTGCACATTCCTGTGTTGCGGTAGTTCTATTTGCCAGTGTCTGGTGTGCTACGATGTCTTATCACCTATTTTCCTTTCTGGTGCCTATAATGTATTCTTTTCCTAGCAGGGTCGAAAAGTCTTCATTACTCCGAACATAAAACCTGGAAAAGAAATGATGACCAGCTTGGTGAAGACAGCTCAGGGCGAGGTATCTATATCTGCCGTTACATATGTGATTTAGTTGTTACTTGTTAGTAATTCATTACTGATTTCCATGATTCTCCTGGATTACCATTCGCCCTTTTTGTTTATGAATTCTCAATAAAATGTTGTATTGGTCAGCCAGTGGAGAAAGCTCAGATATCTGCCGCAAAGGGTAAAAAGATTTTCAATGAATTATTGATTCTTTCTTGTGAAGAAGATGAAGCAATCTGTCTACCTTTCCTTGAGAAAGGTATTTGTTAAACCACACATCTTCTCTCTCTCTTTTTTTTTTTTTTGGGAAATTCATCACTCAGTAAGTTAGATTCTTGTAAATATTTGCAGGTGCAGCAGTTTACAGTTCAGAACTTTTACTAAATGGTATAGTTATCCAGAGACTGGAATACAAGAGGTCAGTGTGGTGTATATGCATTTTGGGTTTTAGCAATTTATAAGTTTTTCCATTAGGGTAGTGAGTAAAGGTGCATTTGTTGTGAGAAATGATTCTAACAAGTCCTTGCTTTGCAGACATCAGCTCTTCACCAATGTCGTCAAGAAAGATCGGCCTTAGGCCTTAGGTACCAAAGGCCTACCACATAATGAGGGGGACTGCATAAAACCATGTAGCTAATTTTGTGTCATTTTTGTTCGTAATGCTTTTCCTTACAAATGCCATGGTTATTGTTTAACCTGGTATACAGTTTGGAAATTTTTGGCATGGTGATGGCAATTTGTAGCATGGTATTAGCTCCTGTTGTTTGTGTTGTGTGGTTAAGCCTGGATATATATGTACAGTATTTAAGATCAAGGATCAGCTTCCATCACTTGTCTCTGGTTATTTTTTCTTTCTTTTTCAGATGGTATTTATTGGAACAGTAAACCGAATTCAGGACAGGAAAAGGGGTGGAGTGGTGGACCTAGAGTGTATAATAGTTGCTAAAATCCATCACTACATGTCTAAGGCCATAAAATGACCCTTTGAGCAACCGAACCCAGTCCCATTACCATTGCATTGGTATTTATGGACTCCTGAAAAAAAAAACAAAAAATCAAGAAACTAAATATATACAGAAACTATGACTAATGGTTGCTTACAAAAGCTTGGTTCCTGTCTTACAGAACAGTAGCGGTTCAAATATGATAGCCATTTATAACAAGACCTCCGTCTCAACAACGTTATCCATATGTTAAATGTTTAC